>NC_041382.1:415057979-415098913 GCF_002162155.2 Triticum dicoccoides
TCACTATTCATCCAGAGGCAGCATCGATCGGCTTCAGTTAGCAGCAGTAGCAAAGGAATCGCTCGAACGGGTTCAGTTAACAGCCATCGATCGATCTCCCGGCTTCATTAACGCGTAGCCTGCAGTGCAATCGCTTGGGTTTATTTCGAGCCCAACGCCTCGATCGGTTCACTTAGAGCCCAACGCCTCACACCCACGCGCGTGCGTGTACGAGAGAAACATGCATCGCTCGGCCCCGACCACCCACCGTAACCGGGAACACCCCGATATTTTCCTCGCCCTCGCTTCTACCACGGTTTTTTCCGTCATGGACGACCCAAAGAATGTCATGCCGCTGCATCTCCGGCCCACCCAGGACGAAAAGGCCATTTTCTGTCATGATTTTTTGTCATAGAAGTAGGACCCAACCACATCTATTATGATACCGGGTTTCGTCACAATTATCATCATAGAAGTGTCATAAGTATGACAAAAAAGATTTTCGTTCGGCCCAAAATGTCATGGATGTGTCTTTTTTTGTAGTGCCCGAGGGGCACCCAAGGGCACGCGGTTGCGGCAAGGCCCGTCGTGTGGTCCAGTAGCGGCTCGGGAAGGGAGCTGATAGAAGAAAGGCGGTACTCCTGATGCCGCCGCATCTAGCAGCTCAGCGACACATTCCAGCAGTGCGTCGCTGCCGCTCTCCATCAGCCGACACCGTAGCAACTCCCGCGCCACCATGAGCACGGCCCGCATGTTCGCCTGCTCCCGCCGAGTATGGGGCACCGTTGCTGCGACATGGCTTGCACTCCTTGCAGCGGCTCACGCTTGTCGTGGAGTGAGGGTGGACGACGCCTGGCCGCGCTGCCCGTGCCCCGCAGCGTTAGGTGGCGCTCATGCCGCCTGGAGCGCAGGGTTGAGGTCTTCATGGGCAGGTGACGCCGCCCGGGCTGGCCAGGCTGCCCAGCGGTCGAAGTCGGCCATTGGGTCGCCGAACATCGGGGCCGCGGAGCGTCGGCGGGTCGATTGGCGGGGAAGAGACTCCGGTGCACCCCTACCTGGCGCGCCAAATGTCGGATCACGGGTTCCGGCAAACCCTCAAGGTTCGAACACTAGGGTGCGCATGAAGGTTTTCTCCCTATCGATCCACGCCCTAGCCCTCTAAGATCTCACGGACGAACTTGGCGAACTTGCAACACAAACACACAAGATTTATACTGGTTTGGGCCACTGTTGTGGTGTAACACCCTACTCCGGTGTGGTGGTGGATTGCCTCTTGGGCTGATGATGAACAGTACAAGGGGAAGAACAGCCTCCTAAGGTTGAGGTGTTCTTGTGCTTGGTTGGTGTGTGGTTGGGGATGATCTTGATGATCCGTCCTTGATTTGTGATGAGGTCGATCCCCTCTACTGTGGTGGCTAGTTCTACTTATATAGGTCCTGGTCCTCGCCCCAAATATTGAGTGGGAAGGGAGCAAACAATGGCCGATTTGAAAGGGGACAGCCAGTACAGCTTATCCTGACAAAAGCGGTCTTCACCTGCCAAAGGATCTGGTGGTGATGCCGTCCTGGGCTCCATGGTGACCTCCGTCTTGCCGTCCTTCTGGTCTTGGTCTCGTTGCACCAATATGGAAACCTTTGCTTGATTCCTTGGTACTCCGCGCTTGTGGTTTCCCCCTTGGCACCAAAGAGGAAGCAAGGACACTGTGCGTACTGGCGCCCGCCTGGTCTCGATCATCATGGCTCACGTCACGAGGACCTCGTGAGGTTTGCCTTGTCTTGATCTCTCCACCCCTCATGAGCCTGCTTGGCGAGGCCGCTCCTGAGGAGGTCTTGCGTCATCCGCCTCACAAGGCTTGGCCCCTCGCGAGGTTCTTGAATGCCTTGTCGATGAAGATGGGTCGTACAGACCTACCAGCCCAGCCATGCCGCGGGCTGCAGGCAGGCAAGTATGGGGACCCCCATTCCCGGAATGCCAACATCAACAAGTTTTCAAGTGCCAGGAGATGGTGGAACGTGGACTCGACTTCAATCATATAATGATCATGGAGTTCACCAACAACCACAAGCTGGATGACAAGAACATTTGGGTGACCATATTCAAGATTCACGAGAAAATTGAGCGCCTCCAAGCCCAGATCTATGACCTGCAAAACCAAAACTGTGAGTATGAATATAGATTCAAGTGGATGAGTTTGGCTGCAGATTTGAGGATCCCGGAGACTCGATCATCTTTCTATGATGGTGAGCCTATGCCTTGGAAGATGGATGACAAGCCCACATCATCAACAACTCCATCATCACCACCTCCGAGGAAGGAGACATAAGCACATGGGTATGGGCACTCCCCTTGGCAACTGCCAAGCTTGGGGGAGTGCCCCGTTATCATATCACCATCACTTTTATCTTTACCGTTTTTCTTAGTTCGATCCTTTTGGTTATATCTTGATCTAGTAGAATAAAGTTCTTGTATGATCTTGTTTTGAGTTTTGCTTTATGATCCTTCTATATAATCGAGTCCGTGAGCTATATATAATAAAGATTAGTGTTGAGTCAAGGGCTTGATTATCTTGCTATGATCTTGAGGGAATAAAATAAAAGATAAAGAATAAAAAGAAATAAAGGGGTCATGTGGATCTTATGGAGAGTAATGACTTCACATATAAAGAGTATGCTGAATAAAAGTTGTTGAGAGTTGACAAACATAGTTTTGGTCATCATTGCAATTAATAAGAACTAATAAAGAAAGATAGGTTTTCGCATATAAATGTACTATCTTGGACATCTTTTATGATTGTGAGCACTCATTAAAATATGACATGCTAAAGAGTTGAGGTTGGACAAGGAAGACAACATAATGGGTTATGTTTTCTTACATCTGAAATAAATTATGTTGTCTTGGATCATACAACATGTTGAGCTTGCCTTTCCCTCTCATGCTAGCCAAATTCCTTGCACCAAGTAGAGATACTACTTGTCCTTCCTAATATCCTTAAACCTAGTTTTGCCATGAGAGTCCACCATATCTACCTATGGATCGAGTAAGATCCTTCAAGTAAGTTGTCATCGTTGCAAGCAATAAAAATTGCTCTCTAAATATGTATGACTTATTAGTGTGGAGAAAATAAGCTTTATACGATCTTGTGATGTCGAAGAAATGAAAGAGATGGACTGCATAATAAAGGTCCCTATCACAAGTGGCAATATAAAGTGACGTTCTTTCGCATTAAGATTTTGTGCATCCAACCATAAAAGCACATGACAACTTCTGCTTCCCTCTGCGAATGGCCTATCTTTTATTATTGTCCTATACTTCATGCAAAGAGTCACGGTGATCTTCACCTTTCCTTTTTAGATTTTATCCTTTGGAAAGCCCAGTGTGTTGGAAAGATCTGGATATATATAGCTAATTGGATGTGAGTTTTCATGAACTATTATTGTTGACATTACCCTTGAGGTAAAAAGTTGGGCGGCAAAACTATAAGCCCCTATCTTTCTCTGTGTTCGGCTAAAACTTCATACCCAGAAATATTGCGTGACTGTTAGCAATTGTGAAAGACTAAATGATAGTTGAGTATGTGGACTTGCTGAAAAACTCTTATATTAACTCTTTCCGAGGTTATGATAAATTGCAATTGCTTCAATGACTGAGATTATAGTTTGTTAGTCTTCAATGAAGTTTATGATTCATACTTGAAACTCTGAATGAATTGTTACTTTAGCGTAAGAGATCATATGACAATATATATATATATATATATATATATATATATATATGTTGTTCTAAGAATGATCATGATGCCCTCATGTCCGTATTTTATTTTATCGACACCTCTATCTCTAAACATGTGGACATATTTTTCGATATCGGCTTTCGCTTGACGACAAGCGAGGTCTAAGCTTGGGGGAGTTGATACGTCCATTTTGCATCATGCTTTTATATCAATATTTATTGCATTATGGGCTGTTATTACACATTATGTCACAATACTTATGCCTATTCTCTCTTATTTTACAAGGTTTACATAAAGAGGGGGAATGCCGACAGCTGGAATTCTGGGCTGGAAAAGGAGCAAATATTAGAGACCTATTCTGCACATCTCCAAAAGTCTTGAAACTTCACGGGAGCACGTTTCAGAATATATATAAAAATATTGGGCGAAAGAAGTACCAGAGGGGGGCCACCCACCGTCCACGAGGGTGGGGGGGCGCCTGTCAGCGTTATGGGAACGGGGGTCCCCAGACTTGCCTTCCTGCGGCCTGCGGCGTGGCTCAAAAGGGGGCCCAGCGCGGCCCATCTTCACCAACACAAACCCAAGACCCTCGCGAGGGGCCAAGCCTCGCGGGGCGGACGACGCGAAGCTTCCTCAGGTGTGGCCTCGTCAGGCTGGCTCACGAGGAGGCGGAGAGATCAAGGCGGGGTACCTCACGAGGTGCCCGTGACGCAAGCCATGACGACAGGGGGCGCCAGGTGGGTGCCAGCCCACGCAACGTCCTCCCTTCCTCTTTGGTGCAAAGGGGGCAAGCATAGCCGCGGAGTACCGAGGCATCAGGCAGAGGTTGCCATTTCGGTGCAACGAGACCAAGACCAGGAGGACTACGAGACGGAGGTCACCGTGGAGCCCAAGACGGCGTCATCACTAGAGCTTTGCGCATGCGAAGACTACTTTTGTCAGGATAGCTGGTACTAGCTGCCCCCCTTCAAATTAGCCCGCCATTGTTGGCTCCCTTCCCGCTCGATATTTGGGAAGAGGACCAGGGCCTCTATAAATAGGACCATCCACCCACATCGAAGGGGTCGAGTTTTTGGAAGGATAGAGAGATACACGAAGAAAGAGGATAGAGAGAGAGAGAGAGAGAAAGGTGACTGAGCTCCTCCCAGCAGTTCAACGCCCCAGCCAAGAACAGACCCTCACGAGGCTGTTCTTCCTTGTATTGTTCATCATCATCAGCCCAAGAGGCAATCCACCACACCACACACTGGAGTAGGGTATTACACCACAACGGTGGCCCGAACCAGTATAAACCCTGAGTCTCTTGTGTCGTTCTTTCCTTAGTTAAATCTTAGCAAGGCGGAGGGGTGCAGGTAGGTAGGAGGCGAAATCTCCGCGCGCACCCCAGTGTTCGAACCTCAAGGGTTTGCCGGAACCCGAAATCCGACATTTGGCACGCCAGGTAGGGGTGCGTCGGGATTCGTCTTCCACCACCCCGTCCTCCTCCGACCATCATGCCCATGTCTGACGCTCGTCAGGCCCGCGCCGAGCGCCGGGCCGCGCTCGCTTCCCGCGTCGCCCAGACGGCCCCTGTCAGTGGGCGTCCTCACCGTTCCCTGTCACCTGCCGTCAACGCCGCCACCGGCCCGGCGGGGGACGAGCGGCAAGCATCGTCCCAGCATCTGTCCGTGCGGCAAGGCGGCCGCACCGCAACTCCCTCACTCACCCCAGCTCGTTCTTCGTCTCGCGCGCTCCGCGCGCCCATAGAGCCTCGCAACCTCTCCCCCGCCCGTCGCGCTGCACCAACACCCCCGGTCGTCGCGGCCCTCTTGGGCGGCTCGCAGGCGCCGCCTACAAGTCACCACGTCAAGCCGTTCATCCGTCGGGTCGGCGCCGCTTCCACGCGGCAGGGGGCTCCCCTGGGCCGGGCGGCGCCCGAGACCGGCCTGACCTTAAGTTCGGAGGACCACCCCTCCAACTCGGCCTGCTCGGGTGCGCTCCCCATGCTGTGCACCCCCACCATCTGCCAGGTGGCCGTCACCAGGACCCTCATTGATGGCGGCGCGGGCCTCAGCATGCTCTCGGTCGAGGCCTTCAACCTCCTCTGCATACCCCTGGGACGACTGCAACCCAACCGGCCCTTCTCAAGCGTTGGGGGCGAGTCGTCCAGCTCCTTGGGACAGATCCGGCTCCCAGTAACCTTCGGCACCTACGACAACTTCCGCACGGAGCTGGTCGACTTTGACATCGCCCCCATCGGCCTCCCCTACAATGCCATCCTCGGCTACCCAGCGCTGGCCCAGTTCATGGCCACGACGCACCCGGCGTACAACCTCATGAAGGTGCCCGGGAGCAGCGGTGTCCTCACTGTGCACGGGTACACCGGAGACGCGCTACGGGCGCTCAAGCTCGCCTTCAAGACGGCGGTGTCGGCACAGCCCGCCGACTTGGAGACCCCCGGGCCCAAGAGGGCTGCACCCGCCAAGAAGAAACAGTTGTTCACCCAAGAGAAGGCAGAAACCAAGCAGATACCCGTCGATGAGGACGGGTCCACCAACGGCACCTTCACCATAGGCGCCCACCTCGAACCCGAGCAGGAGAAGGCCCTGGTCGGGTTCCTGCGCGCAAACAAGAAGGTATTCGCTTGGGAGCCTGGCCAGTTGGCAGGGATCCCTAGGGGTGTAATCGAGCATCACCTCAACGTATGCCCCAATGTGTGCCCTGTGAAGCTGTCACATCCCTAGCTTCTGGTGCTGCCTAGTGTTTGCATCATGTTTAAGTTTCTGAAAACTTGAACTGGGGAAATTTGGAAGCCTCAAAACCCTAAATAAATGTGACACCCCAAAATTTTGACCTTGTTTCATTAATTAAAATTTTGCCAGGAAACTAAAACTTTGATTTTCTGGGCTCCCTTTTTGATTTTTGAACCTTTTCTCCCTTGCTATTATGGAGTTTTCCCCAAAGAGAAAACTTTTCAAATATGTTATTGGACTTGTTTAACCTCTCAAGAAAAACTTTTCTTTTATTAGTAGAACTAATTACATAATTAATCTGCTTGATCTTTATTTTCTTGAAAAATAGTTTTTCAAGGTTATATGGCCATATTTGAACTACAACCATTTGATATATTTATCTAAAAATCCAACCAAAATTTGGAGATGTCATGTGATGTTTTTGAATCAATTTTGTACAAAAATATCTCTTATTCTTGAAATATTTTGAGCTCTACACCCAATTTTCTTCTCTGGTCCAAAGAGCAACCTTGCACTACAACCCTTTTAAATAATTCTTTCTAGCCTCCACCAAAATTATGGGATGTCAGTAGAAGCATATTATTCAGCTTTATGCAAAAACCCAGCTATGTTATTTGAAAAATTTGAGTGAATCATTCTCATTTCCATTCTGGTCCAACTTGAGGTTTTGTACTACAACTATACTTTAACTTGCTCCTTTTGCTGTGATTCCTTTTCCTACTTGTAGACCACCCTACTAAACCCCTAAGTCCAGGAGAGTGGACCCATTGGATGATTCTAAGTGCTTGCAACAACGCCTTTTGCTTTCTGTACAGAATTGAAGTTTTGCAAAACTTGCACTAGCAAGTGTCTCCTTTATGCAAACTAACTTCACCACTCCCTCTTGCGTCCAAAGAGACACTGACCTGGAAGATTTGGCCCCTCCAAGAATAGCCTAGGTGCCTTTGGCATTTTGCACGTGCGTGCGCTCGGGCCGCCACGTCACGCCCCGTCCCTTACTCACCTACAGAGCTGCACCCCCCGGCCTCATCCGCTCGCAGCAACGCGCCAAGCCACCCTGGCAGCCTACAGCGCCGCCGACAGAGCTTTTGGCGGAACACCGACGACCGTAGCGCGCCCCTACCACGGTCGGCGCCGCCCAAACCACCCCGGCCCGCCACCTGGCCCTTGGCACAACCCAAGCTCATCCTCAACCTTGTCTGGTAGCTCTCGTCGTCGCCACGACGCCCCGCGGCTACAGAAAGACGGTCGCCGGCGACCTTATCCGCGGCCACCGTCGGAACCGACCCCGAACGCCTATTTAAGGAGGCCCCCGAGCACGTTCCGTTCGCAGGCGGCCTCAGTACACTCCCCTAGTCTCCCCATTGCAGCCAATCGACCTGAGGAGGTCGTCTTCCCCACCTCCGGCAGCAGCGGCCGCCGCCATGGCCCCAGCTCTCCCAGCGCCACCAGGGCCTCTCCCTCCCAATTATCTTCGCCAAGAACACCTCCTCCCCTCCAGGAACCCAACCCCCACTTGATTTTGATCGGGAACCACATTCACCCCAAAACCACTCCGTCACCGAAGCTCCCTCCGCCGTGGAGCTCGCCGCCGACGAACCCCTCCGTCCCCGCCGGCCAGTCGACCACCGGGAGGACCGCCTAGGAGAGGTGGATCCATCCCTGGCCTCGGATGCCCTCGAGGAGCCTCCCTTCGCCGGCGACGATCGTCGGAGCCCCGCCTCGCTCGGGCAGAGGAGGGAGAAGGGGCGCGGCGACTGGTCAAACCTGACCAGTGGGCCAGGCGGGCCCACTGTCAGCGACCCACCCCGCCGCCACGCGTGTTAAGTGAAAGCGTAAAACCACGAAGTACGTTTCCTCCGCTCCGAAAACGTATTCCAGTCTGAAACGTTTTCTTTTCTATTTTTATTTTAAAAACAGATTTTGACTAAATCTTTGACTGGCTTTATCTTTTTAAATATAACTCCAAATGAATTAATTCTTTTTCCTACCTCTCTCAAATATTGTCTAGTTTATTTTAAGATTTATTTGAAAAAAATTTAAAACAACTTTTGGTGCTGTTTTTATTTTGTGTGTTAATTCTTTATATTGCTAAAATAGGATTTTTGAAGAGAGGAGAAACTTTCAAAAGTTTTGAAGTACACCCTGACTTACCACACATTGAAGGCAAGCATTCTGAATCCCGGCATAATATTTTGGTGTGATCGTTGATACATTTTTAACACCACCGCATTTCGAAGGACTTGTTATTTCATGTGATATGATCATATGCATGAGTGCATAATAGTGATTTCCATGCTGTTGGAAATAAACACACTTATGATGATAATCATCCTCATGTGTCTTGCATGCATGCCGGAAAGGAATCCGGGAAAGCCTCTGCCTTGGGTAGGTGTGAGCTTGTCGCCGGCCTCCGTCGGGACGGGTATGTCCGGTATGGCATAGTAAGATATAATGAGTGTTGATTGGATTGATTGAAGTATATTTGTTATACATGTTATGCAGGAAACTATAAACCTCCTGAGTCGACCGTAGATCGAGTCTTGTTCCAGCAACCCCCACACTTGTTTCGTGCTACCACTTGTCCCTGCCACAGGTAGGGTACGGTTCAGTAATTTGTCAACCCCTTTCTAGCACACACCGTACAGAGGGGCCGGGATGAGGGTACCACGGCCATGGATTAAAGCCAGTCATCCGGTCAGGGGGCATGGGTGTTTTGGTTGTAGCCGAGGGGGTAGCTCCCCCAGTTTTGCACGCGGTATAAATTTTGTGATCCCATGCTAATCGAGGTTGTAGCCTCCTCACTTAGAGTTTTGCTTAACGGGTGTCGTGGGTGATTCCAGACACCGGTAAGTTAAGCTGGTGTGTGCAAGTCAGGTGTGTTTTCATTTAAAAGACCGTAAGCGGAATTAGTCCCGATGGACTAAAGGAAATCCGTTACTCGTGGGTAAAGAGTACACCCTCTGCAGAGATTAAAACCTATTCGAATAGCCGTGTCCATGGTTAAGGATTACAGTCTGGGACGGGTCAAGTGTCGGTCTTAGTGTCGGTCTTCGGAGGTGATAACTGTTAAACCAGAACTGGAATACTACTGGTGACTTGTGATAATTATGATTATTATTATTGTTGACTAACCCGTGATATTATTGTTATTATCGAGTATCTCCGGGATGGTTCTACCTCCGGGATATTCACTATGATTGTTTCTTTTAAAGCCCTTTATGCGGTGTCGCTCAGACGCCCGACTGTGGCATTTATTTTAAAGCCCTTTATGCGGTGTCGCTCAGATGCCCGACTGTGGCATTTCTTTTAAAGCCCTTTTTGTGGTGTCGCTCAGACGCCCGACTGTGGCATTTCTTTTAAAGCCCTTTATGTGGTGTCGCTCAGACGCCCGACTGTGGCATTTCTTTTAAAAGCCCTTTATGCGGTGTCGCCAAGACGCCCGACTGTGGCATTGCTTGTTATTTGTTTCATATATTTTAATACTACTATGTAATTGCATTGTTATAAATAACTTGCTTGCATGCATCAGAGTTTTATTTATCTTTTGTGACTGACGTCATGAGCATAAATATTTTCAGCACATCATGGTTATATTATACCTGTGTTCATAATGTTTGCGAGTACATTCAAAGTACTCACTGGCTTGTCCCTGGCTATTGTCTTGGCCAGATTTTCTTGCACGGAGAGGAGTGACGCGATGACAGCCCCGGAACCTAAGCAATGGAGATAGCAGCCTCGCGAAGATAGGAGTTAACCTGGTCAGCTGTTCCTGTGGGAATTGGAGTCCCATAGACACTGATGATCCACAAACCGCTTCCGCCATCAACCACTAGAAACCATTTGTTGTACTCACAGGCCAGAATGGTCTTGTACTGCATATTTTGTATGTTGCTTGGAATTTCTGTATCAAGTTGGAGCCTCATCAGCTAACAGTAATCCTGGGGCTGATGAGCACGACGGTCTTTTCTCGAAATTTATTACCCGGAAAACCGGTCGTGACAGACTTGGTATCAGAGCCAGGCTGACCATTAGCTAATCCTATCTTAGCCAGGTCGAAAAACTTAGGCAAACCAACCCATCAGACCCTTACCAAAAACCCCAGCCAAGCTTCCCGTGCAAGATAGCCACACAGAGACCCCGACACTTTTGGCAGTCGGTGCCCAGCCTATCAACCTAGCCTGTCAGTCGCGTGCTAGTAATCTATCTTATTCGCAAGCGTGCGAGGGAAGACTTCGTTCCCTTTTTCTCTAAAAAGGGCACGCTAGCCTCAACACAGCACAGCCCCGGCCATCATCCAAAATACCTTGATGACCCCAGAAGTACTTCGTCGTCTTTGGGGAGCACACTCCAACGGGATTGTGGCAACCAATCCCCACGATGGTCATCATCGCTGCCCCGAGCCTGCAGCCCCTCAACCCTCTCCAGCTGTTTCCGACGGTGTAAACCGTGGAGAAACCTCGGCATCCGCGAAGCAAGCCCTCTTAGATATGAACGAGGTAGACTAAAATCGCTCGAAGGATACCGAGCCTTAGAATGACCTCGCCTTGCAATCTTGTGACCCTGTGTCACCATAATTAGATGCTGTCTGCTTGTGCACTCCTGTTTTTAATAGTAGCCATGCATGAGTATGTTGATGTGCGATTGCATTTTTTTTATCCCGGGCGTAGCTGCCAACCTCGACAACGCAAGTTTGTGCTATGGATGAATCCTTTGGTTCTAGCTCACAGGAAAGGTATTTTCAAAACAACTCCTAACAAATCTCGAGGACGAGATTTTCTTTTAAGGGGGGTAGTGTTGTGACACCCCAAAATTTTGACCTTGTTTCATTAATTAAAATTTTGCCAGGAAACTAAGACTTTGATTTTCTGGGCTCCCTTTTTGATTTTTGAACCTTTTCTCCCTTGCTATTATGGAGTTTTCCCCAAAGAGAAAACTTTTCAAATATGTTATTGGACTTGTTTAACCTCTCAAGAAAAACTTTTCTTTTATTAGTAGAACTAATTACATAATTAATCTGCTTGATCTTTATTTTCTTGAAAAATAGTTTTTCAAGGTTATATGGCCATATTTGAACTACAACCATTTGATATATTTATCTAAAAATCCAACCAAAATTTGGAGATGTCATGTGATGTTTTTGAATCAATTTTATACAAAAATATCTCTTATTCTTGAAATATTTTGAGCTCTACACCCAATTTTCTTCTCTGGTCCAGAGAGCAACCTTGCACTACAACCCTTTTAAATAATTCTTTCTAGCCTCCACCAAAATTATGGGATGTCAGTAGAAGCATATTATTCAGCTTTATGCAAAAACCCAGCTATGTTATTTGAAAATTTTGAGTGAATCATCCTCATTTCCATTCTGGTCCAACTTGAGGTTTTGTACTACAACTATACTTTAACTTGCTCCTTTTGCTGTGATTCCTTTTCCTACTTGTAGAACACCCTACTAAACCCCTAAGTCCAGGAGAGTGGACCCATTGGATGATCCTAAGTGCTTGCAACAATGCCTTTTGCTTTCTGTACAGAATTGAAGTTTTGCAAAACTTGCACTAGCAAGTGTCTCCTTTATGCAAACTAACTTCACCACTCCCTCTTGCATCCAAAGAGACACTGACCTGGAAGATTTGGCCCCTCCAAGAATAGCCTAGGTGCCTTTGGCATTTTGACAAGCACCTAGAGTGCATGGGCTGAATTGGCATGATCTCAAGCCTACATTGTGAACTTGACCACATGACCAAACCAACTTGTCCCTTGAGTTTCCCTCTACCTATAACCTAGTTCTGTGGCTTGCCAGACTCACCGGTGACCTGTAGCATGCCACGACATTACGCCGAACACCTTCAGTGCATGCTCTGGGCGCGCCCAGAGCGCGCATTTTGCACGTGCGTGCGCTCGGGCCGTCACGTCACGCCCCGGCCCTTACTCACCTACAGAGCTGCACCCCCCGGCCTCATCCGCTCGCAGCAACGCGCCAAGCCACCCTGGCAGCCTACAGCGCCGCCGACAGAGCTTTTGGCGGCACACCGACGACCGTAGCGCGCCCCTGCCACGGTCGGCGCCGCCCAAACCACCCCGGCCCGCCACCTGGCCCTTGGCACAGCCCAAGCTCATCCTCAACCTTGTCCGCTAGCTCTCGTCGTCGCCACGACGCCCCGCGGCTATAGAAAGACGGTCGCCGGCGACCTTATCCGCGGCCACCGTCGGAACCGACCCCGAACGCCTATTTAAGGAGGCCCCCGAGCACGTTCCGTTCGCAGGCGGCCTCAGTACACTCCCCTAGTCTCCCCATTGCAGCCAATCGACCTGAGGAGGTCGTCTTCCCCACCTCCGGCAGCAGCGGCCGCCGCCATGGCCCCAGCTCTCCCAGCACCACCAGGGCCTCTCCCTCCCAATTATCTTCGCCAAGAACACCTCCTCCCCTCCAGGAACCCAACCCCCACTTGATTTTGATCGGGAACCACATTCACCCCAAAACCACTCCGTCACCGAAGCTCCCTCCGCCGCGGAGCTTGCCGCCGACGAACCCCTCCGTCCCCGCCGGCCAGTCGACCACCGGGAGGACCACCTAGGAGAGGTGGATCCATCCCTGGCCTCGGATGCCCTCGAGGAGCCTCCCTTCACCGGCGACGATCGCCGGAGCCCCGCCTCGCTCGGGCAGAGGAGGGAGAAGGGGCGCGGCGACTGGTCAAACCTGACCAGTGGGCCAGGCGGGCCTACTGTCAGCGACCCACCCCGCCGCCACGCGTGTTAAGTGAAAGCGTAAAACCACGAAGTACGTTTCCTCCGCTCCGAAAACGTATTCCAGTCTGAAACGTTTTCTTTTCTATTTTTATTTTAAAAACAGATTTTGACTAAATCTTTGACTGGCTTTATCTTTTTAAATATAACTCCAAATGAATTAATTCTTTTTCCTACCTCTCTCAAATATTGTCTAGTTTATTTTAAGGTTTATTTGAAAAAAATTTAAAACAACTTTTGGTGCTGTTTTTATTTTGTGTGTTAATTCTTTATATTGCTAAAATAGGATTTTTGAAGAGAGGAGAAACTTTCAAAAGTTTTGAAGTACACCCTGACTTACCACACATTGAAGGCAAGCATTCTGAATCCCGGCATAATATTTTGGTGTGATCGTTGATACATTTTTAACACCACCGCATTTCTAAGGACTTGTTATTTCATGTGATATGATCATATGCATGAGTGCATAATAGTGATTTCCATGCTGTTGGAAATAAACACACTTATGATGATAATAATCCTCATGTGTCTTGCATGCATGCCGGAAAGGAATCCGGGAAAGCCTCTGCCTTGGGTAGGTGTGAGCTTGTCGCCGGCCTCCGTCGGGACGGGTATGTCCGGTATGGCATAGTAAGATATAATGAGTGTTGATTGGATTGGTTGAAGTATATTTGTTATACATGTTATGCAGGAAACTATAAACCTCCTGAGTCGACCGTAGATCGAGTCTTGTTCCAGCAACCCCCACACTTGTTTCGTGCTACCACTTGTCCCTGCCACAGGTAGGGTACGGTTCAGTAATTTGTCAACCCCTTTCTAGCACACACCGTACAGAGGGGCCGGGATGAGGGTACCACGGCCATGGATTAAAGCCAGTCATCCGGTCAGGGGGCATGGGTGTTTTGGTTGTAGCCGAGGGGGTAGCTCCCCCAGTTTTGCGCGCGGTATAAATTTTGTGATCCCATGCTAATCGAGGTTGTAGCCTCCCCACTTAGAGTTTTGCTTAACGGGTGTCGTGGGTGATTCCAGACACCGGTAAGTTAAGCTGGTGTGTGCAAGTCAGGTGTGTTTTCATTTAAAAGACCGTAAGCGGAATTAGTCCCGATGGACTAAAGGAAATCTGTTGCTCGTGGGTAAAGAGTACACCCTCTGCAGAGATTAAAACCTATTCGAATAGCCGTGTCCATGGTTAAGGATTACAGTCTGGGACGGGTCAAGTGTCGGTCTTAGTGTCGGTCTTCGGAGGTGATAACTGTTAAACCAGAACTGGAATACTACTGGTGACTTGTGATAATTATGATTATTATTATTGTTGACTAACCCGTGATATTATTGTTATTATCGAGTATCTCCGGGATGGTTCTACCTCCGGGATATTCACTATGATTGTTTCTTTAAAGCCCTTTATGCGGTGTCGCTCAGACGCCCGACTGTGGCATTTATTTTAAAGCCCTTTATGCGGTGTTGCTCAGACGCCCGACTGTGGCATTTCTTTTAAAGCCCTTTTTGTGGTGTCGCTCAGACGCCCGACTGTGGCATTTCTTTTAAAGCCCTTTATGTGGTGTCGCTCAGACGCCCGACTGTGGCATTTCTTTTAAAAGCCCTTTATGCGGTGTCGCCAAGACGCCCGACTGTGGCATTGCTTGTTATTCGTTTCATATATTTTAATACTACTATGTAATTGCATTGTTATAAATAACTTGCTTGCATGCATCAGAGTTTTATTTATCTTTTGTGACTGACGTCATGAGCATAAATATTTTCAAAGTACTCACTGGCTTGTCCCTGGCTATTGTCTTGGCCAGATTTTCTTGCACGGAGAGGAGTGACGCGATGACAGCCCCGGAACCTAAGCAATGGAGATAGCAGCCTCGCGAAGATAGGAGTTAACCTGGTCAGCTGTTCCTGTGGGAATTGGAGTCCCATAGACACTGATGATCCACAAACCGCTTCCGCCATCAACCACTAGAAACCATTTGTTGTACTCACAGGCCAGAATGGTCTTGTACTGCATATTTTGTATGTTGCTTGGAATTTCTGTATCAAGTTGGAGCCTCATCAGCTAACAGTAATCCTGGGGCTGATGAGCACGACGGTCTTTTCTCGAAATTTATTACCCGGAAAACCGGTCGTGACAATAAAAGAAGGGCAAAAACCCTAAAATCTCATTCATTTTTCCAAAATGCTCTTCTTAAATGTTTGATAATTTTTGGAAAGGGTTCTGGTCCCAACCAAAATATTGAACATTTTTAAGGACTTAATCTTGGGACTTTGAATTTAAATCATTAGATATTTGAATTTGAATTATATTCATATAATTAGAATATAATTTCAAATACCCCTGAAATATTTTATGTGCTTTTGGAAAAGTCCATCTAGCAAAATAAAAATATTCAGAGGAGTTTTTGGCATTGTTTGGATTATTTTAAATTCAAAACAGTGGCAAAAGATTAAATAAAAGAAAACAGAACAGAAATATAAAAAAAGAGCAGAAGCCCACCTGGGCTACCTACCTGCAGCCCACCTAGCGCCCCACCTGGCGCCAGCAACCGGCCCAGCTCCTGTGCTGGCAGCCCACCGGTGCGGCCCAGCCCACCAGGCGCCTCCCCTTGTCGCCTTCCTCCTCGTGCCAGTAGGCAGAGGAGGGACACCGCGACGCCGCCGCGCGCGCCACCTCCACCCTGCTCTGGCCACCTCCTGCTTCGCGCTGGAGGCTCGTCCTCCTCCCTGACCCCGTGCCTGGATGACGCCACGCTGCCCCGACTCCCTCTCGCACTCTCCCTCGCCTCATCCCCTCCTCTGTCTCTCTCTCACACGCACGGCCGTCGCCACCGACGCCGTTCGCCGCGGCCACAGCCACCGCCTCGCCTCTCCGACACGCCCATGGGCTCCGCCTCATCCCTCTCTTCCTCCTCACCGAGCCGTCCGACGCCGGAAGCCCCTGGACGTCGCAAGCACCGCCGTTCCCCTCGTCGGCCACCGGAGATCGCCGCCGTCAATTCTCCGTCGCAGAAGCTTCCCCGAGCCCATTGAGCTGCTCTGCAAGTCCGCTGTGAGCCCCTCTTCCTTTCCCCTCACCTCTCTCTCTCTCGTGCATGCCCTGTAGCCGCCGCCCCACGAGCACCCGAGGCCGCCGTCCGCCATGGCCGGTGAGCTTCGTGCTCCCGAGCTCCTCCACCTGCGCTCGTTGCCTCCGAGTGCTCCTGATGACCCCAGTGATCCGTAGAGCCCCTCCAGCGCCTCAGCTCCCTCATTTGCGAGCAGCAGCGCCGAACCCGACCGCACCCGAACTCCGGTCACCGCTCACGAGCTCGCCGTCGTCGGTACCGGCCACCACAGGCACGGCTACCACCACCGTTCGATGCGCACCAGCAAGGGCTCTCCAACGAGCCCAAGCACGGCCTCGCCTGTGCCCTGTAGCGCGTTTCCGGTTCGCACCGCCGTCTCGGGCCTCTCCGCCGTCATGTCGCCGGTGGGTTTGACCCACTTTGACCACGGCGGGACCCCCCCTGTGTCCATGACATGTGGGGCCGGCCTTTGACTGAATTAGTGTAGGATTTTAATTAGTGCTAATTGCTCTGTTAGTTAGTTAGGATTAGTACTAATTGAATTAGTTAAACTAATTACCCCTGTTGACGCTGACAGTGGGCCCCGTGGCTATTAATTTGATTAGTTAGAATTAATTAACTCTGTTAGTCACCTGAGTCACTGACCAGTGGGCCCCACTAGTCAGGTTTGACCCGGACCAGCCCCTGTTGACCTGCTGACATCATGTCAACGTCATGCTGACGCAGTAATGTTTTCTGGATTTATTTTAATTCAGGAAATTCAGAAAATAGCTAAAACTTCTAAAAATTATAGTAATTCAACCGTAACTCCAAATTAAATAATTTATATATGAAAAATTATCAGAAAAATTCAAGGAATCCATATGTACCATTTTCGTGCATGTTAGAACAACTTATAGCTGCTCTCTAGCACAAATAAATTAAATGGCATTTGAATAATCACATATGGAGTTTGAATTTGAATCTTGTATTCAAACCAACTTCATTTAATCTGTTGCTAGTTGCATTAGCTCAAAACACATTCATATTGCCATGTCATGAGCATGCATCATATTGTGCATTGCATTGATTGTATTTCTTCCTTGTTGCCGGTGTCTGTTCCCTCCCGGTAGACGATGTTCCGACGTTGTGATCGTTGACACTGATGAAGACTCAATGTTATCTTCAGAAGTGCCAGGCAAGCAAAACCCCCTTGTTCATTCCGATACAATCCTACTCTCTCGCTCCTGCTCTCTTTTACTGCATTAGGACAACAACGATTCATCTGTTTCTTGTTGCGGTAGCTGAACCCCTTTATCCTTTGCATGACCTGTCATTGCCACAGTAAATAGATGAAACCCACTAGCATGAGTAGGAGTTGTTTGAGCCCTGTTGTGCCTACTCATTCATGCTTGTTTGTCATGCCCGCTACTGCTTAGAGTTGAGTCAGGTCTGATTCATCGGGGATGAATCAGAGGTGTGTGAACATGTCCTACTGTGTGTGAGCTAAGTGTGTGAACACGATTTGGTAAAGGTAGCGGTGAGAGGCCATGTAGGAGTACATGGTGGGTTGTCTCATTGCAGCCATCCTCAGGAACTGAGTTCTGTGTTTGTGATCCATGATTCAGCTACTACCACACATTGGGCCCGAAACCAATGGACCCTCTCGGCTTCTTAATCACCCTTGTCCTCTGTCCAGGAGTTGCAAGTAGTTTCTGGTGTTTGTAGTATGCTGGAGGCCATGGGCAGCGCTGACCGGAGGGGTGGGCTGTGATGCGGTAGGCACGTGGCCGGGTAAACCGGGCGCCCGTTTTGTGTCACGGAACCCTGTTCACATCGTTTGGGGCTGTGAGCGAAACTCCGGCCGGATCCCCTCATGGATGGCACCCGAATAGGCGATAAACCTGGACTAGAGACTTGAGTGTTTAGGCAGGCCGTGGCCGACACCCACGTTGGGCTTCCGCTTGAAGGTTGCCGAGTACATGTCGTGTAAACGGCGGTAAGTGGTGAGAGCGTGTGTGAAGAAGTACACCCCTGCAGGGTTAACATCATCTATTCGAATAGCCGCGTCCGCGGAAAAGGACTTCTGGGTTGCCTGTACAGTTCATAGACAAGTGAAAGTGGATACTCTAAAATACGCAAGATAAGCGTGAGTGCTATGGATGGCGTTCTCGTAGGGAGACGGGAGCGGATCCATAGTGGTGTATTGATATGGTGAATATGTGGACTCGTGTGCGCCACCTCAAAAGAGTTACTTGCAGTCGTAGTTCAGGATAGACACCGAGTCAAAGCTGGCTTGCTGCAGTTAAACCCCCACCATCCCTTTGTTGATAATGATGCATATGTAGTTAGTTCTGATGTAAGTCTTGCTGGGTACATTTGTACTCACGTTGCTTAATTTATGTTTTTGCAGAGAGACTTCAGTCTCACTAGTAGTTCCACGTGGACTTCGACGTTTAGCTTGTTACCTCAGCTACGATCTTGTGCCCTCGGCAGGATCTGGTAGATAGTCAGGCTTCTCAGCCTTTTTCATTTATAGATGTCTGTACTCAGACATGATAGCTTCCGCTTGTGCTTTGATTTGTATGCTCTGAATGTTGGGTCATGAGACTCATGTTTGTAATATCTCGCTCCTCGGAGCCTAATGAATACTGACTTGTGTCGTAGAGTCATGTTGTGATGCCATGTTGTACTTGCACATATCGAGCATATTGTGTGTATGTTATTGAAATGCTTGGTATGTGTGGGATCTGACTATCTAGTTGTTTATCCTTAGTAGCCCCTCTTACCGGGAAATGTCTCCTAGTGTTTCCACCGAGCCAGGGTAGCTTGCTACTGCTCCGGAACACTTAGGCTGGCCGGCATGTGTCCTTCTTCGTTCCTGTGTCTGTCCCCTCGGGGAAATGTCACGCGATGAATACCGGAGTCCTGTTAGCCCGCTACAGCCCGGTTCACCGGAGTCCTGCTAGCCCAGTGGTACAGCCTGGATTCACTCGCTGATGACCGACACGTTCGATGCTGGGTCATGGATGCCTGTCCCTGTAAGTCTGTGCCACTTTGGGTTTACGACTAGCCATGTCAGCCCGGGCTCCTTATCATATGGATGCTAGCGACACTATCATATACGTGTGCCAAAAGGCACAAACGGTCACGGGCAAAGGTAAGGCGACACCCGTGGGAATACCATGCGTGAGGCCGCAAAGTGATATGAGGTGTTACATGCTAGATCGATGTGGCATTGAGTCGGGGTCCTGACAGCGTTGGTATCAGAGCTTGACTGCCTGTAGGATTACCAAGCCAAACTGGTCGAAGTTGAGTCTAGAAATTCTTTAGTTATATAAGGGAATTGATTGTGGGATGGAACGTAAGGCTCTTTTTACTCCTTATACCTCATGGCCTTCTGATCTGAGTCATCATCTTCTCTTCTACGGGGATTAAGAACTAGGCTATCTCTTCTTTCCATCAGGATCACGTGTTACTAATCCATAGACTTATAAGATTGTTGGATTAAGCCTCAGTTCAGTTTCTACCTCTGTATGTTAATTATTGATCTCGAGACCTTGATATTGTGCTTCTGAGTGGTTATGCCACCATTTTTGTGAATGTCTCAAATCTTTTCTGAGCATTTACAGCCGTTATGCTGTCCGAGTCATCCCAGGTTTCCAAAGAGTCTGATGCATTTGCAAAATCCTTTTCCTCTGGTTTCAATGTCTTTTAGGCCAGGTTAATCACACAAATTAGTGAGTTGAGGTACTTTATTGCCTCGACATATATGTTGGAATAAGTATTATGACCCTAGGTGTTTTAGGGAGTCACCTAGTAATCTAGCAACGTTTTGTGTTCCCAGTGTGAAGATTCTGGCCATCATTCTCGAAAGCATCTCGTGATGCTACTTAGTAGTAGGTATTCTATTCCTGGGTTCTTGAACCCGAGATTCACTCTACTTACTTCATGTTGATAGTGTTTGCTAGTTCCTTTAGGTTAATAGTAACCTTGCGATAGTCCTCGAGGTCCGTGGTATTTCCTTCTTCCAAATACCATGAACCATTCAGGCAGAAGTTATTTGAACCAAAAGATCACAATCAGAGTACTCTTGATGAGTTCTCCATTACACATTGTGACTCTGCCAGTCCTATCTCTCTGCATGGGTTATCTGCAAGAAATGTTGATCTCGCTCGACATACAAATCTATGCATCCATAACTCAGAAAATTATATGTTCTTTGAGTTGTCCCCCTTTAGTTGCCTTCTGACCTTCGTCTATCAATTGATAGTCAAGAGTATGTATGCATTCATTCATTGATGCCTATTATTCTTGTGGTCCGTCAAGCCATTTTATCCGGAATGACTAGGAGAAACAAACTCCAGTACCTCTTCCATATCCAGGATTGGGTCAAAGAAGTTGTGCTCCGCAGAACAAATTGCTAATCCAGCTTTTGCTCTGTTCTACCTTGGAGTATTACCATCTTTTATATCGGGATTGTTATAGGAATTGCACACCATCCTATGAACTCTTGGTACAGTGATACTTCTCGCCATCATTACTCATTCCTCAGTTCCGTGTGGTTATAACCGGAATGTCGACAAGTGAATCATGATGTGTGAAATCAATACTCCTAGCAACCTTGTTGCTTGGTAGTTAAATGGACAATAACCTCATTCTTAACGTGTTGGTTCTTGAATCATCATTCTAAGATTGATCGTGCTACCTTGTTCATCTTCCTAGTGCACATTTCGATTGATGAGTTAGGATTTTGTCAAGTCCTCGCTCATTTGATTATATCGTCTTGCCCTGAAAAGCAAGATTGTTCTCGAGCTTAGTAACATATCGGTGGTTCGTGATTTTCCGAAAATCTTCTCGAAAGTATCACCAGGTTGTCACCTGACTGTTATGTTGAGCTCGTGATCAAGTTGGTTTATCCTGTAAACCACCCCTTTCTCCAAGAGTCCGTGTTGGATACCCCTGAGCTAGTTGGTTAAGCTAGACAACAACTTGGAGAGTTGGAAGATAAAATCTTGCCTAACTTAGTTCGTTCCAAAGGGATATTCTTGTGTAGTGTGTGTTGAAGAAACATGATATCTTCATCGATTGGTCCCTGTGATCAGTTAATGGACCTATCATCTTGTCCAACCTTTGATTTGGGTGTGGGCTATCCTCAAATCAAGTCAGAACCAACAATGTTCGTAATGTTGTCTTACTCGTGGTTTTTCCTCGAGCATACACCATTATATTCTTTGGTCTGACCAATGCTATCACCGTGTCCACTTAACTATGGAATTTCTTTTAAAAGGAAACCCGGATGAATTGTTATTGAGCCCATTGACAACATCCTTATCTCCTCCATGATTTGTTGAACATTAAGCTAGTGTTGGAAACTTTTGAAAGCATTTCTTCATGCTAGTTCATGAAGCATATGTTCGGATGTAAGAAGTGACTTCCTCCAGTTCATGTGCATTTGATGCAAGTTGCCGCCGTGGATTCAAGAAAGTCAATGTTGTTTCCTTTGGAATCATCCCAAATCAGTCATGCATACGTGCGAAGTATTCTGTGGTTCGGAGACTTGCAACCTCCATTCTATATGTGTCCCTAGCACACCAAGCCACTGATTGATTTGTTCAAGGTTAATAAGTTCTAAGTGCTAGTCCCGAAGGTACCAGACGGATTTGTACAAAACTTCGATATCCTCGCTGATGGTTCCCCCTCCTGAACTCGGTAGTGTTTTATTATAAGACTACCTTGTGGTCATGCTTGTCTTGGACAACATGTTCACATGTTGTAGCAGAACCGGCTCGTGTTTTTGGAGCTTGCTATCGTAGTTCATTCCCCGAGAATCTCGCAACGTCGTCTCGTCTATTTGTGTTGCAAACTTTCATTTCTCTTCCAGACTTGATGAGTCTAGAATATCCTGACACCAGCCAGATCTGAATCTCAGGCAGATATGATGGTTGGAACGTTTTCCCAAGAACGATAATAATGGTCTCACTGTAACCGGTAAAGTGGATGTCGCGGCCAACACATCCAGCCGGAAGACCTGTTATTATAATATCTTGATTTGAGGAAGTTGGCCACCTCCCCATAGGGATTTCGTAGGATTTACTCCCTAGTTGCCCCTATGGATTTCTGTGTTCCGAAGTCCGGCCTTTTTACTTGATGTTCTAGATATCAAACCATATCTATGAATGGGTTACACTAGCACATCAAGGAGAATATTAGAAGCGGAGTGCTAAATGTCTCTCGGTCGATCATCCAGATTTCGTTCCCTTGTCCTCGCTAAGGTGAAATCTGAGAAAGTGTTATCCTCCTTTGCATCTGCATCGTCCATCGCTATTCATCATGGTAGTATGTTGTGTTGTCAGCACCCTTGACATGGATGTTGATAAAACCTTGATGATTGTGGAAATGCTCAAGTTCTTGAGAGCACACACAAGCGTTACGTGTTATCATCGGCTCTAACTGGGATTCCTCTCAGTTTCCTCGGCAATGCTATGACCTTTCAAACAGTGAATTCACTCTCTATTGTTGGGTTCTTCCCTAGTTACCAGAATCATTCCCAGCATTTGCATTCTGTTCCCAGCTTGCACCGCCATTGTGCCATTCTACCATGGGTCTCTTCCATTTCCGGTCGTAAGCAAAATCATCCATTACGTTGTCTTCAAACAAGGTAATCCACATCATCCAAGTCCGAGTATGCCATTCTACCGACCCCCTCCAAACGATCGCTCGAGAATTGCCTTAGGTTGGTTTAAAGAGTCTCAATGATCTCTGAATCAAAGGTAATTCCTTTTGCCACTTAAGGGGATAATCTACGAATCACCCTCCTCCAGGATGTTTCGTCGTGGTATCATGGCAACTCAACTCCTCGCTACGTTGACAATCGTTTACCACCTTCTTAGGTGTGGAATTGTTGTCTACCTAGTGAGCCCTCGTCATCTGTCTCACTCCATTTCCTCAGATGTATGCTTCGTGTCTCAGCTCGAGAGATGTGACAATGTCTCATCCCATGAGTTGATCCTGAGTTGTTCGGTCTTCGAGAAGATAGATTCTTCTAGAGTTTTCCTTTCCTCTTCTCGTCATGTTAGCTGGAGTTCTCAGAGCAAGACATCAAGACAATGATGGTGATCGAATCAATGTTCTTATGAAGGGCAACCTGGATCGTGAAGATTGTACTAGTTTGCGTTTCCCCTTCATCTTACCCTACGCTTGAATCTCGGGACGAGATTCTTGTTTAGTGGGGGCGAGTTGTCACATCCCTAGCTTCTGGTGCTGCCTAGTGTTTGCATCATGTTTAAATTTCTGAAAACTTGAACTGGGGAAATTTGGAAGCCTCAAAACCCTAAATAAAAGAAGGGCAAAAACCCTAAAATCTCATTCATTGTTCCAAAATGCTCTTCTTAAATGTTTGATAATTTTTGGAAAGGGTTCTGGTCCCAACCAAAATATTGAATATTTTTAAGGACTTAATCTTGGGACTTTGAATTTAAATCATTAGATATTTGAATTTGAATTATATTCATATAATTAGAATATAATTTCAAATACCCCTGAAATATTTTATGAGCTTTTGGAAAAGTCCATCTAGCAAAATAAAAATATTCAGAGGAGTTTTTGGCATTGTTTGGATTATTTTAAATTCAAAACAGTGGCAAAAGATTAAATAAAAGAAAACAGAACAGAAATATAAAAAAAGAGCAGAAGCCCACATGGGCTACCTACTGCAGCCCACCTAGCGCCCCACCTGGCGCCAGCAACCGGCCCAGCTCCTGTGCTGGCAGCCCACCGGTGCGGCCCAGCCCACCAGGCGCCTCCCCCTGTCGCCTTCCTCCTCGTGCCAGTAGGCAGAGGAGGGACACAGCGACGCCGCTGCGCGCGCCACCTCCACCCTGCTCTGGCCACCTCCTGCTTCGCGCTGGAGGCTCGTCCTCCTCCCTGACCCCGTGCCTGGATGACGCCACGCTGCCCCGACTCCCTCTCGCACTCTCCCTCGCCTCATCCCCTCCTCTGTCTCTCTCTCACACGCACGGCCGTCGCCACCGACGCCGTTCGCCGCGGCCACAGCCACCGCCTCGCCTCTCCGACACGCCCATGGGCTCCGCCTCGTCCCTCTCTTCCTCCTCACCGAGCCGTCCGACGCCGGAAGCCCCTGGACGTCGCAAGCACCGCCGTTCCCCTCGTCGGCCACCGGAGATCGCCGCCGTCAATTCTCTGTCGCAGAAGCTTCCCCGAGCCCATTGAGCTGCTCTGCGAGTCCGCCGTGAGCCCCTCTTCCTTTCCTCTCACCTCTCTCTCTCGCGCATGCCCTGTAGTCGCCGCCCCACGAGCACCCGAGGCCGCCGTCCGCCATGGCCGGTGAGCTTCGTGCTCCCGAGCTCCTCCACCTGCGCTCGTTGCCTCCGAGTGCTCCTGATGACCCCAGTGATCCGTAGAGCCCCTCCAGCGCCTCAGCTCCCTCGTTTGCAAGCAGCAGCGCCGAACCCGACCGCACCCGAACTCCGGTCGCCGCTCACGAGCTCGCCGTCGTCGGTACCGGCCACCATAGGCACGGCCACCACCACCGTTCGATGCGCACCAGCAAGGGCTCTCCAACGAGCCCAAGCACGGCCTCGCCCGTGCCCTGTAGCGCGTTTCCGGTTCGCGCCGCCGTCTCGGGCCTCGCCGGCGTCATGTCGCCGGTGGGTTTAACCCACTTTGACCACGGCGGGACCCCCCCTGTGTCCATGACATGTGGGGCCGGCCTTTGACTGAATTAGTGTAGGATTTTAATTAGTGCTAATTGCTCTGTTAGTTAATTAGGATTAGTACTAATTGAATTAGTTAAACTAATTACCCCTGCTGACGCTGACAGTGGGCCCCGTGGCTATTAATTTGATTAGTTAGAATTAATTAACTCTGTTAGTCACCTGAGTCACTGACCAGTGGGCCCCACTGGTCAGGTTTGACCCGGACCAGCCCCTGTTGACCTGCTGACGTCATGTCAACGTCATGCTGACGCAGTAATGTTTTCTGGATTTATTTTAATTCAGGAAATTCAGAAAATAGCTAAAACTTCTAAAAATTATAGTAATTCAACCGTAACTCCAAATTAAATAATTTATATATGAAAAATTATCAGAAAAATTCAAGGAATCCATCTGTACCATTTTCGTGCATGTTAGAACAACTTATAGCTGCTGTTTAGCACAAATCAATTAAATGGCATTTGAATAATCACATATGGAGTTTGAATTTGAATCTTGTATTCAAACCAACTTCATTTAATCTGTTGCTAGTTGCATTAGCTCAAAACACATTCATATTGCCATGTCATGAGCATGCATCATATTGTGCATTGCATTGATTGTATTTCTTCCTTGTTGCCGGTGTCTGTTCCCTCCCAGTAGACGATGTTCCGACGTTGTGATCGTTGACACTGATGAAGACTCAATATTATCTTCAGAAGTGCCAGGCAAGCAAAAACCCCTTGTTCATTCTGATACAATCCTACTCTCTCGCTCCTGCTCTCTTTTACTGCATTAGGACAACAACGATTCATCTGTTACTTGTTGCGGTAGCTGAACCCCTTTATCCTTTGCATGACCTGTCATTGCCACAGTAAATAGATGAAACCCACTAGCATGAGTAGGAGTTGTTTGAGCCCTGTTGTGCCTACTCATTCATGCTTGTTTGTCATGCCCGCTACTGCTTAGAGTTGAGTCAGGTCTGATTCATCGGGGATGAATCAGAGGTGTGTGAACATGTCCTACTGTGTGTGAGCTAAGTGTGTGAACACGATTTGGTAAAGGTAGCGGTGAGAGGCCATGTAGGAGTACATGGTGGGTTGTCTCATTGCAGCCGTCCTCAGGAACTGAGTTCTGTGTTTGTGATCCATGATTCAGCTACTACGACGCATTGGGCCCGAAACCAATGGACCCTCTCGGCTTCTTAATCACCCTTGTCCTCTGTCCAGGAGTTGCAAGTAGTTTCTGGTGTTTGTAGTATGCTGGAGGCCGTGGGCAGCGCTGACCGGAGGGGTGGGCTGTGATGCGGTAGGCACGTGGCCGGGTAAACCGGGTGCCCGTTTGGTGTCACGGAACCCTGTTCACATCGTTTGGGGCTGTGAGCGAAACTCCGGCTGGATCTCCTCATGGATGGAACCCGAATAGGCGATAAACCTGGACTAGAGACTTGAGTGTTTAGGCAGGCCGTGGCCGACACCCACATTGGGCTTCCGCTTGAAGGTTGCCGAGTACATGTCGTGTAAACGGCGGTAAGTGGTGAGAGCGTGTGTGAAGAAGTACACCCCTGCAGGGTTAACATCATCTATTCGAATAGCCGTGTCCGCGGAAAAGGACTTCTGGGTTGCCTGTACAGTTCATAGACAAGTGAAAGTGGATACTCTAAAATACGCAAGATAAGCGTGAGTGCTATGGATGGCGTTCTCGTAGGGAGACGGGAGCGGATCCATAGTGGTGTATTGATATGGTGAATATGTGGACTCGTGTGCGCCACCTCAAAATAGTTACTTGCAGTCGTAGTTCAGGATAGCCACCGAGTCAAAGCTGGCTTGCTGCAGTTAAACCCCCACCATCCCTTTGTTGATAATGATGCATATGTAGTTAGTTCTGATGTAAGTCTTGCTGGGTACATTTGTACTCACGTTGCTTAATTTATGTTTTTGCAGAGAGACTTCAGTCTCACTAGTAGTTCCACGTGGACTTCGACGTTTAGCTTGTTACCTCATCTACGATCTTGTGCCCTCGGCAGGATCTGGTAGATAGTCAGGCTTCTCAGCCTTTTTCATTTATAGATGTCTGTACTCAGACATGATAGCTTCCGCTTGTGCTTTGATTTGTATGCTCTGAATGTTGGGTCATGAGACTCATGTTTGTAATATCTCGCTCCTCGGAGCCTAATGAATATTGACTTGTGTCGTAGAGTCATGTTGTGATGCCATGTTGTACTTGCACATATCGAGCATATTGTGTGTATGTTATTGAACTGCTTGGTATGTGTGGGATCTGACTATCTAGTTGTTTATCCTTAGTAGCCCCTCTTACCGGGAAATGTCTCCTAGTGTTTCCACCGAGCCAGGGTAGCTTGCTACTGCTCCGGAACACTTAGGCTGGCCGGCATGTGTCCTTCTTTGTTCCTGTGTCTGTCCCCTCGGGGAAATGTCACGCGATGAATACCGGAGTCCTGTTAGCCCGCTACAGCCCGGTTCACCGGAGTCCTGCTAGCCCAGTGCTACAGCCTGGATTCACTCGCTGATGACCGACACGTTCGATGCTGGGTCATGGATGCCTGTCCCTGTAAGTCTGTGCCACTTTGGGTTTACGACTAGCCATGTCAGCCCGGGCTCCTTATCATATGGATGCTAGCGACACTATCATATACGTGTGCCAAAAGGCGCAAACGGTCACGGGCAAAGGTAAGGCAACACCCGTGGGAATACCGTGCGTGAGGCCGCAAAGTGATATGAGGTGTTACATGCTAGATCGATGTGGCATTGAGTCGGGGTCCTGACAGAAGCAGAAGGCCAGGCGGCAGTCCACAGAAAAGCAGGCCTTCATCATCCAAGAGACGCGCAAATTAGAAGCCACTGGGGTCATTCGCGAGGTCCGATACCCGGATTGGTTGGCCAACCCTGTCGTTGTGCCAAAGAAGGGAGGGAAGGAGCGCATGTGTGTCGACTTCACCAACCTCAACAAAGCATGCCTGCAAGATCTGTTCCCGCTCCCCCGCATCGACCAGATCATCGATTCCACTACGGAATGCAACCTGTTATGCTTCTTGGATGCCTTCTTTGGGTATCACCAGATCAAGATGGCGGTAGAAGACGTCGAGAAGACAGCCTTCCTAACCCCGTGTGGGGTGTACTGCTACACATGCATGCCATTCGGGCTGCATAACGCAGGGACGACCTTCCAGCGGCTGATGCGCATCACCTTGGGCCCGCAGCTCGGGAAGAATGTTGAAGCTTACGTCGATGACATTGTGGTAAAGTCTCGGGAGGCCAGGACCTTGATACAAGACTTCGAGGAAACCTTCGCGAGCCTCAAAGCAGTGAACCTACGGCTCAACCCAGAGAAGTGTGTGTTCGGAGTCCCCTCGGGCAAGCTCTTGGGTTTCCTCGTGTCCCACCGAGGCATCGAGGCTAACCCGGAGAAGGTCAAGGCGGTGGAAGAGATGAGCCCGCCAAAGACCCTCAGAGAAATGCAGAGGCTCACGGGGCGCGTGACCACGCTAGGGCGCTTCATCTCAAAGTTGGGGGAACGAGCACTGCCCTTCTTCCAGCTAATGAAGAAAAAGGGGCCCTTCGAGTGGACTGAAGAGGCCGACAAGGTGTTCCAGGATCTCAAGAGATACCTGACCAGCCCACCGGTCATGGTGGCTCCACGCCCTCAAGAGACCCTGGTGCTTTACCTCGCCGCCACTCCCTACTCCGCCAGCGCAGCCTTAGTGGCAGCCAGAGAGCAGCGCCGAATCAAAACCGCGGCAGCAGCCCGGGACAAGGCAGAACAGGGACAAGGAAGGCCTGCAGAAACCGCCATCGTGGCTGAGGAGGATCAGCCGCCGCAGAGGGGCGCACCAGAGGCGGAAGAGTCCCCTCTCCAAGATGGCCAGCCTCAGGAGGCCTATTTGCCTCAAGAGGCGCCACGGTCTCCGAAGGGAGCCACCAGCACTGACGCACTCCACCTCGTTGAGCACCCAGTGTTCTTCGTCAGCATGGTGCTGCGGGATGCAAGGGCATGGTACCCCATGCCTCAGAAACTCCTCCTCGCTCTACTGATGGCCTCGCGCAAGCTGCGGCACTATTTTCAGGGTCACCCCATCAAGGTCGTCTCGTCGTACCCCCTGGAGAGAGTACTCAGGAGCCCTAATTCAGCTGGAAGGGTCGCTGAGTGGAACATAGAACTGCAAGCGTTTCAGCTCGAATTCAGCACCACCAGAGTCATCAAGGGAGCAGCATTGGCGGATTTTGTGGCAGAATGGACGGAGGCGCCAAGCCTCAAGCCCGACGAGGATCGGTCCCTGTCCCCGGGAAGCGAGGCGCCAGAAGGCTGGGTCATGTACTTCGATGGGGCGTTCTCCAGGTATGGCGCTGGGGCTGCAGCGGTGCTTATATCGCCCGCTCAGGACAAGCTCTATTACGCCGTGCAGCTCTGTTTCCAGCAAGGTGAAAAGGTCTCCAACAACATAGCAGAGTATGAAGGTTTAATAGCGGGCTTGAAGGCCGCGGTTGCCCTGGGGGTGAAGCGCCTCACCATCAAGGGCGATTCGCAGCTCCTTGTCAATTTCTCCAATAAGGTGTACGAGCCGAAGGATGAGCACATGTAAGCCTACCTAGCAGAGGTCCGCAAGATGGAGAAGCAGTTCTGGGGGTTGGAGTTGCAGCATGCGCCCTGTGGCACCAATCAGGATGCAGACAACATCGCCAAACGGGCGTCCAGGCGGTTACCTCAGGAGCCTGGCGTTTTCGAGGAGCGGCTCTTCAAGCCATCAGCCCTGCCGTCATTATCGAACACGGCTCGGCCCCGGGAGGAGCTCCCCCAGCCACCTGCCTCAGGGGCTCCGGCCTGTGGCCCGGCCTCAGGAGCGCGTCTGCTCCTGACGATGGAACCTCAGGAGGGATGTTGGATCGCGGAGCTCTAGAGTTACCTAACGCAAGGGACCCTGCCGGAGAAGGAGGAGGAAGCGGAGCGAGTGGCACGCCAGGCCACGGCATACTGCATCAAGGATGGAGAGCTCTACCGGAAGCGGCCAAACGATGTATCCCCGTGCTGCATCTCCAGGGAGCAGGGGAAGGAACTGCTGGAAGATATACACGGCGGAGATTGTGGACATCATTCATCATCACGGACCCTCGTCGGCAAGGCATTCCGTAGTGGGTTTTATTGGCCCACCACGCTCAACGACGCCGTCGAACTAGTGAAAGCTTGTGAGGCCTTCCAGTTCCACACCAAGCAGATCCATCAGCCAGCAGGAGGCTTGCAGACTATACCCCTTTCGTGGCCATTCACAGTCTGGGGGCTGGATATCTTGGGCCCGTTTCCTCGGGCGCCTGGGGGCTACCGCTACCTCTACATCGTCGTAGACAAGTTCACCAAGTGGGCTGAAGTAGAGGCTGTCCGCACCATTCCCGCGGGTTTCGCGGTCAAGTTCATCAAGGGCATCTTGAGCCGATTCGGGGTGCCGAATCACATCATCACAGACAACGGTTCGCAGTTGACCAGTAACCTCTTCAAAACATACTGTGCTAACCTTGTAACGCAGATATGCTACGCTTCGGTCGCGCACCCCCGAAGCAACGGCCAGGCCGAGCGAGCCAACGCGGAGGTCCTGAGGGGCCTCAAGACCAGGACGTTCAAGAAGAAGCTGGAGGCCTGCGGCAGAGGTTGGTACGACGAGCTTCAGTCCGTGTTGTGGTCCATCCGCACAACCGCGACCAAGCCGACTGGGAGACCCCGTTCTTCCTGGTCTACGGAGCCGAAGTGGTCCTCCCTCACGAGGTTAGACGTTGCTCTGTGCGGGTCTTGGCGTTTGACGAGGCGCAGCAGGACACCATGCGGGGGATGGACCTTGTGCTGGGGGAGGAACATCGCCGAGAAGCCGCGCTACGAGCGACGAGGTACCAACAAGCACTGCGGCGATATCACTGCCGCAACATCCGCCCCAGAACGCTCGAGGTAGGAGACCTCGTGCTCAGGCGGGTTCTCTCTAGGGAGGGGCTGCAGAAGCTCTCTCCCATGTGGGAGGGCCCGTTCAAAGTTGTTCATGTTCCAGGCCCGGCTCCGCGCGCTTGGAGACTCAGGAGGGGGTGCCAGTCCAGAATGCATGGAACATCCAGCACCTCCGGAGTTTCTACCCTTAAAAAGGCCCAGAGCCTGTGAAGAAGGCGAACGCCTGTGAAGCTATCGCGTTTTGGAAAAGGCCCAGAGCCTGTGAAGAAGGCGAACGCCTGTGAAGCTATCGCGTTTTGGAAAAGGCCCAGAGCCTGTGAAGAAGGCCAACGCCTGTGAAGCTATCGCGTTTTGGAAAAGGCCCGGAGCCTGTGAAGAAGGCGAATGCCTGTGAAGCTATCGCGTTTTGGAAAAGGCCCAGAGCCTGTGAGGAAGGCGAATGCCTGTGAAGCTATCACGTTTTGGAAAAGGCCCGGAGCCTGTGATGAAGGCGAATGCCTGTGAAGCTATCGCATTTTGGAAAAGGCCCGGAGCCTGTGAAGAAGGCCAACGCCTGTGAAGCTCGCCGCCCGTGACACTCTCACGTAATAATGAGTTGGGGATATACACGCCCCGGAGTCTCAGGAGCACCGGCCTCAGGCCCTGGGGCTCCCTCCCACGCACAGCGGCAGCACTTAGCTCCGCGCTGGTGAGAAGACGTCGAAGACTAGATTAGGTGCCGGACGCGGCTTTTCATTTGCTTTCCGCAGTTGGCTTGTTCCTTCTCGTTCGAAATTTTATTGAAGTTTTTGCCGTCTTTGGCTTGTGGTTCTTCGAGTTTTCGCTCTCCTACCTCGATTTCTCTTGTGCAAGGCCTCGCGAGGGGGGCAGCCGAGCGCCCTCGCGAGTGTTCCTACCCTGGTCATTCAAAGGGTTCGCGACCTGGGCCCATCACAGGAGCACCCCTCCAGTCCATGCCCCATGGGCACCGCGACACAAACAAAGGGCCTGGGTCGGTCGCCCCCACGGCCGGGGCCGGGAATTATCCACGCGCGGGCACGTAGCCGGAAGGTACAATAACAAAAGCAAAACGATGATTAACAGCAATAACCCAAACACGCCCCCACGGGGCTCCATGCTACTATCTTTGTTATGCAGGAAAAAGGAAAAGAGAGGACAAATCTGGTGCAGCTCGCCTCACACCTGCCCACAGGGAAGGTCCGAGCTGCCTCCGAGGCTCAGGCGGACTCCCTCTCGCGCTTCACCAGGGCGCGACGGCGGGCAGACACGTTGCCACCTCCCAAGCAGATACGACGGCATGGAGGCTGACCGCGGCCACCGCTAGAAGAGTCGCCGCCTAAAGAAGGGCCGGAGAAGCTTGAGGAACACTGAGCGCCGCTAGCCGCGCGAGCGCTGCCCTCTCCATCATCGCTGGAGCTGGGTTCCCAGCCGCGGTCATCACCCTCGGGGCAACACCCTGCGCGGAGACCATCTTCCCCAAACACCCTCACGTAGAGGGAGGCATCGCCGTCGAACTTGAAGTGTAGGGTGCACCGACGGCTCAGGCCACACGCGCGGGCAAACGTCTGCCAACCGCGGGCTAGGGACAGGCTCCCGGCCGCGGAGACCTCCAGTGAGACCCATGAGGCCCGGCTGCAGCAGCCGTCGGCCTGGAGCCAGAGGCTGCACGGGGCGCCGGCCGGGAGCTCGCCAAGGAGGAAGCGAGGAAGTGGAAGCCGGGTGCTAGTCAGCTCCGCCGACCACACGACGAACTCCGGCAGCACTTCAGCAGCGCGAGAGCGTGGCCTAGGGGGACGCGCAGCCGGAGCGCGCCCCCCGGCCGCAGCAATCCGCCCATCGCTGTACTGAAGATCGCCTCCGCGGCCGCGGGGAGCCACCATGGTGGCCACGGGATGTTTGCGAGGGCGCCCTCGGCCGCGCTTGGGCGGGGAAGAGGCGGACTCAACCTGGTGAGCCTTCCCCTTCTCTGCGGCCGAGAACCTCCTTGACGGGGCCATGAAGAAAGGGAGAAGCAAGGAGGGATGAGCTGGAAGGGCGCACGCCGGTCCGTACTTATAACTGGCGATGGCCAACCAACGGCCCCCACGACCGCAGGTAATTATGACCCGCTTTGCATGCAGGGACTTGTCCAATCCGTGCAGTTGCCGAGGCGCCATGGGGAAGTGGAGACGCCCATGTCCAATCAACCGCCACGCGGCGCCCAAGGCCGCAGGCTGTTAGGGCCCGCGGCGCTTCGCTCTTGCTCTTCCGCCTCCCTGCACGGCCAAGTCCGGGCGCGCCTTGGGCCCGGGGGCTACTGTCGGCGTTCTGGGAACGGGGGTCCCTACACTTGCCTGCCTGCGGCCTGCGGCGTGGCTCAAAAGGGGGCCCAGCGGGGCCCATCTTCACCAACACAAACCCAAGACCCTCGCGAGGGGCCAAGCCTCGTGGGGCGGATGACGCGGAGCTTCCTCAGGCGCGGCCTCGTCAGGCTAGCTCACAAGAAGGCGAAGAGATCAAGGCGGGGTACCTCACGAGGTGCCCGTGACGCAAGCCATGACGACAGGGGGCGCCAGGCGGGTGCCAGCCCGCGCAGCATCCTCCCTTCCTCTTTGGTGCAAAGGGAGCAAGCGCAGCCGCGGAGTACCGAGGCATCAGGCAAAGGTTGCCATTTCGGTGCAACGAGACCAAGACCAGGAGGACTACGAGACGGAGGTCACCGTGGAGCCCAAGACGGCGTCATCACCAGAGCTTTGCGTAGGCGAAGACTACTTTTGTCAGGATAGCTAGTACTAGCTGTCCCCCTTCAGATTAGCCCACCATTGTTGGCTCCCTTCCCGCTCGATATTTGGGAAGAGGACCAGGGCCTCTATAAATAGGACCAGCCACCCACATCAAAGGGGTCGAGTTTTTGGAAGGATAGAGAGATACACGAAGAGAGAGGACAGACAGAGAGAGAGAGAGAAAGGTGACTGAGCTCCTCCTAGCAGTTCATCGCCCCAGCCAAGAACAGACCCTCGCGAGGTTGTTCTTCCTTGTATTGTTCATCATCATTAGCCCAAGAGGCAATCCACCACACCACACACTGGAGTAGGGTATTACACCACAACGGTGGCCTGAACTAGTATAAACCCTGAGTCTCTTGTGTCGTTCTTTCCTTAGTTTAGATCTTAGCAAGGCGGAGGGGTGCAGGTAGGTAGGAGGCGAAATCTCCGCGTGCACCCCAGTGTTCGAACCTCAAGGGTCTGCCGAAACCCGAAATCCGACAGCGCCCTACCCCCTAGGCGTGCCCCTACCTCGTGGGCCCCCTGGTGGCCCTCTTATGCCCATCTTTGGCTATATGGAGTCTTTCATCGAGGAAAAAATCATAAGCAAGATCACAGGACGAAACTCCGCTGCCACGAGGCGGAACCTTGGCGAAACCAATCTAGGGCTCCGGCGGAGCTGTACTGCCGGGGAAACTTCCCTCCGGGAGGGGGAAATCATCACCATCGTCATCACCAACGATCCTCTCATTGGGAGGGGGTCAATCTCCATCAACTTCTTCAGCAGCACCATCTCATCTCAAACCTTAGTTCATCTCTTGTATCCAATCTTTGTCTCAAAACCTTAGATTGGTACATGTGGGTTTCTAGTAGTGTTGATTACTCTTTGTAGTTGATGCTAGTTGGTTTACTTGGTGGAAGATCATATGTTCAGATCCATTATGCATATTAATACCCCTATGATTATGAACATGAATATGATTTCTGAGTAGTTACGTTTGTTCCTGAGGACATGGGAGAAGTCTTGCTATAAGTAGTCATGTGAATTTGGTATTCGTTCGATATTTTGATGAGATGTATGTTGTCTTTCCTCTAGTGGTGTCATGTGAACGTCGACTACATGAAACTTCACAATTTTTTGGGCCTAGAGGGAGGCATTGGGAAGTAATAAGTAGATGATGGGTTGCTAGAGTGACAGAAGCTTAAACCCTAGTTTATGCGTTGCTTCGTAAGGCGCTGATTTGGATCCATATGTTTCATGCTATGGTTAGGTTTACCTTAATACTTCTGTTGTAGTTGCAGATGCTTGCAATAGGGGTGAATCATAAGTGGGATGCTTGTCCAAGGAAGGACAGTACCCAAACACCGGTCCACCCACATATCAAATTATCAAAGTACCGAATGTGAATCATATGAATGTGATGAAAACTAGCTTGACGATAATTCCCATGTGTCCTTGGGATCGCTTTCCTTTATATAAGAGTTTGTCCAGGCTTGTCCTTTGCTACAAAAAGGATTGGGCCATCTTGCTGCAGATTATTTACTTTCATTACTTGTTACCCGTTACAAATTATCTTATCACAAAACTATTTGTTACCGATAATTTCAGTGCTTGCAGAGAATACCTTACTGACAATTGCTTATCATTTCCTTCTGCTCCTCGTTGGGTTCGACACACTTACTTATCAAAATAACTATGATAGATCCCCTACACATGTGGGTCATCAGTGGGTCAGTGAGCTTCCCGCTATTCCACCCCTCGCGAGGCGTTGGCATCCCCGTCGGCAGCACCCGCCGAGGATAGGGACTCTTGGTATCCATGAGGACCCACTTGTTCTGGAAGCCCTCCACCTTCTTCCTGGCTCTTGAAACTGTGTTGCTTCCATTGGCCGCGACGAAGTTGGCGCACCCCGAGCATTGGCCCTCCTTGTTCCGGAGGTAGAAGAAAAGGCGAAGCAGTGCCACGGATGGCATCACCTCCATGAATGCTTCGAAGTAAAAGGCAAAGATCGACAGGAGGAGGAAGGAGTTGGGATGAAGATGGGGGGCGTGGAGCTTGTAATGGCGGAGGACCGCATAGAAAAATTCAAAGAAAGGGGGGACCAGCCCCGCGAAGACACTATGCATGAAGAAGGGGTAGAAGGTGCTACTCGAGGTCTCCGGTTCGGCGGAGCCGGCCCGAAGAGCGGTCTCTCCCCCTCATTGCTGTTGCCCACCGCCATCAGGAGCACAGCGGCGAGGTTCTTGTCCGAGACTGTGGGCGCGCTTAGAGCAGGATCGAACCAGGAGTTCGAGCGCACGGCCTTAGCCATGTCAACGGCCATCGGCTGCAACCTCGGGGAGAAGTTTCGACGGGTCTGGAGTCTCTTTGGGCAAGAAGGAAAAGGGGATATGGAGCAAGAAGAAGGAAGAGCAATGAAAGCCTTGTGGTGGGAGCTTGCCCTTTTTGTCAGGCAAGGACGGTTGCCGAGGCAGCGTGGGAAGCAGAGGTGCCCACGTCCCATGAATCACCATGCGTCGACCAAGGCCGCAGGCGGTTGGGGCCCGCAGCGCTTTGCACTTGTCCTTTGGCTTCGCCTCGAAGCCAAGTTTGAGCGTGCCTTGGGCCCGGGGGCTACTGACAGTGTTCTGGGACCGGGGGTGTCCAGACTTGCCTGCATGCGGCCCCTGGCGTGGCTCCATCAGCAACCCTGTATGGCTCCGTTTGACAGCAACAACACAAGACCCTCGCGAGGCCAATGACACCAAGACCTCCCTGGGGGGGATAACCCACAAGTATGGGGGATCGCAACAGTTTTCAAAGGTAGAGTATTCAACCCAAATTTATTGATTCGACACAAGGGGAGCCAAAGAATATTCTCAAGTATTAGCAGCTGAGTTGTCAATTCAACAACACCTGGAAACTAAATATCTGCAGCAAAGTATTTAGTAGCAAAGTAATATGATAGTAGTGGTAACGGTAGCAAAATATAACGGTAGAAAAAGTAGTGTTTTTGGTATTTTGTAGTGATCGTAACAATAGCAATGGAAAAGTAAATAAGGAAAGAACAATATATGGAAAGCTCGTAGGCAATGGATCGGTGATAGAGAATTGTGGTGGATGTGGTTCATCATTTAACAGTCATAACCTAGGGTGACACAGAACTAGCTCCAATTCATCAATGTAATGTAGGCATGTATTCCGAATATAGTCATACGTGCTTATGGAAAGAACTTGCATGACATCTTTTGTCCTACCGTCCCATGGCAGCGGCGTCCTAGTGGAAACTAGGGGATATTAAGGCCTCCTTTTAATAGAGTACCAGACCAAAGCATTAACACATAGTGAATACATGAACTCCTCAAACTACGGTCATCACCGGGAGTGGTCCCAATTATTGTCACTTCGGGGTTGCCGGATCATCACACATAGTAGGTGACTATAGACTTGCAAGATAGGATCAAGAACTCACATATATTCATGAAAACATAATAGGTTCAGATCTGAAATCATGGCACTCGGGCCCTAGTGACAAGCATTAAGCATAGCAAAGTCATAGCAACATCAATCTCAGACCATAGTGGATACTAGGGATCAAACCCTAACAAAACTAACTCGATTACATGATAAATCTCATCCAACCCATCACCGTCGAGCAAGCCTACGATGGAATTACTCACGCATGGCGGTGACGATCATGAAATTGGTGATGGAGGATGGTTGATGATGGCGATGGCGACGGATTCCCCTCTCCGGAGCCCCGAACGGACTCCAGATCAGCCCTCCTAAGAGGTTTTAGGGCTTGGCGGCGGCTCCGTATCGTAAAACACGATGAATCCTTCTCCTTGAGTTTTTTCTCCCCGAAAGTGAATATATAGAGTTGGAGTTGAGGTCGGAGGAGCTCCAGGGGGGCCATGAGGTAGGGGCGCGCGCCCAGGGGGCAGGCGCGCCCCCCACCCTCGTGGCTAGGGTGTGGCCCCCCTGGCCTTGATCTTTTGCCAGTATTTTTTATTATTTCCAAAAAGACGCTCCGTGGAGTTTCAGGTCATTCCGAGAACTTTTCTTTCTACACATAAATAACACCATGGCAATTCTGCTGAAAACAGCGTCAGTCTGTGTTAGTTCCATTCAAATCATGCAAGTTAGAGTCCAAAACAAGGGCAAAAGTGTTTGGAAAATTAGATACGACGGAGACGTATCAACTCCCCCAAGCTTAAACCTTTGCTTGTCCTCAAGCAATTTAGTTGACAAACTGAAAGTGATAAAGAAAACTTTTACAAACTCTGTTTGCTCTTGTTGTTGTAAATATGTAAGCCAACATTCAAGTTTTCAGCAATGATTATAGACTAACCATATTCACAATAACACATAGGTGTCATGTTTACTCATATCAATGGCATAATTAACTGGCGAGCAATAATAATAAATCTCGGATGACAACACTTTTTCAAAACAATCATAATATGATATAACAAGATGGTATCTCGCTAGCCCATTCTAAGACCGCAAAACATAAATGCAGAGCACCTTTAAAGATCAAGGACTGACTAGACATTGTAATTTATGGTAAAAGAGATCCAGTCAAGTCATACTCAATGTAAACTAACAGTAATGAATGCAAATGACAGTGGTGCTCTCCAACTGGTGCTTTTTAATAAGAGGATGATGACTCAACATGAAAGTAAATAGATAGGCCCTTCGCAGAGGGAAGCATGGATTTGTAGAGGTTCCAGAGCTCGGTTTTGAAATAGAGATGAATAATATTTTGAGAGGTATACTTTCATTGTCAACATAAAAACCAACAGATGGCGATATCTTCCATGCTACACACATTATAGGCGGTTCCCAAATAGAATGGCAAAGTTTATACTCCCCCTCCACCAACAAGCATCAATCCATGGCTTGCTCGAAACAACGAGTGCCTCCAACTAACAAGAGTCCCAAGGGGAGTTTTGTTTGCAATCATTTTGATTTCATTTGCATAAAGCATGGGACTGGGCATCCCGATGACCAGCCATTTTCTTGTGAGTGAGGAGCGGAGTCCACTCCTCTTGAGAATAACCCGCCTAACATGGAAGATATGGACAGCCCTAGTTGATACATGAGCTATTCGAGCATACAAAACAGAATGTTTATTTGAAGGTTTAGAGTTTGGCACATACAAATTTACTTGGAACGGCAGGTAGATACCGTATATAGGTAGGTATGGTGGACTCATATGGAATAACTTTGGGGTTTATGGGATTGGATGCACAAGCAGTATTCCCGCTTAGTACAGGTGAAGGCTAGAAAAAGACTGGGAAGCGACCAGCTAGAGAGCTAGAACAGTCATGAAATGCATTAAAATTAATCAACACCGAATGCAAGCATGAGTAGGATATAATGCACCATGAACATAAATATCGTAGAGGCTATGTTGATTTTGTTTCAACTACATGCGTGAACATGTGCCAAGTCATCCTGATCGGCAACATCGTCGACACCCTGTACCCTTCTCTTACCATGCATTGCTAAATGGCCGTTCTTATGCAAGGGGTCTTCCACAAAGAAAATCTGGGTACCATCGCTGGCAAGAATGAATGGGTGCGCGGGATATGCCATCGTTGTCCTGTTAGCACAGGTCTTCCTGTACTCATCAATCCTTACCTGACCAAGAGGGATCTATGCGCACCTGAATAATGCCACCTTAACTTTCACATAGTCAAGCTCCCAAATCTGTTTGATGGTTCCATAGTATACCCTTTTATCAGCTTCATTTACAGTCATGCATTCTATTTGAACAGAGTTGTTCTGATACGAGGTCTTCTTATCACGTTCCTCAGTGTAGAACGTGTATCCATTTATGTCATATGCTTGGTACATCAACACCATAGGTGATGGCTTTTGTGCCAACCACATAGCAATGTCATCGATGGATCCTTGTGCCAAACGATTCTTCAGCCATTCGGCATACTTCTTAGTGTGCTCCCTCATCTCCACTCCTGATGAAGGCACCATTGGTAGGAAGCTTTGGCATATCTCTACCAAGTGTTCTTCGGCATAAGCAAGGAGAACTGGGCTATTAAGCAGTACCATCAAATGGGCTTTCTCTGCCAATTCTCCAGGTGCAACCATTTGTGTGCCAGCAAGGACCGGCTTACCTTTCAACCTTCCCTCGTGGTGAGAGAGGGGTAAACCTATATGTCTTTGTTTCATGTATTCGATGCAGAACTCAACCACCTCCTCCACGGTATAACCTTGTATGATGCTTGCCTCGGGATGGTTTCGGTTCTGACAAAGGACTTCAGTATTCCCATGAACCGCTCAAAGGGATACATGTTGCGAAGAAACACAGGACCACAATACTTTATCTCGTCGACAAGGTGCATAGTGAGATGGACCATGACATCAAAGATGACGGTGGGAAAAACATCTCTAGGTTGGACAATATTCTTGCAATATCATCTTGCATATTATCAAACTCTTCAGGATCTACAACTTTCTGCCATAGTTTGTTGAAGAAATCACAAAGGTCAATGAGTGTGTTTCTTATATCTTTGTCCATCAGATTCCTGATGGCCACCGGGAGGATTTGTGTCAACATTACGTGGCAATCATGTGACTTCATGTGTCCCAACTTCATTTTACGTGAGCTCACATCCATGAGACTTTTGATGTTTGCGCAGTAGGAAGAGGGTGTCTTAACTGACAACAAATAGGTGAAGAATTGTGTTGCTTCTTTTGTACTGAAATTGTAACTCTGGCGAGCTTTGATGAATTTGTCATCATCTTCTGCTTCACTCTTGCATCGTGATTGATCAGCAAGCATATAGAGCCATGAACCATCACCATCCTTTCTTTTACCTTTAATCTTGAGCAGAGTACCAAGGATGCTTTTACATATGTTCTTCTCTACGTGCATGACATTGATGCAGTGACGTACACGTAGAATCTCCCAGGAAGGTAATTTCCAGAACACCGTTTTCTTCTTAAACACTTGATCCTTGGGTGTTAGTTTCACCGTCAAAGGGTGGTTCTTGGCAAGCACAATATATATATATATAGTGCCATTAGTAGTTCCGACCATTAGCTTATCTCCACAGTTTGCCCATTTCCCCCAAATCCCTACATAGCCTCCAAATTCCCTCGCGTGGTGCTGACATTGGGGAAATGCGGACGAGTGGTGCTGATGATTTCGGTGCGGCTGCTCCTGCTCGTATCGCCACCACGACAGCGGTCGCCGCCGAGCACTTGCCTAAGGGCATCATAAGGCAGGTGTACTACGGATCCAAATCCTCCTGTCAGGTTCCAATCTATCCCGATCTTTTTTAGAATGTCC
>NC_041382.1:415099541-415257615 GCF_002162155.2 Triticum dicoccoides
CCCCCCCCAAGGAAAGTGATCTGCCGCCGGATCCGGAGCTTGACTCCAGACTCCTGCAACACGAGTTTGACTCCGAGTTTTGCGCCACCGACAAGTACCAAAAGCTGAGTTGTGTGCATGGGCACACTCCCGCTCGACGTGTATGCACGGAGGGATTCGACATTGGCAGGCAGTTTTGTCAGTTGCCCCTTAGAGGTTAGTGCTAATTAAGTTCATCATTTTACTTCAGTTAATGTCACCGCTCATCCAGAATACTATTTAACATTGGCAGGGATATTAGGCTTGTGCCTTTGTTAACTGGTTGGATGAAGAATGGCGTGGTAGGGCTTGGAGTGTTATCACCAAGCTCGCAGAAGATAACGTAAAGATGAAGAAGAAACTGGTTGATCTGGAATGTACAATCAGTATGATGAAGCAAGAAAGAATCAATCATAGGCAACAGATGAAAGCAAGAGACAAGAAGGAACTAGCATGTGTAGTTGTGGTTGCCACATTAGCCATGTTCTATGCGCTATTTGCAGTGATGATTAGGGGTTTTGTTTGACAGTATTGCTAACGCACATCTAGATGTGCTCTAAGTAATGCACATCTAGGTCCTATGCCATTGATGTTACGCGAAGATTCGTGCCGATATTTTTCTTTGCCTTTTTTCTTTTCCTTTCTAGTTTGATTATTACTGGCTTTATCAATAAGAAGAGCTCATTGTATTGCTTGCCAACTATCCTACTCCGTTCGTATCGGTACCGGTGCATAATCCCAAAACTCGTTCCTTGTTTTTGTCCTAAAAAAGGAAACCAACCAAATAGCCAATAGGAGTCCTGCGCAACCCCGAGAATTTGGAGCGACCGGGTACAAATAATTGTGGTTGATTATATCAGTGGTTAGATAATACGTCAACCCCTACTTCAATCCCCGCTTCAATTGGCAGTTCCTCATCTCTGCATACCCCGCTTAAGTGTCCACCATCTTCATTGTCCCCGGTAGGCCGCGCTACACACTGGCACACACTCTGCAGCCATGTCGAGCGATAGCGAGGATGACAATTCAGCCAGCAGTCTGGCGCCCGATGATAGGTCAACATCGGAATCATCCAGCTCGTCTTCCATGAGTCCGGCGTCGAGCCCAGACCTCGATTATATCCGGTTCATGGAAGAGACACCGCCTCCGGAGTCGTGAAACGACAACCAGATAGATGAGGAGTCGTCGGAGGACGAAGAAGAGGACGACGATGATGATGAGGAGGAATGGTCGAACGAGGAGGAGGAGGACGACGACAGCAATGACGATGACGACGATGGTGTTGACACCTGATTTTGGCAAGATACAGATTGCAATGAGTATGGTCTCGAGTGAACTGGTTTTCAGCATGAAAAGATTCACGTCGCCGAGTGGAACCACTTTGATGTTTCGATTATATTCATTCAACTTTATCTTACGGACCGAAACTATACTCTGAGTGGCATAATTCAATGTTCCGAGTGGTTTTTGGCCAATCACGTCTTCAACATGACCTCGGATGAAGGAGCACCCTTAAGGAATTGTCTTCGTCTCGTCGAGACAATCGATTTTGATATATAAATCATCTCAATCCGAGTTCATATGCAAAAGTTAGAGGCAATACACTGCAGATCGAACCTCAACGGCAATATGGCGCGAGGTGCCAGACACTTGTCTGATAGGTTGCGCGAGTAAATCGGCCATCAAGACGGCCTTGAATCAAAAAACCTTCAACACGAAAAAGTTTTGTCTCATTGATCTGATCGTTTTCATATAAAATTTGTCTCAATCCGAGGTCGTATGCAACCAGGAGAGGCAAATCAAGATCAGGCTGTGTTTTCAGTCGGGAAATCCGAGTGAAAAGTTTACCATCCGAGTGAAAACCTACCGATCGAGTAAAAGGTCGAGTGAAAAACTTATCGATCGAGTAAAAGATTGGCTTCCGAGTGAAAATATAGCAATCCGAGTGAAATTATCATCTGAGTGAAAAGATTACCATCGGAATGAAAACTTGACGTTCGAATAAGATATTGCCTTCCGAGCGAAATATAGTCATCCGAGTGAAAGATTGTCTCCCAAGTGAAATTATAGTTATCCGAGTGAAAGATTGTCTTCCGAGTGAAATTATAGTCATCCGAGTGAAAGATTATCTTCCGAGTGAAAGACTCTAACATCCGAGTGAAAAGGTCCAGTCGGACAAAAAACTCTAATATCCGAGTGGATGAGCTCGGATCCGAGTGAAACTGAAGATGTGCCCGAAAGTTAATCCAGATGACCTCGGATGGAAAAGTGATCAACACGGAAGTTGTGCGCATCCTCAAAATGGTGAACTTTGGTTTTGGAGTCATTATCATATGAGATAGTATACGGCCTGTAAGTTCACTACGAGACTCGGACAATCTAGTCCGTTACATGACCGAGTCCGACTGGATATTAAAGATGGCTTCATAGAGTATTCAAGATGGTTTTATTTGGAAAAGTGTTCTACATAAGGATTGTTCGTCTCGTCGAGGCGCACAAGTTTCATATTTGGGCCGTCTTGATCGGAGGTCATATGCAAGCTCGGTGGCCCGCGCAAGGAGGAAGACATAAGTTGGGCCAGATTCAGACCGAATCCGAGTTGGAATAGAACTAGGACTCTAGGACGTGAATTGATGTAATTTTTTTTGTAAGGAAATCCTAGATGAATCCTTTGCTTGTACGGGAAGTCCAGATGCCTCTTATATATGTTGGGGGTGATGGCCGATTGAACAACACTAATCGAACCAATCAATCTATTACACTTTTGTGTTCATCTACTTTTTATCTCTCCCTTGTATCTTTCTTCTCGTTCTTTGCTAGTCCTTCATGCTGGAGGGCTGTGAATCCACGAGGCTCTAGGGGCGAGCGAATCGACCTGGAGCAGCCCATAGCCGCCGCGAGCCCTGACGGGGTCCCTCCCGGGCAAGAGGGGCTTCGGGTCTACAAAAGCATCTGTCGGCTGTCTTGCGTATCGCGCTGCCGGTCGGATCTCCTTCGACACGAGCTGCGGTGCATCACCCCCGGTGTCGAGGGTACACGGTGACGTGTTCGTGTGTGAACACACTTTTTGGCGACTCCGCTGGGGACGAAGCTTTGAACAGTCTCCAGCCTGTTCTTGCTACGAGGAGAGCGTCATCGAGCGGCTGCAATCTACAACGGTAACATGTATCATCAATCTCCTTACGTAGATGCAAATAGCCATTATGTTGATGTTGCTAGATCTTTCAATGGACATGTCATGTCAGCTAGCCCTAACGAGCAAAGGCCGACTAGTTATTCCGTTGGAGAAACTTGGAATTTACATAATCGCCACATGCAACTTATGAATCTGAACTTTCGTGCATCGGCAACATCTTTCAATATGCCGGTGAACAACACGATTTGTTCGAGTGATCAATATATGACACCTCATGTGCAGGAGGGCATCTCACAGTTTTATCCATCGGCAGCCAACTCGCAATATGCAGGTTTATCCCCAAACATGCCGATGAATGAGGCAATCGGCCATGCTTCCATTAGCTATTTGGCCGGTTATTCTCAGTCATCATATAATACACCTCATGATATTAATTGTTTAGCATCATATGCAACTAAAAGTATTCATGACTCGGCTCACTTGTATGGTCGAGTGAATGGAGATTCTACATGAGTGTATGTGTCTAATATTGCAGGAGATGAGGTGACTGTGGCTGTGTTAAAAAGCTTAGCATAAAATAAGAAGATTGCCGCTCTTTTCCTTGAGCAACATGATAAAGGTTTGGTTCCTGATTATGAGGCAATAAAAGCTAGGGTTTTGAAAGAAGATGAAGTGTTACCGATTGATGAAATTGGCATGAGAAAATATTCAACAATAGTGCACATGTCTTCACCTATCATTGCAGCATGTTATACACCCCCTATACAATTGCAAAATTTCGGCAACATCAATTCATTGCCGAAAGATCATAAAAGTATTGGGGGGCAAGCTGATCCAAGCAGGGCTGAGTTTAAAGAAAAACATGTGGCCCAAGTGGACAAGATCAAGCCAAAGCTCACAGGGAATAGCGTCAACGAATTTACTACGCTAACTCTCGAGGAATTAGCAGCAGAATATCGGCATACTTATGAAGCACTCAAGAAGAAACATGGAGTGGAATATTTGCAAGAATACGTCAAGTGCCTTCCTCCATGTAGCAACCATGTTGGCTCCTTTGCAATTTTGGGGCAAGATAAAAAAGAAGCTTTGCAAGAAAATCGTCAAGAAACGGTTCACTCGGCTAATACGGTTGATTCGGTTGAAACTGAGTCAAATATGACTAAGTCGTCTACAGCTGAGTTGAACAGTTCCTTTAGTGACAAGACAATGGTGGATTCAATGGAAACCAAATTGACCACTGAGACATTTAAGGCCGAGTGCGTTGCATCGAGCCAGCCGAGTGCATCATGTCAGCCGAGTGCCATCATTCCAGACGAGTGCATCACCGGCTAAAGCCGCTAGAGCCGAGTGCATCAAGCCAGTTATTGCTGCGTGTACCAAAATAGAAGATGCAAGCTTCACCAAGAAAAAGAACGGTAAACGCAACAAATTGGCCGTGCTCGATTTTTCTGGATGTGAGGGAGCTTACATGCTGCCCTATGAGTTCCGTGCCAAAGAAATTGATGAGCATCAAGAGCAAAGTTATATGGCCAAACAAAGTTTGACTAGTGACGAAGACCAAGAACCAAAGCGTGCAGCTGAACAAAGTATAGCTGACAAAGAGCGGTCGAGTGGAATCCATTCGGGTAATCCGAGTGAAATCTACTCGGGAAATCCAAGTCAAATCTATTTAGGCAATCCGAGTGATGAGGCACGAGATCAAGAAAAAGAGGAAGATGCATTCGAGAATTATTCAGAAGTGGAGCAAGGTATTGTTCCAGTGGTGCAACCATCTTCTTGTTCCAACGACTTCACAAAGGTACACCTAGCTGAGAGTTTACTCAGTTTTCGATTCGGTCAAAATCATATTGTTGATGCACCCGTTAGTAAGATTCTAATTAATTTTGAAAGACCGGTCGAGAAGAGTAATTTGTTTGTTTCGAATTATCTTGTTACTAATCATGCTGATCAACACATGGCACCATTCATAGAGGCTAATAGTGACAACTTATCGCAACCAAAGTTGTTCCGTCATGCCGACTGAACTTTATATTCATATGGGCAACTTTGTTTGTTTCATGCCTGGCTAACATTTGGTCTCAGATGAGACGTATATTCTGTAATTATTTTGGTTGCAGGAATATAAAGCCAGGTTCAAAGTTCTCCAGGATAGCCGATTCAAGAGCATCGGGAAAGGAGTACGAAAATCAATGCATAGACGAGTCGGATGATGTTAAACTGACACCACTCGGTTGTTTTGTATCGAAGCCGGTATCACAATATCGGTTAATGGACCAGGAGTGTACGTCCAGTGCAGTCATAGTGGATCACATCATGGGTACATCGCTGACTAATCTTATTATTATAATTGATCACGATGTCAAGCCGTCAAGACAAGAGCCAATGCAATGTTCGTTCAAGCAAAATGTCAAAGATTGCAACATGATGCATCAAGTCAAGCAATCGGACAAGATAGGACGATTAGAGTTTGTTGAGGCACGATCATTTGGACAGTCGGATCATTTTGACGGCCATCAAATGTTGACTCGGCTATCTTCAGCCGATTTATCTAAAAGTGGACATGTACACATCAATGATGATGGGGTCAAGTCTTCGAGCAAGGATATTGTTAAAAAGTGCATCAAGAACAATCTTGAAGACAGAAATTCCATCAAAGCTAAAGTGATAACATCTAGCACTGAGGGGAAACAAGAGAATTCAAAGACCAGTGCACGCACAACCAAAGAAAGCAAATGCCATGGTAAGCACAAAAGCAAAAAACCGAAAGTCACTTTTGCGCAGTTATTAGAAAAGTGCCAAAAGATAAGTGAGGCAAAGAGTGCTTATCGACCGAGTGAAGCAAAAGCATCTAAGTCACCCCAAGGCATAAATCTGAAGACTTGGATTGGCAAAGGAAGACGTTGAGCAAGCAGACTTCATATCCTGCTTTTGGGCCACCAATGCCAATGTCGTGGATGCCTCCCTACGCTCATGTAAATCCATATCCATCATGGGGGCAGGTATGATACAAGGGCAAATTATCCATCTTATTTTAGATCATCTCGCCAACATTATGCAGCTCCAAAAAGATCAACATTTGATGAACAATCACACGTCAAAGACTGTTTCAATCATAAGGAATCGGTCCGGAGCTCAAGGAACAAGAAATAGGTGGTCAAGCAAGTGTACCAGGTCAAGAAAGATGGTCGTAAGTGTGCTACTTCAGATTTGTTCTCAAATAACAAAGAGCCAGTTAAAGTATTGACATTGGCTACAAAAGGCAACGAGGCAAGTCAATCAAGTGCCAAATCTGAAGGGAAGAAGTTGAGAGTGCACAAGGCCAAAAAAGAGTTGGCATTGGTTGAAACAAAATCACAGCCGACGTGCTCACTCGGCTAAGCACATTGGTAAGAGAAGGAATTACAAAGACTTAGTGCACATGAGTTGATAAAGAAGATAATGGCATGGGTTCCCAAGAGGAGCAGTCAAAATAGAAATGATGTCCGACCTTATATTGCAACAAGTGTTAAAAAGGTGAAGAAAGAAAAGGATGGCCGCAAGAGTGCTATTTCAGATCCGACTCCAAATGACAAAAAGCCAGCCGAGCCTATGTTGGCTGCTAAGGACAAGAAAGTGAATCAAGTAAAATTCAAGGATCCAATAGTCAAGTTTGGACAGGCCAAGCCAGAGATGCCCAAAGTCAGGAAGAATTTGCCAGTGCATAAACCAAAGTCCTAGTCGGGATGCCCACTCGGCTTACCATATTCGCAACAGAAGAAGCTAAAACGGCTTAGGGCCAAAGAGCTGGAGAAGAAGAACATGGCCTAGGTTCCTAAGGGAAATCCTCGAGTCAAGAGCAGCATCACATCTCCTGTTGCGAAGCCAGTAGAAATAAGGGAGTACAAGTGTAAAGCCCGTAGGCGAGGACGACAATTTTCATATAGGAGACTTCAGGAGGCGTCTCATCCATATTCTTCAATCGTACCATCAAAATCAACGCTATGGAATTTATCCTCAGCCGAAACATCTGACTTATTTTGGCTATTCACACTTTGGTGGACGAACTCCCGAGCACTTTTGAGATAAGAACGCATGGCTGATATTTGCATATCGCCCTCAGAATTCATTGTGTTGGCAAACCCGGCATCTGGCTAACTGTGTTCACCATGGTTGATTTCCTACTCCTATAGCCGATGCTCAGCGTTTGCCAATACCGGCAAGGCCGACTTAATTATTGAGTCGACCACCAATCAAGGGTCTAGTGCATAAAAGAGCCCTGACTCCAAATGTTATTTATTTGCAGGATCCAAGTCAGGAGACAGACGTTGTTCGACGAAGGCTTGATGGTGTACTTTGATAACGAGTTGAGTCGCCAAATAGTTGACGGTATTCCTTTGAGGTGCATGGTCATAATCGTCCGGCAACCGTCTTTGTTGAAGGGTTCTAATATTCCTAGGGAATGCCTGGACAAATGCAAGGTCCGGATTGACATAAGAAACTTACGTGGAAGCCTTTGTGACATCCAATTGTTGTTTTCAGACAACTATTATCCTAGATGGTCTACCAAAGAAGCAACAAACATGAGCATATGGACGATTAAAATTATCATACTCAACATGCACAACCGATGGAGTGTTGACATCGTGCTTAAACATTACCCTAAGCAAGGTATTTTCTGGCACGCAAGCTCTGCCAGAAAACAGGGGAGCATGTGTTGACACCTGATTTTGGCAAGATACAGATTGCAATGAAGATGGTCTCGAGTGAACAGGTTTTCAGCATGAAAAGATTCACGTCGCCGAGTGGAACCACTTTGATTGTCAGGACCCCGACTCGATGTCACATCGATCTAGCTTGTAACACCTCATATCACTTTGCGGCCTCACGCACGGTATCCCCACGGGTGTCGCCTTACCTTTGCCCGGGACCGTTTGCGCCTTTTGGCTCACGTATATGATAGTGTCGCTAGCATCCATATGATAAAGAGCCCGGGCTGACATGACTAGTCGTAAACCCAAAGTGGCACAGACTTACAGGGACAGGCATCCATGACCCAGCAACAAACGTGTCGGTCATCAGCAAGTGGGTCCGGGCTGTAGCACTGGGCTAGCAGGACTCCGGTAAACCGGGCTGTAGCGGGCTAACAGGACTCCGGTACTCAATGTGTGACATTTCCCCGAAGGGACAGACACAGGAACGAAGAAGGACACATGCCGGCCAGCCTAAGTGTTCCAGAGCAGTAGCAAGCTACCATGGCTCAGTGGTAACACTAGGAGACATTTCCCGGTAAGAGAGGCTACTAAGGATAAACAACTAGATAGTCAGATCCCACACATACCAAGCATTTCAATCATACACACAATATGCTCGATATGTGCAAACACAACAAGGCATCACAACATGACTCTATGACACAAGTACTTTATTTAAGGCTCAGGGAGCCATACATAACATACACAATGGTACGGGTCACACGACCCAGCATTCAAGTCATACAGTCATACAAGCCAGCAGCGGAAGTAACTTGTCTGAGTACAGACAACTAGAAAAATAAAAGAGGCTTGGAAAGCCTAGCTATACTACGTGGTCCTTCACAAGCTCAGGATCACCACCGGGTCTTAGCCTACTCATTGATGTCAACGTCTACGTAGAACCCATCAGAAGGGGTTGTAGCGTCTTCTGTAAAAAAAGTAAATTATAGCAACATGAGTACAAAGGTACTCAGCAAGACTTACATCAGATCCTATATACATGCATATTATCAAGAAGGGTTGGTGGAGTTGTTGCAGCAAGCCAGCTTTGACTCTTGGCTAGGCTAACCTACGAGACTCCAACTTGAAATGGTTTTGCGCACACGAGTCCACTACTCACCACTTCAATACACTACCGAGGATCCACCTCCGTCTTCCTACGGAAGAGCCATCCTCGGCACTCACACTTATCTTGAGGCTTTTAGTAGTTTCCATTTACTTGTCTATGAACTGTATAGGCAACCAAGTAGTCCTTTACCGCGGACGCGGCTATTCGAATAGATCATGATAACCCTGCAGGGGTGTACTTCTTCATACATGTTTCCACCACTTAGCGTCTGCACACGACATGTGCTCGGCAGACTTCAAGCGAAAGCCGACGTGGGTGTAGACCACGACCTACCTAAACACCTAAGCCTCTAGTCCAGGTTTATCACCTATCCAGGTTCCATCCGCAGGGAGTCCGGCCGAGGTTTCCCATACGGCCCCGAACGATGTGAACAGGGTTTCCGAGATACCTAACGGGTATTCGGTACACCCGGCCACGTACCTACCGCATCACAGCCCACCCCTACGGTCAGCGCTGTCCACGGCCTCCAGTAGGCTACAAACACCAGAAACTACTTGCAACTCCTGGACGGAGAACTAGGGTGAATAAGAAGCCGAGAGGGTCCATTGGTTTCGGGCCCAATGCATGGTAGTAGCTGATTCTTAAATCACACATACAGATCTCAGTGCTTAAGGTCGGCTTCAATGAAACAACCCACCATGTACTCCTACATGGCCTCTCATCGATACCTTTACCAAATCGTGTTCACCACATCACTCTCATTACCGACATAATCATTTCACTCTAGCCCATCACCCAGATGAACCAGACCTGACACGACTCTAAGCATAGCAGGCATAGCAAGGTAGGAACAACACATTCATATGGCTCAATCAACTCCTACACATGCTAGTGGGTTTCATCTAGTTACTGTGGCAATGACAGGTCATGCAGAGGAAGTGGGTTCAACTACCGTAGCACACAGCAGTTTGAAACACGTTGTCTTAATGCAGTAAAAGAGAGCAGGAGCGAGAACATGGGATTGTATCGATATGATCAAATGGTTGGTTGCTTGCCTGATGGTTCGATGCACTGATACGATTCTTCGTTAGGGTAATCACGGTACTCCTCGGAGGCAGAACCTGCCGCAAGAACACCGATACACAACCATCACCAAACAATGTGCAACAATATGATGCATGCATGAAACATAGCAATATGAGTGTGTTGGGCTAATGCAACTAAGACCAGAAGGGTTTGAACCAATTTGAATCAAAGATTCAAATTTCAAACTCAAATATGGCCCTTTAAAGTGTTTTTCCTTGTTCTGTATTAAACATCAGGTTAACTTGTTTAATCATGCATGAAAATAGTACAGATGGATAGATTGGATTTTTCTGATCATTTTTCATATATAATTTGTCTGATTTGGAGTTACAGAATAAAAGTTATGAATTTTTAAAGTTTAAACTATATTCTGGAATTTCCTATATTAGATTAATTCCAGAAAATCAATTATTGCGTCAGCCTGACGTCAGTGTGACGTCAGCAGGTCAAGGGGACACGTCCGGGTCAAACCTGACAGTGGGTCCCGCGTGTCAGTGTGATTAGATTAATTAAAGTTTAATTAAAACTAAACCTGATTAATTAACAGGGCCGGGCCCCACCTGTCATTGACTCAGGGGAGTCAACCAGGGCCCACCCGTGGTCAAACCCGGGTCGGCTGCACCGGCGTTTAGCTGCCGGCGAGCCCGACGCGGCGGCGGAAGTGGTTTTTGCCGTTCCGGCAACCAAACGAGCCGCGGAGGCCACCGGAGAGGAGCTGAGGTCGAGCCGCAGCTCTTGGTGGAGTCCGTTGGGGTCGGGGTGGCCGGAGTTGGCGCCGGCGACGACTTTGGCGGCCACCGGGGTTCGGCCGAAGACGAACTTGACGCTAGAGGGGTCGGTGAGGCGCGGGGAGTAGCTAGCTAGGTGCTACGTGACACGGTGAGCATGATGGACACCGTGGAGTGGTCGGAGGGTGACCGGGAGCACGTCGGCGACGAGCTCCACGGCGGTGGGTGCGGTTGAGCTCCGGGAGGTCGCTACACAGCTCAGGAGCAAGAAAAGGAGGGGGGGAAGATGGCTAAGCTCACAGTGAGTGTGACGAAGCCCTTGGTGCGGCCGGAGATGGACCGGAGCGACGACGGCGTTGAAGGGGATCTCCGGCGACGGCGGTTCGGGCGAGGTCGTTGCGGTGGACTCGGGCGTTGCGAGCGCTCGGGGCTCGGCTTGCTCGATGGAGTGGACAGCGGCGGAGCTCCTGGACACGATGAGAGGACGCACGGGGGGCGGGGAGCACGGCTACAACGAAGGCACGGCGATGGTGGCGTCGGTCATGGCGGGGGAGCGCGAGGGGGAGGAGCTGGAGAGGAGAGGGGGTGTCTGGGGGGTTCGGGGGGGTTCGGGGGAGCGAGGGAGGCCGATCCACGACGTCACCGGGCGAGGGGAGCGGCGAGGCGGCGAGCAGGTGCGTGGCGCGCGCTGTGGTCGCCGTCGGGCACCTGCCTGCCTGCCTGGCCGGCAAGCAGCTCGCTGGAGCGGCGCTGGGCTGGGCCGACAGGTGGGCCGGGAGCAGGCGTCAGGTAAGTTTTTCCATTTTCTTTCTGTTTTCTGTTTTTTAATACTTCTGCAACTTTGTTGAATTAAATAAAATACTTAGGCAACTCCTAAAATCACCAAACTACTCCTGGTCCATAGTTGGATTATTTCCAACATGAAACATTTTAGTTTGGAGATATTTGAGCATTTAAATATTTTATATAATTTTAAATGCCCAAATTCAAATATTTATGATTTAATTCAAAAACCCTAAGATGGCCTAGGAAAATGTGCATCACTTTTGGCAGAGGTTCTGAACCAAGGCAAAAATGATGGGCATTTTAGAAGGGCATTTCAGGTTCAGTGAAAAAGTTTTTTAGTAAACCCTAATTGGTTTCAGAGGGGACTGGGGGTTCTGTCATCCCCATTTCAGGTTTCTGATGAAAGAGTAAACATGATGCAACACTCTAATGCATGGCTAACTAGGGTGTGACAACTCACCCCCACTCAAAAGAATCTCGTCCCGAGATTTGGGTTCCTCCGGAAAGAAGGCGGGATACTCAAGTCGAAGACGATCCTCCCTTTCCCAAGTTGCTTCATCCTCAGAATGGTGCGACCATTGTACTTTGAGAAACTTGATATTATGACGTCGAGTGGTACGCTCGGCCTGATCGAGGACACGAATGGGGTACTCTCGATATGTAAGATTATCTTGGAGATCAAGCGTTTCGTAGTCCACTCCACGGATAGGATCCGAGAAGCAACGCCTGAGTTGAGAAACGTGGAAGACATCGTGGACTCTAGAGAGGTGCGAAGGTAGTTCCAACTGGTAGGCAACTTCTCCTCGTTTAGCGAGAATGCGAAAAGGTCCAATGTAACGAGGAGCCAATTTGCCTTTGATACCGAAACGATGGGTTCCCTTCAGAGGGGTAACCCGAAGGTAAGCCTTCTCGTCAACCTCGAAAGTCATAGCCTTATGTTTTCGGTCATATTGACTCTTTTGACGAGATTGGGCTGTCTTCAACTTTTCACGAACGATGCGAACTTGCTCTTCTTCTTCCTGAATCATATCCGGGCCAAAGAATTGTCTTTCCCCGGTCTCTGACCAGTTAAGGGGTGTTCGACACCGTCGTCCATAGAGAACTTCAAAAGGGGCTTTACCCAAGCTAGATTGATAGCTGTTGTTGTAAGCGAATTCGGCAAATGGAAGGCACTTCTCCCAATCCATTCCGAATGAGATAACAGAGGCTCGAAGCATGTCTTCTAGGATCTGGTTGACACGTTCCACTTGACCACTCGATTGAGGGTGAAAAGCGGTGCTAAAGGAAAGGCGGGTTCCCATGGCGTTTTGAAAACTTTCCCAAAATCGAGAGGTGAAAAGACTTCCTCTATCCAAGTTAATTTCCAAGGGAACACCATGGAGAGACACTATTCGGGAGATGTATAAGTCTACCAGCTGACTAGCGGTTATACTCTCGCGAACAGGTAAGAAATGGGCCACTTTGGAAAGACGATCAACAACGACGGAGATAGCATTATTCCCTCTTTTGGTCCTGGGAAAACCGGTAATGAAGTCCATACCAATTTTATCCCATTTCCATTCAGGAATAGCTAAGGGTTGAAGGGTGCCAACAGGCCGTTGATGCTCTGCTTTTACACGACGGCAGACGTCGCAGCTAGCAATATATTGAGCAATTTCTCTCTTCATCCTAGTCCACCAGAACCTCTGGCATAGGTCCTGATACATCTTAGTACTACCGGGATGAATGGTGAGAGGAGATTCATGAGCCTCCTTAAGGATCAATCGCCTCAGGTTTCGCATTTTGGGAACCACTAGTCGATTCCCGAAGTATACGACCCCTTGATCATTAATGGAGAAACAATTCGCAACTCCTTTCTTGATGTTTCTCTTGATGCGGGAAATTCCCGGATCTACCTTCTGTGCTTTGATGATTTGGTCCGTAAGGGTAGGTTTCGCCACCAAGGTGGAAAGAAAACCTTGAGGAACAATGTGAAGGTTAAGCTTCCGAAATTCCTCATGGAGAAGCGGTTGACTTTGTTGTAGCATTAGGTTGTTACAATAAGATTTACGACTTAGCGCATCAGCCATGACGTTGGCTTTCCCTGGGGTGTAAGTTATTCCTAAGTCGAAATCTCTGATCAACTCAACCCAACGTCTTTGCCTGAGATTCAAATCCGGTTGGGTGAAAATGTACTTCAGACTTTGGTGATCAGTGAATATTTCGCAACGGTTACCGAGGAGGTAATGTCGCCAGGTCTTAAGTGCATAGACTACGGCTGCAAGCTCTAGATCATGAGTAGGATAATTCTCCTCATGTGGGTGCAATTGCCGTGAAGCGTAAGCAATTACGTGTCGATCTTGCATGAGAATGCAACCTAGTCCTTGTCGCGAGGCGTCGCAGTAAATAACAAAGTCCTTGGAGAAGTCTGGCGGTACCAGTACGGGAGCAGAAGTCAGGCGTCTTTTCAGTTCCTGAAAGCTGTGCTCACATTGTGGAGTCCATTCGAACTTCTTATCTTTCTTGAGGAGTTCGGTTAGAGGTTTAGCAACTTTGGAGAAATTTTCGACAAAGCGACGGCAATAGCTCGCTAAGCCCAGAAAACTCCGAACTTGCTTGACCGATTCAGGTGGAGTCCAATTAAGGACGGCTTGAACTCGCTCAGGGTTAACAGCAATACCTTTACCAGATATTACATGACCCAGATAGGTCACTTCCGACAACCAGAATTCACATTTAGAAAATTTGGCATAAAGGCGATGCTCTCGAAGTTTCTTCAACACTAGCCTTAGATGTTCGGCATGTTCTTCCTCGTTCTTGGAGTAGATGAGTATATCATCGAGATAAACCACGACGAATTTATCCAAATACTCCATGAAGATTGAGTTCATTAACCGAGAAAAGGTGGCTGGAGCGTTGGTTAAACCGAAGGACATGACGGTGTATTCGTATTGGCCATAACGAGTAACAAAGGCCGTTTTAGGAATGTCCCCGTTTTTGATTTTGATTTGATGGTAGCCCAACCTCAAATCCATCTTGGAGAAGACGGAGGATCCAGCGAGCTGATCATACAGGTCGTTGATCCTGGGGAGCGGATATTTGTTCTTGATGGTGACCAAATTGACAGGTCGATAATCTACAACCATCCGGTCCGTACCATCCTTCTTCTTGACGAATAGGACGGGGCAAGCCCACGGAGATGAACTAGGTCGGATGAAACCCTTTTTCAAGGACTCATCGAGTTGTTTCTTAAGCTCGGCTAGTTCTAGTGGTGCCATCTTATAGGGTCTTCTAGCAATCGGAACGGTTCCTGGAATGAGGTCTATTATGAACTCAACATCCCTGTCAGGTGGAACACCTGGCAATTCCTCTGGGAAGACATCTGGGAAGTCACGGACTACCGGAACGTCCTCAAGGTCTGGCAAAGGGCTGGCGTTAAGAGAATATAATTGTCGCTTGGCTAATCGGGTCAAGACATTGACTATCTTCCCCGAAGGATGAGTGAGTTGAACAGTCCTAGAGAAGCAATCAATTTTGGCATGATGAGCTGACATCCAGTCCATACCCAAAATGATATTAATATCTGAAAATTTGAGAGCTATCAAAGATGCAAGGAAAACAAGTCTGTCGACTTGGATTTCATTTCCATAACTTACCCTGGAGGTCTGCCATCTAGAACCGGGAGTAGAAATTTCCATAGTGGATGGCATGTCACAGAATGCGGTGTTATGCAAACGAGCATAGTTCTCGGATATAAATGAATGAGAGGCTCCTGTATCGAAAAGAACAGATGTCGGGTGGCAATTAAAAAGGAGCGTACCGAGAACGACGTTGGGATCCTCTTGAGCTTCTTCGGCAGAGATACAGTTGACATGGCCACGTGTAGCGGTGGCCGGCTTGGCGTGGAACACTTTCCCTGTCGGCTTGCCACGGCCAACAGCATTAGCAGATTGGTTGGGGTTGGTCTGGGGACACTCACGCATATAGTGGCCAGATTCCCCACACTTGAAACAAGTCACGGAACTGGTATGTGGAGGAGCATTGTTGGTTGGACCCCCATAGGGCTTGGCTGGTGCAGACTGTTGAACGGGGCAAGGCGCTTGGAAAGATGGCCTCGGTGTGAACCTGGGTGGCAGGGCGGTGTTGGGCACCCACACGCGGCGCTTTTGAGGACCAGCACCAGATGAGGAACCCATATCACGGCCATGCTTGCGTGTTGCGTCATAATCAGTCTGACCAGTCTCAGCACTGATGGCCTTGTTAACAAGTTTCTGAAAAGATGTGCACTCATGCAGACGGAGGTCGCGGCGAAGCTCAGGACTAAGTCCCTTACGGAACCTTGCTTGCTTCTTGGCATCAGTAGAAACTTCCTCAGTTGCATATCGTGCGAGGTTACCGAACTCCCTGCTGTAAGCATCCACAGAGAGTCGGCCCTGAGTGAAACTGCAAAATTCCTCACGTTTACGGTCCATGAGACCCTCCGGAATGTGATGTTCAGGGAAAGCCTCGCTGAATTCAGCCCAAGTAGTGACATGGCCCGCTGGGCGCATAGCTCCATAATTCTCCCACCATAGACTGGCGGGGCCTTCAAGATGATATGCAGCAAAGGTGGCCTTGTCAGCCTCAGCTACTAGCGCGGAACGCAGCTTGTGAGAGATAATGCGAAGCCAGTCATCAGCGTCGAGAGGCTCGACGGAGTGGTGGAACGTGGGTGGATGTAACTTGATAAAATCACTGAGTGACACCACGTTAGTCCTCTGATGGTGTGCTGTGTTCTGTTCAATACGCTCCAACAAACGGTTGGTCTCCCGCTTGTTTCTTTCGGCTTCCATCATAACCTCGGCTAGGGAAGGAGGATGAGGCAGATTTGCATTCCTGACTTCACTGCCTTCGGCCTGCTCTTGAGGAGCAGGGTTAGTGCGCGTGTTGACCATCCTAGGTAAACAAGACAATGATTTAGTCAGAATGATAAAATTCCGACATAGGATACAGAATGTAAGGAATAACTCGGAATGCAGATTGATCATCCGTATGACATGGTAGATACAGAAACTGCTTCTTTATTCCATCGTCATACACACCATACAGGGTTTAGTACAAGACCAAACAAGGTACTATTACGGTGAAAAGAGGATTACATCTCATCGGAGGCATTCCCAGCTCCTATACATTATTTTTCTACACCTCCGGAAGGCGATACAGCTAGGTCGTATCCCACAAGTCACGCAGGACGATAGACGACACAGCTAACACGAACTAGTGATACTACCACTAACTCAGACCGATCCGTAGTAGTCCTCGTAGAAGTCACCTCCATAGCCTGGAAGCTCAACATGATCATCCGGAAACAGACGATCTCGCGGAGCTTGTGGACCATAGGGGCTAGGATGAGGCCTTGGACCAACAGACGGTGGCCTGCGGGGACCGCGAGGTGGGGTGATGCCTCCTACATCACGCCAACCCATCACGTCTGGCAGAGCAGATCTCACAGGATAGAGATCGCGCATATCCGAATATCCAGCTTGCACCGCCGGTGCAAACCGAGTCAATGTGGCCCAATGGTCAGCACGGGTATTGAAGAGCTCTAACCTCAAGGCCCGATTTTCATGGTCCTTATCCTCGAGCATCTCAGCAATGGTGCGAGTCCGTGAATCCTCCTGAGTGGGGTCAGCATAGATAGCCTGGAGATACCCTTGTGCTCCCGGAAGTGATCCTGGCATATACCGGAAATCAGAGTCCCGAAATAGACCAGACCTGACTCGCATGATGGTCATCATAGAGTAGGCGGCGTCCTGCACAGCCATCTCAATAGTAACCCCGAGTCCATAGGAGCAGTGAAGGGGCTTGGTGGATCCAGGATAAGATGGAAATATCCTGACAGTGCAGAGATACTGGCTTTGATTAAAGTCTCGAAATTGCTCTTCGACCGTGTACTCGGGATACCAACGGTATCCGGCCTCAGTCATTACCCTGACCAACATGGCAGTATGGCCGGGTACATCTAGGCATCGAGTCAGGCGAACCACTTGATGGAGGTCACGAGTGGCCATCTGAAAACACAATCATAATGCAAAGGCATTAGAATTTCTAGCAAAATTTCGGCAGCATAACAGTTGTAAATGCTCAAGAAGGATTTTGAGACATTTGACAAAGGATTTCATACACACTCAACATCATCATATCAAAGTTCTGAGTCCATCCTAACAACATAACGTGGTAGTAGAACTGAACTAGGCTTGTATCCATCAACCCTATAAGGTACTACTGATTAGTAACACGTGATCCTGATAGAGAGAATAGATCCTAATTCCTTAACCCCCGGTGGAAGAATAGACTGACTCAGATTAGAATGTCATAAGATAAAGGAGTAAAAAGAGCCTTACGTTCCACCCACACAATTCCCCTACATATAACTAAAGAATTTCTAGACTCAACATCGACCAGTTTGGCTTGGAGAAACTACAGGCAGTCCGGCTCTGATGCCAACGCCGTCCGGACCCCGACTCAATGTCACATCGATCTAGCTTGTAACACCTCATATCACTTTGCGGCCTCACGCACGGTATCCCCACGGGTGTCGCCTTACCTTTGCCCGGGACCGTTTGCGCCTTTTGGCTCCCGTATATGATAGTGTCGCTAGCATCCATATGATAAAGAGCCCGGGCTGACATGACTAGTCGTAAACCCAAAGTGGCACAGACTTACAGGGACAGGCATCCATGACCCAGCAACGAACGTGTCGGTCATCAGCAAGTGGGTCCGGGCTGTAGCACTGGGCTAGCAGGACTCCGGTAAACCGGGCTGTAGCGGGCTAACAGGACTCCGGTACTCAATGCGTGACATTTCCCCGAAGGGACAGACACAGGAACGAAGAAGGACACATGCCGGCCAGCCTAAGTGTTCCAGAGCAGTAGCAAGCTACCATGGCTCAGTGGTAACACTAGGAGACATTTCCCGGTAAGAGAGGCTACTAAGGATAAACAACTAGATAGTCAGATCCCACACATACCAAGCATTTCAATCATACACACAATATGCTCGATATGTGCAAACACAACAAGGCATCACAACATGACTCTATGACACAAGTACTTTATTTAAGGCTCAGGGAGCCATACATAACATACACAAAGGTACGGGTCACACGACCCAGCATTCAAGTCATACAGTCATACAAGCCAGCAGCGGAAGTAACTTGTCTGAGTACAGACAACTAGAAAAATAAAAGAGGCTTGGAAAGCCTAGCTATACTACGTGGTCCTTCACAAGCTCAGGATCACCACCGGGTCTTAGCCTACTCATTGATGTCAACGTCTACGTAGAACCCATCAGAAGGGGTTGCAGCGTCTTCTGTAAAAAATGTAAATTATAGCAACATGAGTACAAAGGTACTCAGCAAGACTTACATCAGATCCTATATACATGCATATTATCAAGAAGGGTTGGTGGAGTTGTTGCAGCAAGCCAGCTTTGACTCTTGGCTAGGCTAACCTACGAGACTCCAACTTGAAATGGTTTTGCGCACACGAGTCCACTACTCACCACTTCAATACACTACTAAGGATCCACCTCCGTCTTCCTACGGAAGAGCCATCCTCGGCACTCACACTTATCTTGAGGCTTTTAGTAGTTTCCATTTACTTGTCTATGAACTGTATAGGCAACCAAGTAGTCCTTTACCGCGGACGCGGCTATTCGAATAGATCATGATAACCCTGCAGGGGTGTACTTCTTCATACATGTTTCCACCACTTAGCGTCTGCACACGACATGTGCTCGGCAGACTTCAAGTGAAAGCCGACGTGGGTGTAGACCACGACCTACCTAAACACCTAAGCCTCTAGTCCAGGTTTATCGCCTATCCAGGTTCCATCCACAGGGAGTCCGGCCGAGGTTTCCCATACGGCCCCGAACGATGTGAACAGGGTTTCCGAGATACCTAACGGGTATTCGGTACACCCGGCCACGTACCTACCGCATCACAGCCCACCCCTACGGTCAGCGCTGTCCACGGCCTCCAGTAGGCTACAAACATCAGAAACTACTTGCAACTCCTGGACGGAGAACTAGGGTGAATAAGAAGCCGAGAGGGTCCATTGGTTTCGGGCCCAATGCATGGTAGTAGCTTATTCTTAAATCACACATACAGATCTCAGTGCTTAAGGTCGGCTTCAATGAAACAACCCACCATGTACTCCTACATGGCCTCTCATCGATACCTTTACCAAATCGTGTTCACCACATCACTCTCATTACCGACATAATCATTTCACTCTAGCCCATCACCCAGATGAACCAGACCTGACACGACTCTAAGCATAGCAGGCATAGCAAGGTAGGAACAACACATTCATATGGCTCAATCAACTCCTACACATGCTAGTGGGTTTCATCTAGTTACTGTGGCAATGACAGGTCATGCAGAGGAAGTGGGTTCAACTACCGTAGCACACAACAGTTTGAAACGCGTTGTCTTAATGCAGTAAAAGAGAGCAGGAGCGAGAACATGGGGTTGTATCGATATGATCAAATGGTTGGTTGCTTGCCTGATGGTTCGATGCACTGATACGGTTCTTCGTTAGGGTAAACACGGTACTCCTCGGAGGCAGAACCTGCCGCAAGAACACCGATACACAACCATCACCAAACAATGTGCAACAATATGATGCATGCATGAAACATAGCAATATGAGTGTGTTGGGCTAATGCAACTAAGACCAGAAGGGTTTGAACCAATTTGAATCAAAGATTCAAATTTCAAACTCAAACTTGGCCCTTTAAAGTGTTTTTCCTTGTTCTGTATTAAACATCAGGTTAACTTGTTTAATCATGCATGAAAATAGTACAGATGGATAGATTGGATTTTTCTGATCATTTTTCATATATAATTTGTCTGATTTGGAGTTACAGAATAAAAGTTATGAATTTTTAAAGTTTAAACTATATTCTGGAATTTCCTATATTAGATTAATTCTAGAAAATCAATTATTGCGTCAGCCTGACGTCAGCAGGTCAACGGGACACATCCGGGTCAAACCTGACAGTGGGTCCCACGTGTCAGTGTGATTAGATTAATTAAAGTTTAATTAAAACTAAACCTATTTAACTAACAGGGCCGGGCCCCACCTGTCATTGACTCAGGGGAGTCAACCAGGGCCCACCCGTGGTCAAACCCGGGTCGGCTGCACCGGCGTTTAGCCGCCGGCGAGCCCGACGCGGCGGCGGAAGTGGTTTTTGCCGTTCCGGCAACCAAACGAGCCGCGGAGGCCACCGGAGAGGAGCTGAGGTCGAGCCGCAGCTCTTGGTGGAGTCTGTTGGGGTCGGGGTGGCCGGAGTTGGCGCCGGCGACGACTTTGGCGGCCACCGGGGTTCGGCCGAAGACGAACTTGACGCTAGAGGGGTCGGTGAGGCGCGGGGAGTAGCTAGCTAGGTGCTACGTGACACAGTGAGCATGATGGACACCGTGGAGTGGTCGGAGGGTGACCGGGAGCACGTCGGCGACGAGCTCCACGGCGGTGGGTGCGGTTGAGCTCCGGGAGGTTGCTACACAGCTCGGGAGCAAGAAAAGGAGGGGGGAAGATGGCTAAGCTCACAGTGAGTGCGACGAAGCCCTTGGTGCGGCCGGAGATGGACCGGAGCGACGACGGCGTTGAAGGGGATCTCCGGCGACGGCGGTTCGGGCGAGGTCGTTGCAGTGGACTCGGGCGTTGCGAGCGCTCGGTGCTCGGCTTGCTCGATGGAGTGGACAGCGGCGGAGCTCCTGGACACGATGAGAGGACGCACGGGCGGCGGGGAGCACGGCTACGACGAAGGCACGGCAATGGTGGCGTCAGTCATGGCGGGGGAGCGCGAGGGGGAGGAGCTGGAGAGGAGAGGGGGTGTCTGGGGGGTTCGGGAGAGCGAGGGAGGCCGATCCACGACGTCACCGGGCGAGGGGAGCGGCGAGGCGGCGAGCAGGTGCGTGGCGCGCGCTGTGGTCGCCGTCGGGCACCTGCCTGCCTACCTGGCCGGCAAGCAGCTCGCTGGAGCGGCGCTGGGCTGGGCCGGCAGGTGGGCCGGGAGCAGGCGTCAGGTAAGTTTTTCCATTTTCTTTCTGTTTTCTGTTTTTTTAATACTTCTGCAACTTTGTTGAATTAAATAAAATACTTAGGCAACTCCTAAAATCACCAAACTACTCCTGGTCCATAGTTGGATTATTTCCAACATGAAACATTTTAGTTTGGAGATATTTGAGCATTTAAATATTTTATATAATTTTAAATGCCCAAATTCAAATATTTATGATTTAATTCAAAAACCCTAAGATGGCCTAGGAAAATGTGCATCACTTTTGGCAGAGGTTCTGAACCAAGACAAAAATGATGGGCATTTTAGAAGGGCATTTCAGGTTGATTGAAAAAGTTTTTTAGTAAACCCTAATTGGTTTCAGAGGGGACTGGGGGTTCTGTCATCCCCATTTCAGGTTTCTGATGAAAGAGTAAACATGATGCAACACTCTAATGCATGGCTAACTAGGGTGTGACATTGATGTTTCGGTTATATTCATTTGACTTTATCTTACGGACCGAAACTATACTCCGAGTGGCATAATTTAATGTTTCGAGTGGTTTTTGGCCAATCACGTCTTCAAGATGACCTTGGATGAAGGAGCACTCTTAAGGAATTGTCTTCGTCTCATCGAGGCAATCGATTTTGATATATAAATCATCTCAATCCAAGTTCATATGCAAAAGTTAGAGGCAATACACTGCAGACCGAACCTCAATGGAAATATGGCGCGAGGTGCCAGACACTTATCTGATAGGTTGCACGAGTAATTCAGCCATCAAGACGGCCTTGAATCAAAAAACCTTCAACACGAAAAAGTTTTGTCTCGTTGAGCCGATTGTTTTTCATATAAAATTTGTCTCAGTCCGAGGTCGTATGCATCCTGGAGAGGCAAATCAAGATCAGGCTGTGTTTTCAGCTGGGAAATCCAAGTGAAAAGTTTACCATCCGAGTGAAAACCTACCGATCGAGTAAAATGTTGAGTGAAAAACTTATCGATCGAGTAAAAGATTGGCTTCCAAGTGAAAATATAGCAATCCGAGTGAAATTATCATCCGAGTGAAGTTATTCCGAGTGAAAAGATTACCATCAGAATGAAAACTTGACGTTCGAATAAGATATTGCCTTCCGAGCGAAATATAGTCATCCGAGTGAAAGATTATCTTCCGAGTGAAATTATAGTCACCCAATTAAAGATTGTCTTCCGAGTGAAATTATAGTCATCCGAGTGAAAGATTGTCTTCCGAGTGAAAGACTCTAACATCCGAGTGAAAAGGTCCAGTTGGACGAAAAACTCTAATATCCGAGTGGATGAGCTCGGATCCGAGTGAAACTGAAGATGTGCCCGAAAGGTAATCCAGATGACCTCGGATGGAAAAGTGATCAACACGGAAGTTGTGCGCATCGTCAAAACGGTGAACTTTGGTTTTGGAGTCATTATCATATGAGATAGTATACAGCCTGTAACTACGAGACTCGGACAATCCAGTCCGTTACATGACCGAGTCCGACTGGATATTAAAGATGGCTTCATAGAGTGTTCAAGATGGTCTTATTTGGAAAAGTGTTCAACATAAGGATTGTTCGTCTCATCGAGGCGCACAAGTTTCATATTTGGGCCGTCTTGATCGGAGGTCATATGCAAGCTCGGCGGCCCGCGCAAGGAGGAAGACAGAAGTTGGGCCAGATTCAGACTGAATCCGAGTTGGAATAGAACTAGGACTCTAGGACGTGAATTGATGTAATTTTTTTGTAAGGAAAGCCTAGATGAATCCTTTGCTTGTACGGGAAGTCCAGCCGCCTCTTATATATGTTGGGGGTGATGGCCGATTGAACAACACCAATCGAACCAATCAATCTATTACACTTTTGTGTTCATCTACTTTTTATCTCTCCCTTGTATCTTTCTTCTCGTTCTTCGCTGGTCCTTCATGCTGGAGGGCTGTGAATCCACGAGGCTCTAGGGGCGAGTGAATCGACCTGGAGAAGCCCATAGCCGCCGCGAGCCCTGACGGGGTCCCTCCCGGGCAAGCGGGGCTTCGGGTCTACAAAAGCATCTGCCGGCTGTCTTGTGTATCGCGCTGCCGGTCGGATCTCCTTTGACGTGAGCTGCGGTGCATCACCCCCGGCGTCGAGGGTACACGGTGACATGTTCATGTGTGAACAGATGGCAGCGATAAAAAGCCAACGGTCAGCGGCAAGAAGCGTCCTCGCCAAGACGATGTCGCGGAGCCATCCAAAAAGAACAACAAGAAGAAGAAGGACTAAATTAAGCAGATGTTTATCCTGTCAATCTCATCGCAGACGGTTAGTAAAATGTATTCGACATAGATCTTCTACATTATCGCCAACAGGTTGGTTTGTTGAACTGTGTGCCCTGACGAGCACACAATTCACAAAAAGACCATGTGGGCTGTCTACAATGATCGCACACAATTCTGATTACCGACCTGTTTGATGGGTATCACACACATCTTGTTACGCTGAATCATTTGTGTTCACCTCACTCATCGCAAACGGTTCATCCGAGTGAACTGTATGTCTTATATCGCACACACCTTGATCTGGCTGCCCATTTCTGCTATTCTGTCTCATCACAAACAGTTCATGCAGATCAACCGTATGTCCCTCATCACACACACACAATTATAGTCTGAACCGTGTTTGATGTATCATTCATCGCAAACGTTTTGCATCATTTCTGACGGTTTTCATACAACACCATTTGCGATTATTGCATCGCACACGGTTTCCCAAAGGGTCTCCAATCATAGTGTTGCATTAGCAGCATCCTGCAGTAGTGATGGGAAAGGGTGAGGGGGTGTACAACCCCTTAGTGGGCTGGTTTGCCCCCTCCCATTGCCCCATGGGCCCCCAACCCTTGCCCCCCCCCGAAACCCTTTTCGGTCATGCTGGTCATCACCCTATACCCACGGAACAATTCCGGACTACAATACCCTTCATCCAATATATCAATCTTCACCTCTGGACCATTCCGGAGTTCATCATCATGTCCGGGATCTCATCCGGGACTCCGAACAACCTTCGGTAACCACCATAGTGACTCAACTATACTTATATCACCGCCAAACGTTAAGTGTGTTGACCCCGAGGTTCGAGAACTATGCAGACATGACCGAGACACCTCTATGGTCAATAACCAATAGCAGGACCTGGATGTCCATATTGGTTCCCACATATTCTACGATGATCTTATCGGTCAAACTTCGATGTCAAGGATTCAGCTAATCCCGTATGCAGTTCCCTTTGTCTATCGGTATGTTACTTGCTCGAGATTCGATCATCGGTATCTCCATACCTAGTTCAATCTCGTTACCGGCAAGTCTCTTTACTCGTCCCGTAATACAAGATCCCGTGGCTAACTCCTTAGCCACATTTCTTGCAAGCTTCTTGTGATGTTGTATTACTGAGAGGGCCCAAAGATACCTCTCCATCACACGGAGTGACAAATCCCAGTCTTGATCCATGCCAACTCAACAAACACACTTGGGGATACCTGTAGAGCACCTTTAGTCACTCAGTTACGTTGCGACGCTTGGTACACATAAGGTACTCCTCCAGTGTCAGTGAGTTGCATGATCTCATGGTCATAGGAAGACATACTTGACATGCAAAAAATGATAGCAAAACTGGGAACTATCATATGCTACGTTCATAGTTTGGGTCTTGTCCATCGCATCATTCTCCTAATGATGTGATCCTATTATCAAATGACAACTCATGTCTATGGCTAGGAAACCTTAATCATCTTTGATCAACGAGCTAGTCTAGTAGAGGCTCACTAGGGACACGTTGTTGTCTATGTATCCACACATGTATCTGAGTTTTCGATCAATACAATTCTAGCATGGATAATAACGATTACCATGAATAGGGAAATATGATAATAACCAATTTATTATTGCCTCTAGGGTATATTTCCAACAGTCTCCCACTTGCACTAGAGTCAGTAATCTAGTTCACATCACCATGTGATTAACACCCAATTAGTTCTAGGGTTAGATCATGTTATGCTTGTGAGAGAGGTTTTAGTCAATGGGTCTGCAACATTCAAATCCGCGTGTAGTTCGAAAATATCTATGTCATATTGTAGATGCTGCTACCACGCTCCACTTAGAGCTATCCCAAATGGCTGCTCCACAATACATATCTGGTTTGCTACTCAGAGCCATCCAGATTGGTGTTAAAGCTTGCATCGACGTAACCCTTTACGCCGAACTCTTTATCACCCCCCACAACCGAGAAACATTTCCTAATTCCTTTAAGAATAATTTTGACCGTTGTCCAGTGATCCACTCCTGGATCACTTTTGTACCTCCTTGCCAGACACGTGGCAATGCACACATCAGGTGCGGCACACAACATGGCATATGGTATAGAGCCTATGGCCAAGGCATAAGGGACGACCTTCATCCTTTGTCTTTCTTCTACGATGTTCGATCTTTGAGTCTTACTCAACTTCACACCTTACAACTCAGGCTAGAACTCCTTCTCTGACAGATCCATTTTGAACTCCTTCAAAATCATGTCAAGGCATGTGCTCTGTGAAAGTCTTATCAGGCATCTTGATCTATCTCTATAGGTCTTCATGCTCAATATGTAAGCAGCTTTACCCAGGTCTTCCTTTGCAAAACTCCTTTCAAACAACCCTTTATGCTTTCCAGAAATTGTACATCATTTCTAATCAACAATGTGTCATCCACATATACTTATCATAAATGTTGTAGTGCTCCCACTCACTTTCTTGTAAATACAAGTTTCTTGCAAACTTTGTATAAACCCAAACGCTTTGATCACCTCATCAAAGCGAAGATTCCAACTCCGAGATGCTTGCACCGGTCCATAAATGGATCACTGGAGTTTGCACACTTTGTCAGCATTCTCTGGACCGATAAAACCTTCCGGTTGCATCATATACAACTCTTCCTCACGAAAACCTTTAAGGAACACTGTTTTGACATCCATCTGTGAAAGCACAAGTGCTCCCTGGGTGGTTTTGGTAATTAATGTCAACATATCTCTTGTTGGACTAACACTTTTACCTAGTATGTTTCAGATAAGTTCAACAATGGAGTTGCATGGACTAAAGGATGTGTAACCCCTTCAAGATGCTAAGGACAAAGGATTGGCTCAAGCTTCAAGATCAAGACTCTACATTTTCTATTTTAGTGATCCAAGATCACATTGAGTCTATAGGAAAAGCCAATACTATCAAGAGGGGATGAGGTGTTGCTCAATGGCTTGCTTGCTCAAAGTGCTTAGTGATATGCTCCAAAACCCTCAACTACCTTCCCACATCCACATATGACCTAAACCAAAAGTAAAACTCGGCCCCACCAATTCTATCTATCCGGCGCCATCGAGTTTCTGATGTCATAGACACTGCCACAAACCCTAGCAAATCGGTTTCACTGATAGGGATCTCGGTGTCACCGAGATGGGATTGTAATCTCTCTGTGTATGTCCATTACCAACATCGGTCTCACCGAGTTTGAGCAATCGGTACTACCGAGAATACAATGCAAACCCTCTGGTTAGCTTATTACCAAAATCGGTCCCACCGAGATTGTGTAATCGGTCTCACCGAGTTTGCCTGACCAACTCTCTGGTTAGCTTATTACCAAAAACAGTCCCACCGAGTTTGTGTAATCGGTCACACCAAGATTACGTTATGCCCTAACCCTAACCATATCGGTCCTACCGAGTTGCATCTCAGTCCCACCGAAAATCCTAATGGTCACTAGGTTTGCTGAATCGGTTCGACCGAGTTTAACCATTCGGTCCCACCGAGTTTGGCAAATTGTGTGTAACGGTTATATTTTGTGTGGAGGCTATATATACCCCTCCACCCACTCTTCATTCATGGAGAGAGCCATCAGAACATACCTACACTTCCAATACACATTTTCTGAGAGAGAACCACCTACACTTGTGTTGAGGTCAAGATATTCCATTCCAACCATATGAATCTTGATCTCTAGCCTTCCCCAGGTTGCTTTCCACTCAAATCTTCTTTCCACCAAATCCAAATCCTATGAGAGAGAGTTGAGTGTTGGGGAGACTATCATTTGAAGCACAAGAGCAAGGAGTTCATCACCAACACACCATTTGTTACTTCTTGGAGAGTGGTGTCTCCTAGATTGGCTAGGTGTCACTTGGGAGCCTCCAACAATATTGTGGAGTTGAACCAAGGAGTTTGTAAGGGCAAGGAGATCGCCTACTTCGTGAAGATCTACCGCTAGTGAGGCAAGTCCTTCGTGGGTGACGGCCGTGATGGAATAGACAAGGTTGCTTCTTCGTGGACCCTTCGTGGGTGGAGCCCTCCGTGGACTCGCGCAACCGTTACCCTCCGTGGGTTGAAGTCTCCATCAACGTGGATGTACGATGGCACCACCTATCGGAAGCTCGACAAAAACATCCGTGTCTCCAATTGCGTTTGAATACTCCAAACCCTTCCCTTTACATTCTTGCAAGTTGCATGCTTTACTTTCCGCTGCTCATATACTCATTGCATGCTTGCTTGATATGTATTGTGTTTGTTAAACTTGTGCTTAAACTCCACTTAAACTTAAGAATATTAAAAACTACAACTTTTGGCACTTAGTGTCTAATCACCCCCCTCTAGACACCTCTTCTCGATCCTTTCAATTGGTATTAGAGCTTTGGTCTCCATTGCCTTGGTTTAAACACCATTGGAGGAAGATGGATGTGTCTACTTTGGGGAGTCTTAGACATAGAGTGCCTATTCTTGATGGAGAGTATTTTCATGAGTGGAAAAATGAAATGCTTGAGATTTTCAATGAATATCATTTGAACAAGTATATTGCTAGCCCTTGTGCACCTCATGTTGATCCCATGCATCCTACCCTTGATGAATCAATTGACATGATTCACAATCTTAGAACTGTTAATCTTATCACTGGAGGCTTGCCTAGAAACTTGATTGGATGTTTGCCGACTCTTAAGTGTGCCTACACCATATGGAAATTTCTTGAGGAACTCTTTCCTAATTACTCCTTGAAAGATCTAGATGAAATCCTCCATAAGTCTATTGCTTTGATTAAGATGAGTTCCAATGATCCCAAATTTGGTGACTGCTTATTTGAGCTTACCAATCTCATGCGTGTTAAAGGAAATGTTGGAATCATTAGCAATATCATTTCCAGAGCTATTAGAATTCATAAAGATAACTATAGAAATGATCATTTATCTAATGAATTGCCCTCTCTAGGAATTGATCAATCACAAGATGATGTTGAACATGAATACTCGGATGACGATGATGATGATGATGATGATAGTGACTATGATCTCGATGATGCGATGAGACACTTTGGTCTTATGGCAAATCTTCGCGGCTACATGGCTGGAGGAAAGGAATGGGTACTTGATAGTGGATGTACTGATCATATGACCAGAGATAAAGATATGTTCTGTGAGCTTGCTAAAAACAACGGCCCTCGAAAATATGTCACTTTTGGTGATAATTCAAACGGTAAGGTGGTTGGCCTTGGTAATGTGTCCATCTCACATGATAGCTCCATACAAAATGTCATGCTCGTTGAATCCCTTGGATACAATTTACTTTCAGTTTCTAGACTTGCAGATTTCGGTTTCAATGTCTTATTCACTGAAGTAGATTGCCAAGTGTTTCGTAGAGACAATCATAAAATGGTCTTTACCGGTATACGTAGAGGAGATCTTTACATTGTTGATTTCACTAAAAAGGCTCACCCTAGAACTTGCTTAATTACCAATTCTTCTAAAGGCTGGTTGTGGCATAGAAGACTAGGTCATGTTGGTATGCGAAATCTTGATACGCTTATTAAAGGTGATCATTTCCTCGGAATAAAAGATGTCATATTTGACAAGGATAGACTTTGTAGTGCTTGTCAAGCAGGGAAACAAGTTGGAGGAAGTCACCGTGCGAAGAACATCATGACCACAAGAAGACCACTCGAGCTACTTCACATGGATCTTTTTGGTCCAAATGCCTACAAGAGTCTCGGTGGTAACTCATTTGGTGTAGTCATAGTTGATGATTTTTCAAGATTTACGTGGGTGTTCTTTCCTGATGACAAATCGCAGGTCCAAAAGATCTTTGTCGGTGTCAAATCCGGCGGATCTCGGGTAGGGGGTCCTGAACTGTGTGTCTAGGCCGGATGGTAACAGGAGGCAAGGAACACGATGTTTTACCCAGGTTCGGGCCCTCTTGATGGAGGAAAACCCCTACGTCCTGCTTGATTAATATTGATGATATGGGTAGTACAAGAGTAGATCTACCACGAGATCAAGGAGGCTAAACCCTAAAAGCTAGCCTATGGTATGATTGTTGTATGATGAAGTTGTTCTATGGACTAAAACCCTCCGGTTTATATAGACACCGGAGAGGGTTAGGGTTACACAAAGTTGGTTACAAGGGTAGGAGATCTTGAATATCCGCATCGCCAAGCTTGCCTTCCACGCCAAGGAAAGTCCCATCCGGACATGGGACGAAGTCTTCAATCTTGTATCTTCATAGTCCTGGAGTCCGGCTGAAGGTATAGTCCGGCTACCTGAACACCCCCTAATCCAGGACTCCCTCAGTAGCCCCTGAACCAGGCTTCAATGACGACGAGTCCGGCGCGTAGATTGTCTTCGGCATTGCAAGGCGGGTTCCTCCTCCAAATTCTTCATAAAAGTTTGTAAACACCAAGAGTAGTGTCCGGCTCTGCAAAATAAGTTTCCACGTATTTCCACAGAGAGAATAATATTAACACAAATCTAATCCGTTGACGTATTCCGCAGCGTGACATCACACTACGGCCAAGCCTTTATTCGAATCGTTTTCACTTTTCCACCTCAGTGTGTTTTGCGAGGCGGTTTCCTTGGCACGTCTTGTCAAAGCAGAGATCGTGTCCCCTTCATTTACGGGATTCTCATCAATACGGACGTGGGTAACCCAATCGTGCCCGTTAGCATGTCTTCTCGATTAAAGACGAGTCCCAAATGGTTACGGGGAGGGCTCCTGGTATTCAACCTCTTATAAAGAGACCAAGGCCTTACTCCTTTTCTCCAGTCTCAAAACAAGTTTGTCCGTCGCCTCGAGTTCCAACACCCTAGGCTCCAGATTCCAGGCGCTTCGGACCTTCGACAATGTCCGGTTCCGACCTTCAAGGCCGATGGATGCCCTCCTCCGTCACGGAGGAGGACGTGCTAAAGTTCAGAGAGGCTAAGTTCTTGACCACCGAAATTTTGCATAGGTTGCCTGCTCAAAGGCAGGCTATTCCCAGTCCCCAGCCCGGTGAGAGCGTAGTGTTCATGTCTCACTTCCTTCGGGGGTTAGGCTTCCCGATGGATCCCTTTGTGAGGGGGCTGATGTTCTATTATGGGCTGGAATTTCATGACTTAGTTCCGGAGTCCATCCTCCACATTTCCTCATTCATCGTTGTGTGCGAAGCGTTCCTCCGTGTTACTCCTCACTTCGGATTATGGCTCAAGACTTTTGGAGTGGAGCCGAAGATGATCGAGGGACGGCACGCAGAGTGCGGAGGCGCTGTCATAAGTAAGAATGTTGATGCTCCATGGCCCGAGGGCTCCTTTCAAGAGGAGCTCGGCTTGTGGCAACAAGAGTGGTTCTATATCACCGCTCCCAGGAGCACCAAGTGGGTGGCATCTCCTACCTTTCGCTCGGGTTCCCAACCACGGCTAGCATCATGGGTTAACAAAGGATTAGATTGGGGGTTATCCAAAGACGTGCCCTTGTTGCAGGGCCACATTAGGGATCTCTTAGAAAGAGACCTCAACATGGTCTAGGTGACACAGGTCATGCTGATTCGTCGAACACTGCCCGGCAAACGTCGCTCCCTTCGTCTGTGGGAGTTTAATCCGGAGGGACCATGAGCTCTCCAGCATTTTATGGGCGCAACGCCCGTGGAGATGTATAAAATGTTCTTCGGATCACAAGCAATGTGTCCGGATTTGACCGAGGACGCAGGTTTAAGCTGCAATCGCCCGGATACTCAAGTAAGTAACCTTGTGCCCGGACTCGCTATCCGTAAAATTGTCATAAATTCGCCCCTAAAAGAGTTGTCCTTTTAAACAGGAGTGGATAGCAAAGGCAAAGCTGATCAGGTGTCCTGCTCCCCTTCCTGAGACCAGGCCGGATCCCGTGCTAGTCAGGATGTTGAAGATTGTGCCTTTGGAGGGAAGTGAGGGGGAGGACAAGGAAACTATGGCCTCCTCGAAGGAGGCTGCTCCGAAGGGAAGAACCGACAATTCCTCTCCTAAAGGGAAGAAGAGGGCCGCCTCTGACGACCCGGAGACCATGGCCTCAGAGAGGGGGGAAAAGTCCTCGTCAGAGGGTCCGACGCCGGGAAGATCCTCGGCCGAACTACACCCTCAAAGGGATCAGCCCTCCAGCGAGACGTAAGTAGAGAAAGATTTTCCTTTAGAGGGATGAGAGAAATCCTTGCTTTTTATCTGAGAAGATTAACCGAAATTTTACTTTGTAGCTCGGACCTCAGCCCTTCTCAGCAGAGCTCGTCTTTGGGGGATCTTCTTCCGGAGATGATGGAGAGTGGAACGCCTCCCCCTGCCGTACCGCCTGGCGAGGCGGGCGACCCTGAGGTCTCGTCGCGGAGGGTTTCTTCGAATCCGGCAGGGGTGGAGGGTAGCCATATGTCCCCCCAAGGATCTCCGCGTCCGGCCTTCGATGGAGGTCATAGGACGAGTCCGGCACCGTCCGATGCGCGGTCGGAGGAGCTGATGATTCTGCTGGGGTGAGCTTCTATCTCATAGGAGCACCGTGCATTGATGGGTACGGTGATTGGAAGGATTTCGTCCGTGGAAAGCGGATTGCATGAGGCCGTCAGAAGTTTGTTGACGGGTTTTGAGGTACGTTTGATAATGTACTTCTTTGTCAGTTGCGCATAAACAAGATGCGCCCTGTGTAGATAGTAGCCCCTGAGACTCTGTGCGTTGTCAAAATTGAGGGCGCGCAGAGGATCATAATCCCAGGTCTAAAATGTCGCCTTTGTATACAGGTGGCGAAGTGTCCGGAATCGAGCCGAACTAATGATTTTGCCAAACTAAAGTGGCAACTTGACGTGGCAGATGCCGACATCGCGCTAGTCAACGAGCGGCTTGATGAGGCTCACGGTATGCAATTCCTCGGGCGGCATCTGGTAAGAGGAGCTTTATGCCAGTATCTTACAATGTGTGTGCTTGACGCAGATGGTGCGCCCGTCGTGGAGAGTCTTCGGGCGGAACTTGCCCGAGCTAAGGAACAAGCCAGGAAAAGTGATGTGGCTGCCGAGAAGGCCCTTGAAGAGCTGAGAGCCGAACAGGCTGCTCACTGCCGAAGCAAGAAGGAGATGGCCGTGATGGCCGTGAAGTTAAAAAGTGCTGCTGACCGTTGCAAGTTTCTTGAGAAAGAAGACCGGGCGAGACAGACGGACTTAGAGAAGGCCGTTGCTGATGCCAAGGACGCTCGCTTTGCGATGAGAGCTGCGAAGGAGGAGCTACGTCAGGCCGGACAGATTGTGGCTGGAAAGCCCTTTATGCTACGGAGGAAGTTTTGCGATCCGAAGTTTGCTCCGTTGGACCGGATGTGGAGTGCGGAGGACACCTATCTGGATTTGGCAGCGAGTGCTGCTGATGTGACCGAATACTTTCGAGATCAAGAAGATCGCGAAGTGGAAAGGCTTTTCTGGTCGCAGTTCCAGAATCCAGAGCGTCCACTGGTAGTGGACGATCGTCTGGCTCAATGGGCCGAACTAAATAGATTGTCCGGACTCGCCATGAAGTACGTCATGGGTCATCTGTGGCCGAGGAGATCGGAGCCGAAGAGGTATTTCAACTTGGTGCAGCAATTCCTTGACGCGGTGCCACGTATCAATGCGATGAAGAGGTCAGCATGCATAGAGGGCGCACGGATGGCTCTTGCCCGTGTCAAGACATACTGGGTAGAGATGGAGACCACCGTTGTTGCATCCCGAGACTCGGACAAAAGCCGAGTACCCTCCGAGCACTATTTTCAGGAAGTCCTTGAAGGCGCTCGTGTAATAGAGACGCAGTGCTCGAAGGATGCTATGTTCTGATAGCATATGTAATTATAAAGCAATATTTTGATGAATTGTAGTAGCCTTTTATACTAGTGCCTTCAAGTATTTGGAACACCTCCTGTGCGGCCGTTTTAAGATATATATACAAAATCTGAAAGATTGCAGTCGTTGGCTTCAGCCCCCACGCACATAGTGCGGGGGTGCTCGCAGAAGGTGCATTTTCACACTTAATCCAACGTCTTGGTCCTACAAAGGAGGTGATAGCGCAGCGACCTAGGCAACCGGACTATAATGCTTTAACACTTTCACTTAGCCATAGGAGCTTGACAATGGGACTATTTAGGTAGCCCCTGGTGGCGACTGCGCTCGCCCGAATTCAGGGCGCGTATGTGCCTGGCCGGGAAACGGCCCTTCATTAATGCGGAGGAATCCTACAGATTCTGGAGAGTCATCGAGTGGTTGACCAGTCTCACGCCATATGATGACAGTCGGTTTTCGGCTTTCTCTACTGAGGTGCTCGCCTGGCCGAACCAGGGCACAATCGCAGTAGTTCTCCTGGTGCCGCCTTAGCCGATAGAGCGGAACATAAGGCGGCCGAACACAGGAGCCGGGCAACCCAACATTTGACCAAAATCATGACTCAGAGCTGATGCATATAAGGCCAAACTCGCGACGCCGAACACTCCCTAAGGTATTCGGTCTTTATGAGAGCGGGCGAGGTAACGCTCTGAGGTATAAGCCCCTAGTGTCCAGGTACGCGCAAGAATTCTGACGTGGCCACATGCCAAGACGCCAGCCTCCTCCTTGGTCATAGAACCAGGGGATGTGTATCAACAAGAGACAGTAAAAAAGGTTTACGCAGGGTCTTAATCTGAAAAGAATCCTTGGAACGGGTCCCTACTGCACGTCTGCGCCTGTGTCTCCATTGTGCCGTATCCTGGATGGGCGCAGCACGACGTTCATCTGTAAAAAGAGAGCAACTAAGTTGAAAAAGGGGCATGTCGAACAAAAGTTATATGAAATAAACAAAGTGTAAAGTAAAATATGAAAAATTGAGCTTTATTGTCTCTTATTTTATACGTGTGAAGCCCTAGTGCAGGGGTGTATGGCCACTAAGCCTTTATCAATGATACTTTTATGCCGGACTCGTCTATCCGTGTCCATGGTCTTAATGACCTGTTCCGATGTTCTGGCTGGTGAAGCCATTGTATTGTGGGGCTGTTAAAGCGGCCGCACAATCCTCCGCTTGGGAGAGGTGTTCTTACTGCTTCCCCTTTAAGGAGATGATGCCGCGTGGACCGGGCATCTTAAGCGTAAGAGATGCATAATGCGGTATTGCGTTAAAGAGGGCGAAAGCTTCGCGTCCCAGTAGTGCTTGATAGCGACTTGAGAATGGGACGATGTGGAAAGTCAGCTTTTCGCGATGGAAGTTATCGGCAGAGCCAAAAATAACCTCAAGCCAGAGAAAACCCATGCAATGGGTGTCCGGACCTGGCGTTACTCCTTGAAAGGAGGTTTTGCTGTGGCGAAATCTTTTTGGGTCGATCCCCATGTGGCGGATTGAGTCCTAATATATCAGGTTGAGTCCGCTGCCACCGTCCATAAGGACATTTGAAAACTGGAGTCCGCCAATTATTGGATCGAGTACCAGGGCAGTCCAGCCTGGGTTCCTGACACTTCTAGAATAATCCAGATGATTGAAGATGATTGGTTTTGACAACCAGTGGCGGGATTCCTTTGGGATAGGCCGTGGGGGCGCGTACCTTTATGGGCGCCGCACGTTTTGTTATGTGGAGTAAGTTTACTATTTTTACTTCTTGTGGGAAATTCTTTTGTTTCCTGGTACTCTGCTTTTGGGGTTCGTCCTCGTCTTCGCTTGGTGTGTCGAGCCCCTTGTGTTCGGCGTTGAGTCTGCTGGATTGTTTGAAAACCCAACAATCTCTGTGGATATGGTTAGCAGGCTTTCCGGGAGTGCTGTGTATTTGACATATCCTATCCAAGATTTTGTTTAGGTTGGATAGGTCGTCCCTGTTATCTTGGAGGGGCGGCTTTTTATGATTCTGTCGTGAGCTTTTGAATCCAGCGTTGACTGCCGTGCTCTTCGGACTTTTTTCCTTAGTCCGGCGACGGTCCTTATTGCGTCGCGGTTTTCCATTTCCATCCCTAGTTTCGGATGTACTTGGGTCACTGGTGCTGCATCTTGCCAACCAGCTGTCCTCTCCTGCGCAAAAGCGGGTCATGAGGCTTGTTAGTGCGGCCATTGTTCTTGGCTTTTCTTGGCCGAGGTGTCTGGCGAGCCATTCGTCTCGGACATTATGCCTGAAAGCCGCTAAGGCTTCAGCGTTCGGACAGTCGACTATCTGATTCTTTTTAGTAAGAAATCTATTCCAGAATTGCCGAGCTGACTCTCCGGGCTGTTGAGTTATGTGACTAAGATCGTCTGCATCCGGAGGGCGGACATAGGTCCCTTGAAAATTTGCTCGGAAAGCATCCTCGAGCTCTTCCCAACTTCCGATTGTGTTTTCAGGAAGGATTTTGAGCCAATGCCGGGCTGGCCCTTTAAGCTTGAGGGGTAAGTATTTTATGGCGTGGAGGTCATCTCCTCTAGCCATATGTATGTGGAGGATATAATCCTCGATCCAGACTCCAGGGTCTGTTGTTCCATCATATGCCTCTATGTTTACGGGTTTGAATCCCGCTGGAAATTCATAATCCAGGACCTCATCGGTGAAACATAGGGGGTGTGCGGCACCCCTGTATTTGGGTGTGCCGGATTCTGAGAATGGCTTTATTGCATTGCTTACGAGAGCTTGCTTTCTTGGCCCGTAAATGGACCTGGCTGGGCCATGATGCGAATCCTTAAGTGGGTCGCATGCCGGCTTAAGTGCGGCACTGCTTGCCGCTTTATGCTGGCCATGGGGTCGTCTACCCGACCGTGTGGCTTTCTCACTTTTGGAATGCGAGGGCTCTAAGGCCTCCTCGTCGAATTCAGGCAGTAGCTTTCTCTTCGAATAGCTTTTAGTGCGGCGACTGTCGCCGTATTTGTCTGCGGTATTGATTACTTTACTCCATCTGATCCTGAGTGCATCTTCCGCAGTTTTTAGCTTCCGCTTCTGCTTTTTCAGGCTGCGTGCGGTTGCAACCAGCCGTTTGTGGAGGTTCTTCTGCTTCGTGGGCTTGTCCGGCGTAGGGTTGTCCGGAATGCCATTTTTGCCGGGGGAGGGATGTTCGGTTTCTCTATCCGGGTTGTCCTGTTGGGACGGTTGCTCTAAGGCATGCTCGTCGTCTACCGGCTCATCCTGCTCTATGGCTGGGTCTTTATCGAGGCGGGGCTTTGGTCGGCGTTTACGCCGACGCTTTGATTGTTTTTCGAGAGATCGATCCCTCTTTCCATCCGCGTTTTCCTCATTGTTGCTTCCTTTAGGGGTATCCACCATGTACACATCGTGAGATGAGGTGGCTGTCCAATGCCCTATAGGCGTTGGTTCTTGGTTGTCTCCTACATCGTCGTCCATACCGTCGATGTCTTCGGAGTCGAAGTCGAGCATGTCGGTTAAGTCGTCGACAGTGGCTACAAAGTGGGTGGTGGGAGGGTTTTGAATTTCTTCATCATCCGAATCCCATCCTTGCTGACCGTAGTCCGGCCAGGGCTCTCCTGATAAAGAGAGAGACTTTAGCGAATTCAGGATGTCGCCGAAGGGCGAGTGCTGAAAGATGTCTGCGGTGGTGAACTCCATTATCGGCGCCCAATCGGATTCGATCGGCAGGGGCGCGGGGGGCTCGGAGTTCGGAAAGGAATCCGGCTCCTCGGAGTCACGGGCCATGCGGAGTGCGGGGCTGGAGTTCAGCTCGATCGCCTCTGAGATTGCAGCCCCCTGAGGCAGCGTCCAACCGCTGATCCTCGACTGGCGCAGTAGGCTCTGAATCAATGGTCGGAACCGATGCGTGTGCGGCCTCCAAGCCGCTGTTCAGCGGCAGAGCTATATCATGCCCATCGAGACAGTGCGGCTCGCTTGGCTGTGGCTCGAATCCGTACAAGATCAAGTCCCCGCGGATGTCAGTCGTGTAGTTTAGGCTTCCAAACCTGACCTGATGGCCAGGGGCGTAGCTTTCGATCTGCTCAAGGTGGCCAAGCGACTTGGCCCGCAGTGCGAAGCCGCCGAAGACGAAGATCTGTCTGGGGAGAAAAGTCTCACCCTGGACTGCATCGTTGTTGATGATCGAAGGAGCCATCGGGCCTAAAGGCAACGACACAGAAGAACTCTCAATGAAAGCACCAATGTCGGTGTCAAAACCGGCGGATCTCTGGTAGGGGGTCCCGAACTGTGCCTCTAGGCCAGATGGTAACAGGAGGCAAGGAACACGATATTTTACCCAGGTTCGGGCCCTCTTGATGGAGGAAAAACCCTACGTCCTGCTTGATTAATATTGATGATATGGGTAGTACAAGAGTAGATCTACCACGAGATCAAGGAGGCTAAACCCTAAAAGCTAGCCTGTGGTATGATTGTTGTATGATGAAGTTGTTCTATGGACTAAAACCCTCCGGTTTATATAGACACTGGAGAGGGTTAGGGTTACACAAAGTCGGTTACAATGGTAGGAGATCTTGAATATCCGCATCGCCAAGCTTGCCTTCCACGCCAAGGAAAGTCCCATCCGGACACGGGACGAAGTCTTCAATCTTGTATCTTCATAGTCCTGGAGTCCGGCTGAAGGTATAGTCCGGCTACCCGAACACCCCCTAATCCAGGACTCCCTCAATCTTCAAAAACTTCGCTAGGAAGGCCCAAAATCAGTTTGACATGAAGATCAAGAAGGTTCGGAGCAACAACGGAACGGAGTTCAAGAATGCAAATGTGGACACCTTTCTTGACGAATAAAGGATTTCACACGAGTTCTCGGCTACGTACACACCTTAACAAAATGGAGTTGTTGAAAGGAAGAACCGGACTCTTATCGAGATGGCAAGAACGATGCTTGATGAGTACAAAATGCCAAAGCACTTTTGGGCGGAAGCGGTTGAGACAGCTTGTCGTGCAACAAATCGCTTGTATCTTCACAAGCTACTCGGCAAGACGACATACGAGCTCCTCACCGGTAACAAACCCCAAGTTGGATACTTTCGAGTATTCGGCTCAAAGTGCTACATTCTTGATAAGCATCGTTGTTCTAAATTTTCTCCTAAATCTCATGAAGGTTTCCTACTTGGTTATGGCTCAAACTCTCACACTTATCGTGTCTACAACAATTTCACCCGAAAGGTTGAAGAGACGGTAAATTTGAAGTTTGATGAATCTAACGGCTCGCAAGTAGAGCAATTTCCAATTGATGTAGGAGACAAAGACCCTTCGGAAGCTATTCAAGACTTGTCCATTGGCAAGATTCGTCCAACGGAAGTGAAGGAGAGTACCTCGTCTGTCCAAGTGGAAGCTTCTAACTCACGACAAGGTGAACCAAGAGTTGATACGGAAGCATCCACAAGTGGGACACGCCAAGATGAAGAAAACGAGGAAGCGCACCAAGATGAACATCAACAACCCCTTTCTCCACCACGACAAGAGAACGACAACGTCAACAATAAAGAAGGCCAAGAAAAAGAACAAGATGAAGAGGATGTTCCACCCCGACCCAAGCAAAAGCTTTCACGAGTTCGAGCAAGAATTGCTAAGGATCATCCTGTCGAGCAAATCTACAATGATATCCAAACCGGGAGAATCACTCGCTCTAAAACTGGTTTAGCTAACTTTTGTGAACATTACTCATTCATCTCTAGCATTGAACCTATGAAGGTTGAAGAAGCATTGGAGGATCCGGACTGGATAAACGCTATGCATGAAGATCTACACAAGTTTGAGAGAAATCAAGTGTGGACATTGGTCGAGAAGCCCGACAACAACCACAACATCATTGGTACCAAATGGGTGTTTTGCAACAAGCAAGATGAAGATGGACAAGTGGTTCGCAACAAGGCACGTCTCGTCGCCCAAGGCTACACACAAGTTGAAGGTATGGACTATGGTGAGACATATGCTCCCGTTGCTAGACTTGAGTCCATTCGCATCTTACTTGCTTATGCTAATCACCATGATATCACCTTGTACCAAATGAGCATTAAAAGTGCTTTTCTAAATGGCAAAAATGAGGTGGAAGTCTATGTTAAGCAACCTCCCGGCTTCGTCAATCCTAAGAAACCTAATCATGTTTACAAACTTCACAAAGCCCTTTATGGTCTTAAACAAGCTCCTAGAGCATGGTATAAATGCTTGACCAAGTTCCTTATTGAAAAAGGCTTTGAAATTGGTAAAATTGATTCAACTCTTTTTACTAAAAGGGTTAATGGAGAACTATTTGTGTGCCAAATTTATGTTGATGATATCATATTTGGTTCAGCTAACCCTCATTTTAGTGAGAAGTTTGGAAAGCTAATGTCGGAGAAGTTTGAGATGTCTATGATGAGTGAACTAAAATTCTTTCTCAGTTTGCAAATCATGCAAACTAAGGAAGGTACCTTTGTCTCTCAAACGAAGTACACCAAGGACTTATTCAAGAAGTTCAATATGCAAGAATGCAAAGGTATGACTACACCCATGCCTACTAGTGGACATCTTGATTTGACCAAAGATGGTGAACCGGTTGATCAAAAGGTTTATCGCTCTATGATTGGTTCATTGTTATATCTATGTGCCTCTCGTGCCGATATTATGCTAAGTGTGTGCATGTGTGCACGATATCAAGCTGCTCCTAAAGAGTTTCATCTTAAGGCTGTGAAAAGGATAGTGAGATACCTAATCCATACACCAAATTTTGGCATTTGGTATCCTAAGAGGTCCTCTTTTGATCTTGTTGGCTACTCTGATTTGGACTATGCCGGAGACAAGGTTGATAGAAAATCCACTTCGGGTACTTGTCAATTCCTTGGTAGATCTCTTGTATCTTGGTCTTCCAAGAAACAAAACTCGGTATCCTTATCCACCGCCGAAGCGGAATACATTGCCGCTGGTTCATGTTGTGCTCAATTACTTTGGATGACCCAAACTCTTAAAGATTATGGGATATATGTGAAACATGTTCCATTGCTATGTGAAAATGAAAGTGCTATTAAGATTTCTCACAATCCCGTGCAACATTCTCGAACTAAGCATATTGAAGTTCATCATCATTTCATTCGAGATCATGTTGCAAAAGGGGACATTAACCTTAAGCATGTTCGCACCAATAAGCAATTGGCGGATATATTCACCAAACCACTTGATGAGAAAGTGTTTTGCAGGTTGACAGGTGAACTGAACATCATTGATGCTTCAAACTTGGAGTAGGAACTCCATTTGATACATGCGGGGCATGAGCCTTTGACTAATCCTCGACATTTCTCTTATAATGCTATTCATATGTCTTGGATATATTTGTACCTTGCATGTTATCTAACCCGTGTAGGTACTTGGTTGAATCTAAATCTATGAGATTGCAACTCACTCACATCTTGAGCAATCTCTACATCACCAAGTCTCTACACAATGGTGGTTGAAGACAAGGAAGCACGAAACCATTCAAACATATCCTTTGGCAAATTCTATGTTGACTCTCATGATTGTCATTTTGGATACACAAGTGCTCTTCCTTTCAAAGCTAACCCATGTAGGTAGATGAACTCAAACTCCAAGTGGTGCTCCCAACTCTTGATGAACTACATAAATCTTGAGCAACCCACACAAGTTCAACTACATGTGGAAGATCAAAACCACCACCCAAGGTATGTTACTCCATCTTAGAGAAGCTTTACTCAAAGTCATGAGTCAAAGCAACTCGACAAGATGTGAATACATCAAGATGCTTAAACGAAAAATGGTAACCCCATTTTGAGCTTAAACGACGAGTATGACCTATGATCAAGTGCTCTCACTTGACTCCTAAGTCAACATACTCTAACATAGGTGACTTTGTCACCGACCATTTCTAGATGAAGTTCTCTAGTGTTTCTCCGAGCTTTTGCATTTGCATATTTTCGATCCTACAACCACAGGGATAGTGCTCTAACTTCATCTAGAACTTTTAGTTTCTTTCCTTTCCTTTTTGTTCTGCATCCAATTCATTGCAAATCTTTCAGTAAATTCCTTGCATATCCTTGTGAGATCTTACTTGTCCAGTGAGCTGAGGTGACAAGTGGTTTCACTCTAATGAACTCGGTCACACCGGTTTGTTCTCTTCAACCCAACCGAAATCTTTCGGTGCAACCGAAGCACATAACTCGGAGTCAGCGATTCCACCACAGGAAAACCAGCTTGCCACTTATTCCTGATTTTTGTTTGCTCCAGCTCCACTCAATGATTCTTGTCATCTACCAGCATCATATTAGACATGCTGCTTTGCTCTGTGACTCGAGGACCAACCCATTTGTATCACATGTCCAAAAGAGCCCTTCTTGGAAATTGATGTCAAAGGGGGAGAGAGAGATCACATCAAAGCTTAATCCTTCCTATAGGGGGAGAAAGAGAGAATACTCAGGGGGAGAGAATTTCTCAACTAGGAGAAAGTAATATCATCAAAGACCCCAGATGCTTGGTGTTCAAGAGGAGAGATGTCACATGTCTTTAAGAGGGGAAAGACATGTTTGGTTGCTTGCTTTAGCTCAAGCTCTGTTGTTTCCTTTTTTTTGCTCTGATTTTCTGTTCCCTATCTTCTCCCAATATCACGTGCAGATTCAGGGGGAGCAAGACATCTAAGGGAAGGAAATCTCTGATTTTATTGCATATCTTTACCTTTGGGGACATGTGTATATCCAATGTGGTACTTAGTACTCACTCTACATGTCATCCCAGTCTTGGTTCTCTTGTGGTTTCTCTTGCTTGCTCTGGTCAGTAGGTGTATCTGTGTTATTTAACCTTGTTTGCGCAGGTTCATCCCATCCTAAGTCAACTAAAGACCACAAGGTAAGTATATGCATCACAGTCATGTGAATGAGAAGTTCTTGCTGATGTACATACTGTTTGCAAGAAGGACTCATGAGCATGAAGGTACATTTCTCACATTTACATCATTTGCTCTGATGCATATAGCCAAGATAAATGTAACACGTTGCTTACTCTATCATGTTTACGCATTCACATGCTCCTATATTCAATATTCACATGATTGCATACATGTAGGGGGAGCCTATGCATGTTACATGTCTTTCCAAAGCTTTACTTGCTATTCTCTATATATTTATCTAAAGCTTTGATGTATGTTGTCATCAATTACCAAAAAGGGGGAGATCGAAAGCACAAGTGCTCCCTGGGTGGTTTTGGTAATTAATGTCAACATATCTCTTGTTGGACTAACACTTTTACCTAGTATGTTTCAGATAAGTTCAACAATGGAGTGGCATAGACTAGAGGATGTGGAACCCCTTCAAGATGCTAAGGACAAAGGATTGGCTCAAGCTTCAAGATCAAGAATCTACATTTTCTATTTTAGTGATCCAAGATCACATTGAGTCTATAGGAAAAGCCAATACTATCAAGAGGGGATGAGGTGTTGCTTAATGGCTTTCTTGCTCAAAGTGCTTAGTGATATGCTCCAAAACCCTCAACTACCTTCCCACATCCACATATGACCTAAACCAAAAGTCAAACTCGGCCCCACCGATTCTATCTATCCTGTGCCACCAAGTTTCAGATGTCATAGCCACTGCCAGAAACCCTAGCAAATCGGTTTCACCGATAGGGATCTCGGTCTCACCAAGATGGGATTGTAATCTCTCTGTGTATGTCCATTACCAAAATCGGTCTCACCGAGTTTGAGCAATCGGTACTACCAAGATTACAACGCAAACCCTCTGGTTAGCTTATTACCAAAATTGATCCCACCGAGTTTGTGTAATCGGTCTCACCGAGTTTGCCTGACCAACTCTCTGGTTAGCTTATTACCAAAATTGGTCCCACCGAGTTTGTGTAATCGGTTACACCGAGATTACGTTATGCCCTAACCCTAACCATATCGGTCCTACCGAGTTGCATCTCAGTCCCACCGAAAATCCTAACAGTCACTAGGTTTGCTGAATCGGTCCGACCGAGTTTAACCATTCGGTCCCACCGAGTTTGGCAAATTGTGTGTAACAGTTAGATTTTGTGTGGAGGCTATATATACCCCTCCACCCACTCTTCATTCATGGAGAGAGCCATCAGAACATACGTACACTTCCAATACACATTTTCTAAGAGAGAACCACCTACACTTTTGTTGAGGTCAAGATATTCCATTCCAACCATATGAATCTTGATCTCTAGCCTTCCCCAAGTTGCTTTCCACTCAAATCTTCTTTCCACCAAATCCAAATCCTGTGAGAGAGAGTTGAGTGTTGGGGAGACTATCATTTGAAGCACAAGAGCAAGGAGTTCATCATCAACACACCATTTGTTACTTCTTGGAGAGTGGTGTCTCCTAGATTGGCTAGGTGTCACTTGGGAGCCTCCAACAAGATTGTGGAGTTGAACCAAGGAGTTTGTAAGGGCAAGGAGATCGCCTACTTCGTGAAGATCTACTGCTAGTGAGGCAAGTCCTTCGTGGGCGATGACCGTCATGGAATAGACAAGGTTGCTTCTTCGTGGACCCTTCGTGGGTGGAGCCCTCCGTGGACTCGCGCAACCGTTACCCTCCGTGGGTTGAAGTCTCCATCAACGTGGATGTACGATAGCACCACCTATCGGAACCATGACAAAAATATCCGTGTCTCCAATTGCGTTTGAATACTCCAAACCCTTCTCTTTACATTCTTGCAAGTTGCATGCTTTACTTTCCGCTACTCATATACTCATTGCATGCTTGATTGATATGTATTGTGTTTGCTAAACTTGTACGTAGACTCCACTTAAACTTAAGAATATTAAAAACTGCAACTTTTGGCACTTAGTGTCTAATCACCCCCCCTATAGACACCTCTTCGCGATCCTTTCAATCTGCCACATTTCATAATTGAAAAATGCAGCTATTTTCAACATGATTCTGACGGACTTAAGCATCGCTACAGGTGAGAAAGTCTCATCATAGTCAACTCCTTGAACTTGTGAAAACCCCTTTGCCACATGTCTATCTTTATAAATGGTAACATTACCGTCTGCGTCTGTCTTCTTCTTGAAGATCCGTTTATTCTCAATGGCCTTTCGCCCTTCAGGTAATACTTCCAAAGTCCATACTTTGTTTTCATACATGGATCCTGTCGGTGTCAAAACCGGTGGATCTCGGGTAGGGGGTCCCGAACTGTACGTCTAAGGCGGATGGTAACAGGAGGCAGGGGACACGATGTTTACCCAGGTTCGGGCTCTCTTGATGGAGGTAATACCCTACGTCCTGCTTGATTGTTCTTAATGATATGAGTATTACAAGAATTGATCTACCACGAGATCGTAGAGGCTAAACCCTAGAAGCTAGCCTATGGTATGATTGTATGTTGTCCTATGGACTAAACCCTCCAGTTTATATAGACACCGGAGGGGGCTAGGGTTACACATAGTCGGTTACAAGGGAGGAGATCTACATATCCGTATTGCCTAGCTTGCCTTCCATGCCAAGGAGAGTCCCATCCGGACACGGGACGAAGTCTTCAATCTTGTATCTTCATAGTCCAATAGTCCAGCCAAAGGATATAGTCCGGATGTCCGGAGACCCCCTAATCCAGGACTCCCTCAGTAGCCCCTAAACCAGGCTTCAATGACGATGAGTCCAGCGCGCAGTATTGTCTTCGGCATTGCAAGGAGGGTTCCTCCTCCGAATACTCCATAGAAGATTTTGAACACCAGAATAGTGTCCGGCTCTGCAAAACAAGTTCCACATACTACCGCAGAGAGAATAATATTTCCACAAATATAATGTGCTGACGCGTTCTGACAGCACGACATCATGTCATGGCTCGATCATTATTCGAACCGTTTTTCTCAACCCGCACCGCACATAACATGGGGCGGTTTTCTTGACACGTCTTGTCAAAGCAGAGATCGTGTCCCCCTTATTACGGGATTCTCATCAATACGGATGTGGGTAACCCAACCGCGCCATCAATTACGGCGCCTGGGGAATAAGCGGTTTTACCAGGCAAGTGGGGAGACGCATCGCCTCTTTCGCCTTTATAAAGGGACAAGGATTTACCCCCTTTTATCCATGCCTTCTACCTCCTCGCTTATCCATTCTCACGCACTCGAGCTCCAGCGCCTAAGCTTGTGTTCTACTTCTCAAACCACTCCAAGCATGTCTGGAGCAGGAGGCAAGTGGATGGTCTCCTCCGTCACGGAGGAGAACATCGCAAAGTTGCATGCAGCCGGATACCTGGCCGCGGATATCTCGCACCGGCTGCCAGACACAGGGCAGATCGTCCCTATGCCCGAACCCCATGAGAGGATAGTTTTCCTTACCTATTTCGTCTGTGGACTGGGATTTCCCCTCCACCCATTTTTCTGCGGGCTCATGTTTTACTATGGGCTGGATTTTCATGATCTGGCCCCCAATTTCATTCTCAACATCTCGGCGTTTATCATCGTGTGTGAGGCCTTCCTCCGCATCAGGCCCCACTTTGGCCCATGGCTGAAAACCTTCAATGTTAAACCTAAGGTGGTGGGTGGCAAGCAAGCAGAGTGCGGAGGCGCCATGGTGGGCAAGATGCCTAACGTCACCTGGCTTGAGGGCACCTATTTGGATACCATAAAGGGGTGGCAATTTGGATACCATCAGCATGACTCCAACTGGGTGGCGGCCCCCAAATTTCGATTTGGAATCCCCACGCAGCTCACCTCCTAGAAAAGAGAAGGGCTTGTCTTGGGGTTCGTCGGTAGAGTTGATCGGACTCTAGACCTGCATCAGGAACATGACGAGCCAGAAGATCAAGCTCGTCAACATGGTCCAAGTCATGTTCTTCCACCGGATTCTCCCGTGTGAACGACGGGCATTCGATTTGTGGGAGTTCGACTCGGCCAAGCACCAGACGCTGCAAGAGCTCTATGACACGATGCACGAGGACGTCTGGAGGGTGTTGTTCAAGGGCGCTGAGATTCCTCCTTCCCTCACCGAGGACCGCGGACTCAGCGCAAAGCGCCGCGCCAATCCGGTAAGTTTTTATATCTCTCAGGGTATTTATTTGCCCCGGTTTAGTCATATGCAGGATCTAAGCCTCTACGTCCTTAACAGGACTGGATAAAGACAACGGAGCAGCTTGATTGCCCAGCCCCCCTGCCCGAAGATCCTATAGGCGCTCTCCTAACGGAGATGCTGACTCCGGCACCTTACGAGGTGCCGGTGAAGAAGACCAAGAAGAAGGTCGCGGGGACCCGAAAGGGTCTCCGGCGAAAGGTTGTATCGGACTCATCGTCCGATGACTCCGACGCGCACTCCTCCCTAGAGGACGAGGAGGAGGAAGAGGAAAGTTCTCCCCCCCCCCCCCAGCCGGGGGAGACAAGAAACGGAAGGCCGGCCCAATCGGGGAGGCCAAAGGGTCCAAGAAGAGCAAGACCTCCCTCCGGACTGCTCCAGGACGGCCGCCTACAGCGGCGATGAGTGGCTAGCCAGGGTCAAGCCCCTGGTGAAGTCGTAAGTATCCGGACACCATAGTGATTCGTGGTATGTTTTATTGCAATGCTTCTTCTCATGTCGAACATAATTATGCAGTCCGTCCCGAGCTCATCTCGACACAACTTCGTCGAGCGGTTCGTTGGACTCGTCGGATATGAACAGTGGTTCCCTTCCGACCGCCTCCACTCCTTGCCCTGCGGACAACGTCGAGGTGTTGTCTCAACAGGCACCGGGCCAAGGGGAGGCAGTCCTGGGGGTGCCTCAAGGTGACCTTCCAGACCCTGGGCGCAAAGGGAGCCGGACTCCCATGGGCTCCAGGTTCGGCCCCTAGCCAAACACTGCACCAGAATCTTCGGTGAATCCGGACTCCGGCGGGCGACCCCCTGTTAGGGGGGCAAGGCGCCCGTGCCGGTGTCCTCTATCTATCCAGAGGCATCGGACAACTTGCTAGAAGCACTTCGCGGCGCTTCCATCGACGAAGAGCACCGCACTATCATGAGTGCGGTGATCGAGAAAGTCCAGTCCACCAAGAACGGACTGAAAAAAGCTTGCGCCAGCCTCCTAACAGGCTTTGAGGTAAGCAATGAAGATATAGGAAAATAAGCCCGCATGGATTCTAGCTCCTGATGCTCTGTTCGGTGTTCAGAAAGAAAGGCCGGATAGAGGATCAAATGATAACTCAGGAGTCTAATCAGAAAAATATCTATGTGTATGTGCAGGCTTCACTGCTGGCCACTACCGCACGTACTGCGGAGGTCTCCGCGCTGAAGCGGGACCTGGAGCGGTCCGAGGATGAGCTCGGCTTTACCAAGAGGCAGCTTGAGGAGAGCAAAGGTAAGCAATACCCTTGTCTATATATTGAAAAAGAAGTTCAGATATAAAGTAATAGGATCATCATGGATTTGCTAGGGGACAGGACCGAAGTGGCATCCCTGAGGAAGGCACTGTCCGAGGTCGAAGACAAAGAGGCCAAGGAGCGCATTGAACGGGAGAAGGAAGAAGCCCGAGTAGGCGAGGTGCAGCAAGAGCTCGAGGCTTTCGCCAAAAAGCACGAGTCCTTCGAGCTTGACTCTAAGACGCGAGATTCTGAGCTCCGACAGGCGCTTGAAAGCGTCCGGAGCGCTAAGGCCGAAGCCCACAAGGCCCTCCAGGAGATTGATGCGGTGAAGAAGATAGCAGTGGGTAAGGCATTCATTATGCAAAGAAAGCACGGGAAGGAAACTTTCCTTTTTCTTACCCGAGTTCGGAGCTCTCCAGGAGCGTTTGCAGATCCTCCCCGCAGTGTACTGGATGCCGCGGAGTTTTACCGAGCTGAGGAGGGGAGCTCGACGGAGAAGTTGTTCTGGTCTCAGTATTCTGGGACCGAACACCCCGTTCCCTTGAGCGACCAGCTGAAGCAGTTGGTTGAGCTTCAGAAGGAAGCCGAACAAGCCATGAGGGGCCTTATAGTCCGGATGTGCCCTGGCGAGCCTCTGCCCGGCAGCTACTTTGGTCTGGTGAGGCGGCTGGTGGATGCCTGCCCATGGCTTGAAGTTATAAAGCGGTCCGTCTGCATCAAGGGTGCGCGCAGGGCTTTTGCCCGAGCGAAGGTGCACTGGGCGAAGCTGGACACTGTGAAGCTGGTGAAGGAGGGGCCGCCGGAGGGCAAGGAGCATCGTTGCCCCGAGATGCACTATGAGAGTGTCCTGAAGGGTTCCCGCCTTGTGGCGGATGAGTGTGCCAAGGATGTAATTTTTGTATGAACATGCTCATGTGATCCTGTAATATGAAACCAGTTCATTTCCGCCATGCGACGCTTTTCTAATTTAAAATATTACCTTCTATGCAGCCGTTTATAAAATCTGAGAGTTGGCCAGTCGTCGGCTTCTTCCCCCATGTAAATAGTACTGGGGTATTCGGGATAAACCTGAGCACTCTTTACCCCAATTTTGGGTCCTTCAAGGGAGGTGTTCAGCGCAACGAACCAGGCAATCGGACTATAATGCTTTATCACTCTCACTTAGCCATAGAAGCCTACAATTTTAAATTTTGGCGAAGCCCCTGGTAATCGGAAGGCCCAATTTGGGGCGCTATACACACCTAAGCCGGACAAGGCCGACTCCTCGCCCAAAGCGGAAAATGTCTTTAAGGACTTGAGACCTCTCGAATAGTGACCAGTCTCTCGCCTTATCATGACAGTCAGTTTTCGGCTTTCTCTACTGAGGTGCTCGTCCGGAAGAACCGGGACACAATCGCAGTAGTTCTCCCACCGCTACCTTAGCCGATATAGCGGAACGTAAGGTACCAAAGCATGGGAGCTGGGCAAACCCAACTATTGACCCAAGACATGATTCAGAGGTGATGCATATAATGCTATAAGTTCGGGGTGCCGCACTGTTGAAAGTGTTCGGACTTCTCGCGCCGTATTATGGGGTAAACGAAAGCCCCTGGTGTATTGACCGTACCCGAATTTATGGGTTCGGATTGTCGTAAATGGACATAAAGGAAAAAAAGAATAAATAATGCAATAATAGACTAATGCTATGCATTGTTATTTAAATAATACGTCGAAGTGTACTGGTACAGGTAGTGCAATAAGAGGAAAGTAGGACTATTCAAAATGTCCTATCCAAGGGAAAGCTGTGTATGGATAGTAGAAAGCGGGTATTATTATTATCAGAGACCACCTGGGGGTTCCCATGTACATCTTGGCTTCTTGTCGCCTTGGTTGTTCCTTCCCGTAATGTGTCCGGCAATCAAACTGCCGGAAAGGGCTTCCAGAGAGTTAGGCCCTAAAAGAGAAAAGAAATGATAAAGATGTACAGCCCCTAGGGCGGTTAAGCCGCATTGCGGGACGTACCCTGATTGTGCCCCCGCCTATGTCCATGATATTTTCATTGCGTAATTATGTACACGCGGCAGGGATTTCGTCGCTTGACTGGGACTGGGACGGGGGTCGAATTGCTAGGCGAGCTCTGAACGTGCCAGGCGATCCTGTTGCAGTTTACTCCGGACACGCTTGAAAGTGTTCGGGGGCTGTATCGCCAAATTAGTGGTTTGCCTTGAAAGGCTGCTTTGTGCTTCTATTGCGAGGGCCGTAGTGTGCTCTTCCATGCAGAGCGGGCATTCTGTGTTTCCATTCACTGTTATGACCCCCTAAGGTCCTGGCATCTTGAGCTTGAGGTACGTGTAATGCGGTACTACATTGAATTTTGCAAATGCAGTTCCTCCGAGCAGTGCATGATAGCCACTGCGAAACGGGACGATGTCGAAGATTAACTCCTTGCTTCGGAAGTTGTTCGGTGATCCGAAGACTACTTCCAGTGTGATTGAGCCCGTGCAATGGGCCTCTACACCTGGGATGACGCCCATAAAGGTGGTTTTGGTGGGTTTGATCCTCAAGGGATCGATACCCATTTTGTGCACTGTATCCTGATAGAGAAGGTTCAGGCTGCTGCCGCCATCCATAAGGACTCGAGTAAGATGAAATCCGTCGATGATGGGGTCTAGGACCAGTGCGGCGGATCCGCCATGACGGATACTAGTGGGGTGATCCCTGCGATCAAAGGTGATCAGGCAAGCATACCATGGGTTGAACTTTGGGGCGATGGGCTCCATCCCATAGACATCCCTTAGTGCACGCTTCTGCTCCCTCTTGGGAATGTGGGTTGCGCATATCATGTTCACCGTCTTCACTTGTGGGGGGAACCCCTTCTGTCCTCCCGTGTTTGGCGGCCGGGGCTCCTCCTCATCATCACTATGCAGCCCCTTGTCCTTGTTTTCAGCATATAACTTGTCGGCCTGCTTGAACACCCAGCATTCTCTGTTTGTGTGATTAGCTGGCTTGTCGGGGGTGCCGTGGATTTGACACGAGTGATCTAGTATGCGATCCAAACTGGACGGAACCAGGGTACTTCTTTTAAATGGCTTTTCCCGCTGACCGGATCTAGAGCCTCTGAATCCGGCATTGACTGTCGTATCCTCGGTGTTATCACCGTTATTGCGGGGCTTTGGTATGTTAGGACGTTGTCTGCCGTTCGCATCTTTGGTATCCGAGGTGCTCGGATTCCTTGGTGTGTTATTGCTGTGAGCCAGCCAGCTATTCTCACCCGTGCAAAAGCGGGTCATGAGTGTCGTGAGGGCTGCCATAGACTTCGGCTTCTCCTGGCCAAGGTGGCGGGCAAGCCACTCGTCACAGATGTTGTGCTTGAATACCGCGAGGGCCTCGGCGTCCGGACAGTCAACAATTTGGTTTTTCTTAGACAGGAACCGAGTCCAGAATTGTCTGGCCGATTCCCCTGGCTGCTGAGTTATATGGCTCAAGTTATCAGCATCCGGTGGTCGCACGTAAGTGCCCTGTAAGTTGTCAAGGAATGCGTCTTCCAGATCCTCTCAACTGCCGACGGAGTCTGCTGGCAAGCTATTCAGCCAATGCCGAGTTGGTCCTTTGAGTTTTAGTGGGAGGTACTTGATGGCATGTAGATCGTCACCGCGAGCCATGTGGATGTGAAGCAGGAAATCCTCAATCCATACCGCGGGATATGTTGTACCGTCATATGATTCGATATTTATGGGTTTGAAACCCTCTGGGAATTCGTGATCCATAACTTCATCAATGAAGCATAGGTGGTATGCAGTGCCTCTATGCTGGGCTATATCCCGACGCAATTCATATGAGTCTTGTCTGCTGTATTTGGCCCGGCCGGATTTGCTTTTGACGTATCCGTATATTGACCTTGCAAGTTTTGCCTTACTGTCCAATATGTCTCGCAGGTCCCGTGTGTTGCCCCGAGCCTTGGTATTTTGGATTGAGTGGCGGCAGGGTGTAGGCTGAACTTCAGACTGGAACGCCTCTTTGGCTCGGCCACGCAGTGGCCGGTCAGCCGCATCGTACACTGGTGCATGAGGTTTCAATGCTTCCTCCTCAAGGTGAGGTAGCAACCTGCGTTTTGGGTAACTCTTGGACGGACGCTCGAGTTCGTATTCCTCGGCCGCAAGGACTTCGGTCCATCTATCTGCTAGCAAGTCTTGATAACCTTGAAGTTGTTGTTGCTTTTTCTTCAGGCTATTTGTTGTGGCCACAAGACGGCACTTGAAGCGCTCCTGTTCGACGGGGTCCTCAGGCATGATAAATTCTTCGTCGCCGAGGCTCACCTCGTCTTCGGAGAGAGGCATGTAATTGTCCTCCTCCGGTTCTCCATCTGCTGCCTGCTCTGGAGGGCTGGCTTGTTCATCCGCCGGCTCTACATCGTGCTGGAGGGGATTGTGGTTGTCTTCGACACTGTCCGGAGTGTTATTATCTCCTGTGCCGGTATCACTACTTTTGCTGTGGCGGGACTTAGAGTGGCGCCGCTAATGTTGGCGCTTGGGTTAATTCTTGGAGGGGTCATCCTCCGCTGTCTCATCGCCATTGCCTTCTTTAGGGGTGTCCACCATATATATGTCGTATGATGAGGTAGCGGTCCAGCGCCCTGTGGGCGGTGGTTCCTGCTCGTCTCCTGTATCGCCGTCCATACCGTCGATGTCTTCGGAGTCGAAGTCGAGCATGTCGGTTAAATCGTCGACAGTGGCTACTAAGTGGGTGGTGGGTGGGCAGCGAATTTCTTCGTCGTCCGCGTCCCATTCTAGCCGGACATAGTTCGGCCAAGGTTCTCCTGACAGGGAGAGGGACCTCAATGAATTTAGCACATCGCCGAAGGGCGAGTGCTGAAAGATATCTGCGGAGGTGAACTCCGTGATCGGCGCCTAGTCGGATTCGACGGGCACGAATGTAGGTGGCTTGGAGTCCGTGGCCGGAGGTGAATCCAGTGGTTCGGCGACACGACTCGCGTAAGAGGTGAAGTCAGTATCCGGCTCTATCGCCACTGAGAGTGTGGCCTCCATGGCGGGGTCTATCCCTCCGCTCTCGGATGGCGCGATTTGCTTCGGATTGACGGTCGGACTAGTTGCAGATGCGATCTCCCGAACACTGTCCGATGGCAGAGTTATGTCGTGCTCGTCGTGACTGTGCGGCACACCTGACACAGGCTCGAATCCGTCGAAGATCAAGTCTCCACGGATGTCGGCAGTGTAGTTTAAATTTCCAAATCTGACCCGATGGCCAGGGGCGTAGCTCTTGATCTGCTCCAGATGGCCAAGCGAATTTGCCCGCAGTGCGAAGCCGCCGAATACAAAGATCCGTCCGGGGAGGAAAACTTCACCCTGGACCGCATCGCTACCGATGATCGAGGGAGCCATCAAGCCTTATGGTGATGACATAGTGGAACTCTCAATGAAAGCACCAATGTCGGTGTCAAAACCGGCGGATCTCGGGTAGGGGGTCCCGAACTATACGTCTAAGGCGGATGGTAATAGGAGGCAGGGGACATGATGTTTACCCAGGTTCGGGCCCTCTTGATGGAGGTAATACCCTATGTCCTACTTGATTGTTCTTGATGATATGAGTATGACAAGAGTTGATCTACCACGAGATCATAGAGGCTAAACCCTAGAAGCTAGCCTATGGTATGATTGTATGTTGTCCTACGGACTAAACCCTCCGATTTATATAGACAACAGAGGGGGCCAGGGTTACACAGAGTCGGTTACAAGGGAGGAGATCTACATATCCGTATTTCCTAGCTTGCCTTCCATGCCAAGGAGAGTACCATCCGGACACGGGATGAAGTCTTCAATCTTGTATCTTCATAGTCCAATAGTCCGGCCAAAGGATATAGTCCGGCTGTCCGGAGACCCCCTAATCCAGGACTCCCTCAGTAGCCCCTGAACCAGGCTTCAATGACGATGAGTCTGGCGTGCAGTATTGTCCTCGGCATTGCACGCAGGTTCCTCCGCCGAATAATCCATAGAAGATTTTAACACCAGAATAGTGTCCGGCTCTGCAAAACAAGTTCCACATACTACCTCAGAGAGAATAATATTTCCACAAATCTAATCTGCTGACGCGTTCTAAAAGCACGACGTCATGTCATGGCTCGGTCATTATTCAAACCGTTTTTCTCAACCCGCACCGCAAAAAACATGGGACGGTTTTCTTGACACGTCTTGTCAAAGCAAAAATCGTGTCCCCCTTATTACGGGATTCTCATCAATACGGATGTGGGTAACCCAACCGCACCATCAATTACGACGCCTGGGGAATAAGTGGTTTTACCAGGCAAGTGGGGAGACGCATCGCCTCTTTCGCCTTTATAAAGGGACAAGGATTTACCCCCTTTTACCCACGCCTTCTACATCCTCGCTTATCCATTCTCACGCACTTGAGCTCCAACGCCCAAGCTCGTGTTCTATTTCTCAAACCACTCCAAGAATGTTCGGAGCAGGAGGCAAGTGGATGGTCTCCTCTGTCACGGAGGAGAACATCGCAAAGTTGCATGCAGCCGAATACCTGGCCGCGGATATCGCGCACCGGCTGCCAGACGCAGAGCAAATCGTCCCTACGCCCGAACCCCATGAGAGTGTAGTTTTCCTTACCCAGTTCGTCCACGGACTGGGATTTCCCCTCCAGCCATTTATCCGCGGGCTCTTGTTTTACTACGGGATGGATTTTCATGATCTGGCCCCCAATTTCATTCTCAACATCTCGGTGTTTATCGTCGTGTGCGAGGCCTTCCTCCGCATCAGGCCCCACTTTGGCCTATGGCTAAAAACCTTCAATGTTAAACCGAAGGTGGTGGGTGGCCAGCAAGCAGAGTGCGGAGGCGCCTTGGTGGGCAAGATGCCTAACATCACCTGGCTCGAGGGCACCTATGTGGTTACCATAAAGAGGTGGCAATCGGGGTGGTTCTACATCACCGAGCCGCGCAACTCCAACTGGGTGGCGGCCCCCAAATTTCGATCCGGAATCCCCACGCGGCTCACCTCCTGGAAAGAGAAGGGCCTGTCTTGGGGTTCTTCGGTAGAGTTGACCGGACTCCAGACTTGCATCAGGAACATGACGAGCAAGAAGATCAAGCTCGTCAACGTGGTCCAGGTCATGCTCTTCCGCCGGATTCTCCCATGTCAATGACAGGCATTCGATTTGTGGGAGTTCGACTCGGCCAAGCACCAGACGCTGTGAGAGCTCTATGACACGACGCACGAGGACGTCTGGAGGGTGCTGTTCAAGGGCGCCGAGATTCCTCCTTCCCTCACCGAGGACCGCGGACTCAGCACAAAGCGCCGTGCCAATCCGGTAAGTTTTTGTATCTCTCATGGTATTTATTTGCCCGGCTTAGTCATATGCAGGATGTAAGCCTCTATGTCATTAACAGGACTAGATAAAGACATCGGAGCAGCTTGATTGCCCAGCCCCCCTGCCCGAAGATCCTGCAGGCGCTCTCCTAACGGAGATGCTGACTCCGGCACCTTACGAGGTGCCGGTGAAGAAGACCGAGAAGAAGGCCGTGGGGACCCGAAAGGGTCTCCGGCGCAAGGTTGTATCGGACTGATCGTTCGATGACTCCGACGCGCACTCCTCCCATGAAGACGAGGAGGAGGAAGAGGAAAGTTCTCCCCCCAGCTGGGGGAGACAAGAAAAGGAAGGCCGACCCAACCAGGGAGGCCGAAGGGTCCAAGAAGGGCAAGACCCTCCCTCTGGACTGCTCCACGACGGCCGCCTACAACGGGGATGAGTGGCTACCCAGGGTCAAGCCCCTGGCGAAGTCGTAAGTATCCGGACACCATAGTGATTCGTGGTATGTTTTACTGCACTGCTTCTTCTCATGCCGAACATAATTATGTAGTCCGTCCTGAGCTCATCTCGACGCAACTTCGTCGAGCGGTTCGTTGGACTCGTCGGATATGAACATCGGTTCTCTTCCGACCGCCTCCACTCCTTGCCCTGCGGACAACATCGAGGTGTTGTCTCAACAGTCATCAGGCCAAGGGGAGGCAGTCCTGGGGGCGCCTCCAGGCGACTTTCCGGACCCTGGGTGCAAAGGGAGCCGGACTCCCATGGGCTCCAGGTTCGGCCCCCAGCCGAACACTGCGCCGGAATCTTCGGTGGCTCCGGACTCTGGCGGGCGACCTTCCGTTAGGGGGTCAAGCCGCCCGTGCCGGTGTCCTCTGTCTATCCAGAGGCACTGAACAACTTGCTTGAAGCGCTTCGCGGCGCTTCCATCGACGTAGAGCACCGCACTATCATGAGTGCAGTGATCGAGAAAGTTCAGTCCGCCAAGAACGGACTGACCGAAGCTTGCGCCAGCCTCCAAACAGGCTTTGAGGTAAGCAATGAAGATATTGGAAAATAAGCCCACATGGATACTAGCCCCTGATGCTCTGTTCGGTGTTCGGAAAGAAAGGATGGATAGAGGATCAAATGATAACTCAGGAGTCTAATCAGAAAAATATCTATGTGTATGTGCAGGCTTCACTGCTAGCCACCGCCGCACATACTGCGGAGGTCTCTGCGCTGAAGCAGGACCTGGAGCGGTCCGAGGATGAGCTCGGCCTTACCAAGAGGCAGCTCGAGGAGAGCAAAGCTAAGCAATAGCCTTGTCTATATATTGAAAAAGAAGTTCGGATGTAAAGTAATAGGATCATCATGGATTTGCCAGGGGCCACGACCGAAGTGGCAACCCTGTGGAAGGCGCTGTCCGAGGCCGAAGACAAAGCGTCCAAGGAGCGCATTGAATGGGAGAAGGAAGAAGCCCGAGTAGGCGAGGTGCAGCAAGAGCTCGAGGCTCTCGCCAAAAAGCACGAGTCCTTGGAGCTTGACTCTAAGACGCGAGAGTCCGAGCTCGCGCAGGCGCTTGAAAGCATCCGGAGCGCCAAGGCCGAAGCCCACAAGGCCCTCCAGGAGATTGATGCGGTGAAGAAGATATCAGCGGGTAAGGCATTCATTATGCAAAGCAAGAACGGGGAAGAAACTTTCCTTTTTCTTAGCCGAGTTCGGAGCTCTCTAGGAGCGTTTGCAGATCTTCCCCGCAGTGTACTAGATGCTGCGGAGTTTTATCGAGCTGAGGAGGGGAGCTCGACGGAGAAGTTGTTCTGGTCTCAGTATACTGGGACCGAACACCCCGTGCCCTTGAGCGAACAGCTGAAGCAGTTGGTCGAGCTTCACAAGGCGGCCGAACAAGCCATGAGGGGCCTTATAGTCCGGATGTGGCCTGGCGAGCCCCTGCCCGACAGCTACTTCGGTCTGGTGAGGCGGCTGGTGGATGCCTGCCCACGGCTTGAAATTATAAAGCGGTCCGTCTGCATCAAGGGTGCGCGCAGGGCTTTTGCTCGGGCGAAGGTGCACTGGGCGAAGCTGGACGCTGTGAAGCTGGTGAAGGAGGGGCCGCCGGAGGGCAAGGAGCATCGCTGCCCCGAGATGTACTATGAGAGTGTCCTGAAGGGTTCCCGCCTTGTGGCGGATGACTGTGCCAAGGATGTAATTTTTGAATGAACATGCTCATGTGATCCTGTAATATGAAACCAGTTCATTTGCGCCATGCGACGCTTTTTTAATTTAAAATATTACCTTCTGTGCGTCTGTTTATAAAATCTGAGAGTTGGCCAGTCGTCGGCTTCTGCCCTCATGTCACTAGTACTGGGGTGTTCGGGATAAACCTGAGCACTCTTTACCCCAATTTTGGGTCCTTCAAGGGAGGTGTTCAGCGCAACGAACCAGGCAATCAGACTATAATGCTTTATCACTCTCACTTAGCCACAGAAGTCTACAATTTTAAATTTTGGCGAAGCCCCTGGTATTCGAAAGGCCCAATTTGGGGCGCTATACACGCCTAAGCCGGACAAGGCCGACTCCTCGCCCAAAGCGGAAAAAGTCTTTAAGGACTTGAGACCTCTCGAACAGCGACCAGTCTCTCGCCTTATCATGACAGTCAGTTTTCGGCTTTCTCTACTGAGGTGCTCGTCCAGAAGAACCGGGACACAATCGCAGTAGTTCTCCCACCGCTACCTTAGCCGATATAGCGGAAGTAAGGTATCAAAGCATGGGAGCCGGGCAAACCCAACTATTGACCCAAGACATGATTCGGAGCTGATGCATATAATGTTATAAGTTCGGGGTGCCGCACTGTCGAAAGTATCCGGACTTCTCGCGTCGTATTATGGGGTAAACGAAAGCCCCTGGTGTACTGACTATACCCGAATTTATGGTTTTAGATTGTCGTAAATGGACATAACGGAAAAAAGGAATAAATAATGCAATAATAGACTAATTGCTATCTTCCTCCCACTCAATTCTTCTGAGAGAAGCTCTTTCTCGAGAAAGGACCCATTCTTAGTGACAAACACTTTGCCCTCGGATCTGAGATAGAAGATATACCCAACCGTCTCCTTTGGGTATCCTGTGAAGACGCATTTGTTCGCTTTGGGTTCGACCTTATCAGGCTAAAGCCTTTTCACATAAGCGTCATAGCCCCAAACCTTAAGAAATGACAACTTAGGTTTCTTGCCAAATCACAATTCATACGGTGTCATCTCAATGGATTTAGATAGCGCCCTATTTAAAGTGAATGTAGTTGTCTCTAATGCATAACCCAAGGACGATAGTGGCAAATTGGCAAGAGACATCATAGAACGCGCCATACCCAATAAGGTACGATTATGACGTTCGGACACACCATTACTGAAGGAAATATGCCCTAGAAGCAATAATAAAGTTATTATTTATTTCCTTATTTCATGATAAATGTTTATTATTCATGCTAGAATTGTATTAACCAGAAACATAATACATGTGTGAATACATAGACAAACATAGTGTCTCTAGTATGCCTCTACTTGACTAGCTCGTTAATCGAAGATGGTTAAGTTTCCTAACCATAGACATGAGTTGTCATTTGATTAACAGGATCACATCATTAGGAGAATGATGTGATTGACTTGACCCATTCCTTTAGCTTAGCACTTGATCATTTAGTATGTTGCTATTGCTTTCTTCATGACTTATACATGTTCCCTTGACTATGAGATTATGCAACTCCCGTTTACTGGAGGAACACTTTGTGTGCTACCAAATGTCACAACGTAACTGGGTGATTATAAAGGTGCTCTACAGGTGTCTCCGAAGGTACTTGTTGGGTTGGCGTATTTCGAGATTAGGATTCGTCACTCCGATTGTCGGAGAGGTATCTATGGGCCCACTCAGTAATGCACATCACTTAAGCCTTGCAAGCATTGCAACTAATGAGTTAGTTGCGGGATGATGTATTACGGAACGAGTAAAGAGACTTGCCGGTAACGATATTGAACTAGGTATTGAGATATCGACGATCGAATCTCGGGCAAGTAACATACCGATGACAAAGGGAACAACGTATGTTGCTATGCGGTTTGACCGATAAAGATCTTCGTAGAATATGTAGGAGCCAATATGAGCATCTAGGTTCCGCTATTGGTTATTGACCGGAGACATGTATCGGTCATGTCTACATAGTTCTCGAGCCCGTAGGGTCCGCACGCTTAAAGTTCGATGACGGTTATATTATGTGTCGGATTTCGGGTTCCGGTAGACCCTTGAGGTTCGAACACTGGGGTGCACGCGGAGATCTCTCCCCTACCGATCTGCGTCCAATCTCCTCGCGTGATTTGAGCTGGAAACAACGAACAATACAAGGGACACAAGGTTTATACTGGTTCGGGCCACTGTTGTGGTGTAATACCCTACTCTAGTGTGTGGTGTGGTGGATTGCCTCAGGGGCTGATGATGAACAGTACAAGGGAAGAACAGCCTCGCGAGAGGTGTTCTTGAGCTGGTGCGATGAACTACTTGGGCGAGTTCAGTCGCCTCTCTCTCTATCTATCTCTCTTTTTCGGTCCCTCCTTGTCTGTTTTCTACTCTGTGGTGGCTAGCTCTATTTATAGTGGCCCTGGGCCTCTCCCCAAATAATGAGCGGGAAGGGCGCCAACAATTGGCCATTTTGAAGGGGAACATCTAGTACAAGTTATCCTGACCAAAGGTGGTCTTCGGCTGCCAAAAGTACTGGTGATGACGACGTCTTGGGCTCCACGGTGACCTCCGTCCTGCCACTCTGCTGGTCTTGGTCTCGTTGCACCGGAATGGTGACCTCGTGAGGAACCCCTGCCTTGATCTCTCTGCCTCCTCGCGAGCCTGCCTGATGAGGCTGCCTCTGAGGAAGCTTCCGGTCGTCCGCCCCGCGAGGCTTGGCCCCTCGCGAGGGTCTTGAGCTTGAGCTGATGAATATGGGCCACGCTGGCCCCCCACTTGAGCCACGCTGCAGGCAGGCAAGTCCGGGGACCCCCGTTCCCAGAACGCCGACAGTAGCCCCTGGGCCCAAGGCGCTCCCGGGCTTGGCCTAGCAGGGAAGCGAAGGGGCAAGCGCGAAGCGCCGCGGGCCCTAACAGCCTGCGGTCTTGGGCGTCGTGTGGCGATTGATTGGACGTGGGCGTCTGCGCTTCCCACGACGCTTCTGCAACTGTCCATCTGACAAAAGAGGTTCCCGGGCCAGACTTGCTTTGTTCTCGTTCGCCTCGCCCCAGATCCCCTTTCTCGCTCTCCTCCTTCTTGCTTCTGAAATCCTCCAGATCTGTCTCAATCCTTCTCGCCCGGCATGCCATGGCGCCTCGCAAGTCCCCGATCGAGGCCTGGTACTCGCCGTCCCTGGATTCCCCGAACTTGCCGGAGAAGAACCTCGCCCTCACGCGCCTGATGATGGTGGCGCAAGGCAGCAAGGGGGCGACTGTGCTCAAGGCCGGCTCCGACAAGCCTGAAAGCAGGGGGAGCACCTTCTATCCGCTTTTTGTGAGCACCATCGTCGCCGGTCTGGTGCCTCCTTTCTCTGAGCTCTTCTTTGCTGTTATCCGCCAGTTCCCGCTTCTTCTGTTCCCTCTACCGCCGTCCTGGACCAGGTTGCCAGCGAACTGAGCCAGCTACAGGAGGATCTTCTGAGCGCGGACCCTCGCCTAGCGGCCGGGCGCCTGGAGTTAGCTTCTGGCTGGGCCCGTTCCGCTGCCTCCGTCCAAGCAGTGCTGAGCCAGTCCGTGGCAGCCTCTGAGGGGGAGAAGCAGGCCGCCAACCAAGCCGAGGCCGCTTGCGATGCTGCCCTGGGCGACGCCAAGGCTGCATAGGCTCGCTGTGAGGCGCTGGAGACCGAGCCGCAAGGCCTGCGGGACGAGCTCGCCAAGGAGGTCAACGGCCGCCAGGAGAAAGAGAAGGAGATGAAGGCTCGGGAGGCTGCCGTCAAGGACCGGGACGTCAAGCTTGATGACCGCCACGGCCGATTGGAGACGCTGGAGCGGTCGCTGAAGGCGAAGGTCCTGGCGGAGGATCAGGTGGCCTTCGTGAAGATGGAGAAGAGGGCTCATGCCGCGCTGAAGACGCTTTACGAGAGCGGCTTGGAGGAGCCGCTGGCCGGTGCGGAGGACGGCCCCGCCGAGCTGCTTCACTTCCTGGTCCGAGCGCTTGAAGATGTCGTAGACAGCCTTGGCCCCATGGCCGAGGCCGAGACGCGTGCCCTGTCTTCTGCAGCGCTGACGCATGTCCTCAGCCACGTCTACCTGCGCGACCCCGACGTCGACTTCGATAGCCCGCTGGAACCCGTGAGCGGCAACCTTGCCGCCGCTGCCGCTGAGGCCGTGAAAGACCGAGCCAAAGCTTTGCAGGGGATGTTCCGCGCCTTCAGCGTCTTGCCCGGGCACGGTGCCGCTAGCTGCGCGGCCCCAGGAGGCGGGGTCGCCCAGCGCGACTCCACCACCGGCGGCGGCGCCACTTGAGAGTGATCCCTTCGCGGCTTCTGTCCTGTTTTTATTCTTGCAACATGCACCATGCCTCGCGGAGGCGTTTAAACTTGTGTTTGACGTCGTGAAACAATCTATGGCTTGTAATATTTGCTTTGAATTTCCTGGAATTTGCATTTTTCTCACCTACTTGCTCTCGCTCTACGTCGGCAGGGCCCGGCCCCGCGCATACCTCACCCAGCGTTAGCCCCGACCGGAAACCAGGACGGGACTAAGGAGTGAGGGGCTACGTGGAAAGTTAGGCTCCTGAGTCGCGACCCTCAGGAGTCCCCATTGACGCACATGCAACAAGTAGGAAAGGGGGGAACGAGGAGTGGATTGATCATTCTGCGTCGGCTGGGCCCGACCCCGCGCATACCTCACCCAGCGTTAGCCCCGACCGGAAACCAGGATGGGGCTAAGGAGTGAGGGACTACGGGGCAAGTTAGGCTCCTGAGTCGCAATGCTCAGGAGTCCCCCTTGACGTGCAAACGGGTTTCCATACCTTGGCTCCGCTTGGGGAGGGGCGCGTGACGACCCGGGCGTAGCCCCCATGTCCAGCCCCCTCGCGTGGCGCTCCCGAGGGGAGGCATTGCGATGGTGCTAGACACTAAGCTCTGGGCTCTCTGAGGTTGGTACGGCCGTAGTCCGCCCTCAGTTGTTTATCACCAGCACGGAGCATAGCGCTTCCGTATGTGTAAGGGCATAGCTGCTCCTCGGCAGTGTCGTCAGCCAGCGCGGAGCATGGTGCTTCCACTGGTACGTGGGAGGGGGCTCCCCTTCGGGAGGAGCTCCAGGGGCGTGCACAGCCCCGCCCTAACACGTGGCCGGCACGGTAGGGCTAGGAGAGGTGTATCTCGGCACTCGTGAGCCAGCGCGGGACTCACGAGGCCCTAACTCAAGGCGGGTTGCACCTTGCTCTGGGCCTTTATCAATGGTGTGTTCCTGCAGGGTGGTTAGAATGCAAATGCTCTACGTCCTCAGGTCCTGGCCCTCGAGCTAGCTCAGCTGCCGCTGGTATGACAGGTCGCGATGCCGTGGGTCAAGGCCAGGGGGTGAGGGCTGGAGAGCCAGTAGGAGCCCATGAGTCGCGATGCTCAGGTACCCCCCTTTTAATGTGCAAGCGCATTGCATGAAGGCGGAGAAGTCCGTGATAAGCAGCAGGTGACAATTAAGTGCGAAAGAGCAAATTCGTTTTAAGTAGACGCGGGAAAAGCAAACGCCGCTGGGCCAGGCCCGAGCAGCTCGGGGATGATGCAGCCCGAGGGGCGCCCCCAACAAGGTAAATAAAGAGTATAAGCAAAATGGATACATGCTGTAGGGACGGACCCACGCGGCCTGGGAATGATGCGGCCCTATGGGTGCTCCCAGCTAAGAATGGAACTTAGAAAGGTGTCATCTGGTGCCGTTGAAGATGGAGTGATGTTGAAGAAGCGGGCGATGCATGATGAAGATGTCGATCCTCACGAGCCCCAGGCCCAGGAGCCTCGGGAGGCTCCGGGGGCACAGGTTGGTCTCCAAGAGCCATCTCCATCTCCACCAGGACCGCATGATGCCTGACCTCCTAAGCCCCCAGAATGCTCCTCAGCAGGCGCTGATGAGCGGCGACCGCGTTCGGCAGGCCGAAAGGCATGCGAACGTAGCTGTGAGGTGGACCCTCGCAACGCCCCACGCGTGAAGGCCAGAGGCGCTCCTGAGACGCGGCTTGGTTGAGCCCTGGCACATCGATGCAGACGCGCAGCCCACCATCCTCGCCTGGATGTGGGGCTATGGTGGGCAAGCGGCGGCTGCCATGCATGACTCTCGACTCCTGTAGCTCCTGGGTGTTTCTTGCGATGAACTCCTGAGGGTTTGGTCTTCCTTGCCTTGTATCTTCCTTAGGGAAACGTACCTGGAAGCACCCCTCCTAGTGATGCCCGAGTGCCTCCCTCGCGACCTTGGCAAAGTCGGTGGCTCTCCAAGAAAGAGCCCCCGAGCCTTGCCTAAGGAGGGTGCCGGGCATGCCTTCCTATGCGAGAGAGGGTGGCGCTCCCTGATTGGGCGCTGATCCTGACCCAACACCTCCGGAGGCACCTGCCTCCTTATCGCTTGGGTCAGACGAAACCTTCTTCTTAAGGGTCGCCTCGGGAAGCCTTCCATTCCTGTGGTCCAGGTCTTCGATTGCTGCGGCTTGGAACGCGCGCTCAAGTGAACACATTGCGTCCCTTTCTTCACAGGGTACGGTGATGACTCCACTGCTTCCTGGCATCTTGAGGACATTGTACCCATGGTGAGTCACTGCCATGAACTTGGCCAGGGTCGGGTACCCGAGGATGGCGTTGTAGGGGAGACGGATGTGGGCGACGTCGAAGTCAATGAGCTCGGTGCGGTAGTTGTTGCGCTGTCCGAAGGTGACTGGAAGGCGAACCTGCCCTATGGGAACAGTGGAACCATCAGTGACTCCTGAGAAGGGCTTGGTCGACTGGAGCTGATCGTACGACACTTGGAGATTGTCGAACATCTCGACGGACAGGACGTTGAGTCCTGCTCCGCCGTCAATGAGGGTCTTGGTGACCTGCACGTTGCTGATGACTGGGGAGCAAAGCATCGGGAGGACTCCGGCCGTTGCCGCGCACTTGAGCAGATCCGCTGAGCTGAACATGATAGCGCACGCAGACCACCTGAGAGGGCGCGTGCCTCAAGCTTGGGGAGGACTGCATTCACCTCGCGAGCAAACTGCTTGAAAATGCGCTGTGAGGCTAGGGCTTGCGCGCCACCCAAGATGCAAGCGATCGCGCGCGGCTCCTGGAAACCCCCGGCCCCCTCGTCTCGATGTTGGTCTTCGTTCCTCCTCGGCAGTGGCGGCAGAGGAGGAAGGCCTGCGTTGCCGTACGGGCGATCCTCACGAGGCTAATCTCTCCAGCCTCCCTCACGAGGCTAGTCCTGCCAGCGATCCTTGCGAGGTCGGTCACGCCACCCTTGGCGAGGGCCACGGTCTTCCCATCATCTGCCACCTCTTCCTCCTCCTCGGCCATATCCCCTATCGTTGCGCTCGGGGCGTCGGCCGACACATCCATCTCTCACGGCCTTGAGCTCTTGACATTCGTTGGTGTTGTGGGTGTGGAGGTCGTGGTACACGCAGTATCGGCTGCCCTTGGATGACTTAGGCTGATCCCTGCCTCGCTTGGTGTCTGGTTCCGCTTCAAGCACGGCAGCACCCTTGCGCTTCACGTCCTTGGCCTTGGGTTTCTTCTCTTCTGGGTCGGCAGCCGGGAGTTCAAGGAGGGAAAGGCGCCCTTCCTCGACCCTGATGCACTTGGTCGCCAAGTTAAACAGCTCCATGGATGTGCACAGGTCTTCACGGATTGCTAGCTCCTCCTTCATCTTGATGTCGCGTACGCCGTCGGAGAAGGCCGAGATGATGGCTTCTTCAGTCACCTTGGGGATCTTGAGTCGAGCGTTGTTGAAGCGCTGGATGTATTTCTGCAGGGTTTCCCCTTGCCGCTGCTTGATGCGGCGCAGATCGCTCACGACCGGGGGCCGGTCGCGAGTGCCCTGGAAGTTGGCGATGAAGCGAGTGCGCATCTCGTCCCAGGAGGAGATTGTGCCAGGAGCCAGGTGCGGGCCCCGTCCTTGAGCGACATGGGAAACCAGTTCGCCATGACCCTTTCGTCTCTGTTGGCGGCTTCGATACATAGCTCGTAGAGCTGTAGGAACTCCGCGGGGTCCGTCGTGCCATCGTAGCGAGGGGGCAGGTCAGGCTTGAATTTGCCTAGCCACGCGACGCCGTGTAGCTCGGGGCTGAGGGAGCGACAGCCTGCCGTGGCCACCGGTGCCTTTTGCTGGTGCTGGGCTTGTTCCTTGGGATTACCGTGCGCCGCCGTTTGGAGCAGCGTGGGGTCTTCGCATGGAGGTGCAGGGACGCGATCTTGGCGCGCCGGCGCTAGGAGAACGCGAGCACCTTCTTGGGGACGAGGGATCTCTTGGTAGCTCCATTCTTGCTGTGCAGGCGCCGGACGCGGAGGGTCTCGCCCTGGGGCTGCGCGCCTTGGAGCCAGGGCGCCTTCTTGGGGAGGAGGTGGTGGAGGTGCCTCCTGATCCCCGCCTCCTGCGCGGAATGGAGGGCAAGGCAGTGAGAGGGACGGCAAGGGGGATCCCCCTGCAGCGCTGCGAGCTCGGTGATGCGGGCGAGCCAGTCCTCGTAGAGGTCGTCGACGGGGTGGTAGTGCAAGAGCTCTCTTGCCAGGAGCAGCGCGGCGTGCGTGTCCATGGGGGCGCGACGGGCGTGGGACGACGAAGCGGCTGGAGTCAGCGACGGTGTGGCGGTGCGGCCCTCCCGCCGCACCAAAGGATGCTGGGAGGAGGCCTGCTGCTCGTTCCCTGCCGGGCCAGTGGCGGCGTTGGCGGTAGGCGACGGGGAACGACGAGGACATCCACTGACGGGCGCCGTCTGGGCGACGCGGGTGGCGAGAGCAGCCCGGCGCTCGGTGCGAGCCCGACGAGTGTCAGCCATGGACACGACGGAAGATCGTACGCGAGCAGCGGAAGAAAGATTCCGGCGCACCCCTACCTGGCGCGCCAAATGTCGGATTTCGGGTTCGGCATACCCTTGAGGTTCGAACACTAGGGTGCGTGCGGAGATCTCTCCCCTACCGTTCTGCGTCCAATCTCCTCGCGTGATTTGAGCTGGAAACAACGAACAACACAAGGGACACAAGGTTTATACTGGTTCGGGCCACCGTTGTGGTGTAATACCCTACTCCAGTGTGTGGTGTGGTGGATTGCCTTAGGGGCTGATGATGAATAGTACAAGGGAAGAACAGCCTCATGAGAGGTGTTCTTGAGCTGGTGCGATGAACTTCTTGGGCGAGTTCAGTCGCCTCTCTCTCTCTCTATCTCTCTTTTTCGGTCCCTCCTTGTCTGTTTTCTACTCTGTGGTCGCTATCTCTATTTATAGAGGCCTTGGGCCTCTCCCCAAATAATGAGCGGGAAGGGCGCCAACAATTGGCCATTTTGAAGGGGAACATCTGGTACAAGTTATCCTGACCAAAGGTGGTCTTCGGCTGCCAAAAGTATTGGTGGTGACACCATCTTGGGCTCCACGGTGACCTCCATCCTGTCGCACTACTGGTCTTGGTCTCGTTGCACCGGAATGGTAAGCTTTGCCCAGTGCCTTGGCCTGTGCTTGCCCCCTTTGCACCAAAGGGGAAACAAGGACACTACACAGGTCGGTGCCCGCCTGGCGCCCGCCTGGTCTCGATCGTCATGGCTTGCGTCACGGGCTCCTCGTGAGATACCCCTTCCTTGATCTCCCCGCCTCCTCGCAAGCCTGCCTGATGAGGCTGCCTCTGAGGAAGCTTCCGGTTGTCCACCCCGCGAGGATTGGCCCCTCGCGAGGGTCTTGAGCTTGAGCTGATGAATATGGGCCGCGCTGGGCCCCCACTTGAGCCACGCCGTAGGCCGCAGGCAGGCAAGTCTGGGGACCCCCGTTCCTAGAACGCCGACATTATGAGTTTATGTGTTTTGATGTACCAAAGGTAGTTCGGAGTCCCAGATGTGATAGCGGACTTGACGAGGAGTCTTGAAATGGTCGAGACGTAAAGATCGATATATTGGACGACTATATTTGGATACCGGAATGGTTCCGGGTGAGATCAGGATAATACCGGAGCACCGGGAGGTTATCGGAACCCCTGAGAGGTATATGGGCCTTAATGGACTTTAGTGGAAAGGATCAAGGGAGGGGGTGCGCCCCCCAAGCCCAATCCGAATTGGGAGGGGGGCTGGCCCCCCCTTTCCTTCCTCCCTCCTTCCTCTTCCTTTCCTCTCCATCTCCAAATAGGAAAAGGAGGAGTCCTACTCCCGGTGGGAGTAGGACTCCCCCCTTGGGCACGCCTCCTCCCCTTGGCCAGCCCTCTCCTCCCCCCTTTATATACGGAGGAGAGGAGCACCCCATAGACACAACAATTGATCTCTTGGATTTATTAGCCATGTGCGGTGCCCCTCTCCACCATAGTCCACCTCGATAATATTGTAGCGATGCTTAGGCGAAGCCCTGCAATGGTAGAACATCAACATCGTCACCAAGACATCATGCTGACGGAACTCTCCCTCAAAGCTTGGCTGGATCGGAGTTCGAGGGATGTCATCGAGTTGAACGTGTGCACAACTCGGAGGTGCCGTGCATTCGGTACTTGATTGGTCGGATCGTGAAGACGTACGACTACATCAACCGCGTTGTGCTAACGCTTCCGCTTTCGGTCTAGGAGGGTACGTGGACACACTCTCCCCTCTCGTTGCTATGCATCACCATGATCTTGAGTGTGCGTAGGAAAATTTTGAAATTACTATGTTCCCCAACAGTGGTATCAGAGCCAGGTTTTATGCGTTGATATTATATGCATGAGTAGAACGCAAATGAGTTGTGGGCGATACAAGTCATCCTGCTTACCAGCATGTCATACTTTGGTTCGGCGGTATTGTTGGATGAAGCGGCCCGGACCGACATTACGCGTACGCTTACGCGAGACTGGTTCTACCGACGTGCTTTGCACACAGGTGGCTGGCGGGTGTCAGTTTCTCCAACTTTAGTTGAATCGAGTGTGGCTATGCCCGGTCCTTGAGAAGATTAAAACAACACTAACTTGACGAACTATCGTTGTGGTTTTGATGCGTAGGTAAGAACGGTTCTTTGTCAGCCCGTAGCAGCCACGTAGAACTTGCAACAACAAAGTAGAGGACGTCTAACTTTTATTTGCAGGGCATGTTGTGATGTGATATGTCAAGACATGATGCTATATTTTATTGTATGAGATAATCATGTTTTGTAACGGAGTTATCGACAACTGACATGAGCCATATGGTTGTCGCTTTATTGTATGCAATATATTCGCCCTGTAATTGCTTTACTTTCTCACTAAGCGGTAGCGATAGTCGTAGAAGAAATAGTTGGCAAGACGACAATGGTGCTACGATGGAGATCAAGGTGTCGCGCTAGTGACGATGGTGATCATGACGGTGCTTCGGAGATGGAGATCACAAGCACAAGATGATGATGGCCATATCATATCACTTATATTTATTGCATGTGATGTTTATCATTTATGCATCTTATTATGCTTTGTTTGACGGTAGCATTATAAGATGATCTCTCACTAAATTTCAAGATAAAAGTGTTCTCCTTGAGTATGCACCATTGCCAAAGTTCATCGTGCCGAGACACCACATGATGATCGGGTGTGATAAGCTCTACGTTCATCTACAACGGGTGCAAGCCAGTTTTGCACATGCGGAAATACTCGGGTTAAACTTGACGAGCCTAGCATATGCAGATATGGCCTCAGAACACTAGAGACCGAAAGGTCGAGCGTGAGTCATATAGTAGATGTGATCAACATAGTGATGTTCACCATTGAGAACTACCCCAGCTCAAGCGATGATCGGACATGGTTTAGTTGATTTGGATCACGTGATCATTTAGATGACTAGAGGGATTTCTATCTAAGTGGGAGTTCTTAAGTAATATGATTAATTGAACTTTAATTTATCATGAACTTAGTCCTGATAGTATTTGCATAACTATGTTGTAGATCAATAGCTCGCGATGTTGCTCCCCGTTTATTTTTGATATGTTCCTAGAGAAAAACTATGTTGAAAAATGTTAGTAGCAATGATGCGGACTAGCTCCGTAATCTGAGGTTTATCCTCATTGCTGCACAGAACAATTATGTCCTTGATGCACCGCTAGGTGACAGACCAATTGCAGGAGCTAAAGCAAACGTTATGAACGTTTGACAAAGCTCGGTATGATGACTACTTGATAGTTTAGTGCACCATGCTTTATGGCTTAGAACCAGGACTTCAAAAATGTTTTGAACACCATAGAGCATATAAGATGTTCCGAGAGTTGAAATTGGTATTTCATACTCATGTCCGTGTCGAGGGGTATGAGACCTCTAACAGTACTTTGCCCATAAGATGGAGGAGAATAGCTCAACCAGTGAGCATGTTCTCAGATTATCTGAGTACTACAATTGCTTTAATCAAGTGGGAGTTAATCTTCCAGATAAGATAGTAATTGACAAAGTTCTCTAGTCACTATCACCAAGTTACTAGAACTTCGTGATGAACTATAATATGCAAGGGATGATGAAAGTAATTCCCGAGCTCTTCGCGATGCTGAAATCGACGAAGGTAGAAATCAAGAAAGAGCATCAAGTGTTGATGGTTGACAAGACCACCAGTTTCAAGAAAAGGGCAAAGGGAAGAAGTGGAACTTCAAGAAGAACGGCAAGCAAGTTGCTGCTCAAGTGAAGAAACCCAAGTCTGGACCTAAGCCTGAGACTGAGTGCTTCTACTGCAAAGGGACTGGCCATTGGAAGCGGAACTATCCCAAGTAGTTGGCGGATAAGAAGGATGGCAAAGTGAACAAAGGTATATTTGATATACATGTTATTGATGTGTACTTTACTAGTGTTTATAGCAACCCCTCAAGTATTTGATACTAGTTCAGTTGCTAAAGAGTAGTACCTCGATACGGGAGTTGTAGAATGAGCAGAAACTAGTTAAAGGGCGAGGTGACGATGTGTGTTGGAAGTAGTTCCAAGATTGATATGATCACCATCGCACACTCCCTATACTTTCGGGATTAGTGTTGAACCTAAATAAGTGTTATTTGGTTTTTTTGTTGAGCATGAATATGATTTGATCATGTTTATTGCAAAACGGTTATTCATTTAAATTAGAGAATAATTGTCGTTCTGTTTACATGAATAAAACCTTCTATGGTCATACACCCAATGAAAATGGTTTGTTGGATCATGATCGTAGTGATACACATATTCATAATATTGAAGCCAAAAATGCAAAGTTAATAATGATAGTGCAACTTATTTGTGGCACTTCCGTTTTAGGTCATATTGGTGTAAAGCGCATGAAGAAAATCCATGCTGATGGGCTTTTGGAATCACTTGATTATGAATCAGTTGATGCTTGCGAACCATGCCTCATGGGCAAGATGACTAAGACTCCGTTCTTCGGAACAATGGAGCGAGCAACTGACTTATTGGAAATAATACATACTGATGTATGCAATCCGATGAGTGTTGAAGCTCGTGGCGGGTATCGTTATTTTCTGACCTTCACAGATGAATTGAGCAGATATGGGTATATCTACTTGATGAAACATAAGTCTGAAACATTTGAAAAGTTCATATAATTTCAGAGTGAAGTAGAAAATCATCGTAACAAGAAAATAAAGTTTCTACGATCTGATCGTGAAGGAGAATATTTGAGTTACGAGTTTGGTCTTCATTTGAAACAATGCGGAATAGTTTCGCAACTCACGCCACCTGGAACACCACAGCGTAATGGTGTGTTCGTACATCGTAACCATACTTTATTAGATATGTTGCAATCTATGATGTTTCTTACTGATTTACCACTATCATTTTGGGGTTATGCATTAGAGACAATTGCATTCACGTTAAAAAGGGCACCATCTAAATCCGTTGAGACGACACCATATGAACTGTGGTTTGGCAGGAAACCAAAGTTGTCGTTTATTAAAGTTTGGGGTTGCGATGCTTATGTGAAAAAGTTTCATCCTGATAAGCTCAAACCCAAATCGGAGAAATGTGTCTTCATAGGATACCCAAAGGAGACAGTTAGGTACACCTTCTATCACAGATCCGAATGCAAGATATTCGTTGTTAAGAATGGATCCTTTCTAGAGAAGGAGTTTCTCTCGAAAGAAGTGAGTGGGAGGAAAGTAGAACTTGATGAGGTAACTGTACCTGCTCCCTTATTGGAAAGTAGTTCATCACAGAAATCTATTTCTGTGACTCCTACACCAATTAGTGAGGAAGCTAATGATGATGATTATCATGTAACTTCAGATCAAGTTACTACCGAACCTCGTAGGTCAACTAGAGTGAGATCCGCACCAGAGTGGTATGGTAATCCTGTTCTGGAGGTCATGTTAATTGACCATAACGAACCTACGAACTATGAGGAAGCGATGATGAGCCCAGATTCCGCGAAATGGCTTTAGGCCATGAAATCTGAGATGGGATCCATGTATGAGAACAAAGTGTGGACTTTGGTTGACTTGCCCGATGATCGGCAAGCCATAGAAAATAAATGGATCTTCAAGAGGAAGACAGGCACTGATAGTAGTGTTACTATCTACAAAGCTAGACTTGTTGAAAAGGTTTTGAAAAAGTTCAAGGTGTTGACTACGATGAGATTTTCTCACTCATAGCGATGCTTAAGTCTGTCTGAATCATGTTAGCAAATTGCCACATTTTATGAAATCTGGCAAATGGATGACAAAACTACATTCCTTAATGGATTTCTTAAAGAAGAGTTGTATATGATGCAACCAGAAGGTTTTGTCGATCCTAAAGGTGCTAACAAAATGTGCAAGCTCCAGCGATCCATCTATGGACTGGTGCAAGCATCTCAGAGTTGGAATATACGCTTTGATGAGTTGATCAAAGCATATAGTTTTATACAGACTTGTGGTGAAGCCTGTATTTACAAGAAAGTGAGTGGGAGCACTACAACATTTTTGATAATATATGTGAATGACATATTGTTGATCGGAAATAATGTAGAATTTTCTGGAAAGCATAAAGGAGTTTTTGAAAGGAGTTTTTCAAATAAAGACCTCGGTGAAGCTACTTACATATTGAGCATCAAGATCTATAGAGATAGATCAAGACACTTGATAAGTTTTTTCAATGAGTAAATACCTTGATAAGATTTTGAAGTAGTTCAAAATGGAACAGTCAAAGAAAGAGTTCTTACCTATGTTACAAGGTGTGAAATTGAGTAAGACTCAAAGCCCGACGATGACAGAAGATAGAAAGAGAACGAAAGTCATTCCCTATGCCTCAGCCATAGTTTCTATAAAGTATGCCATGTTGTGTACCAGATCTATTGTATACCCTACACTGAGTTACGCAAGGGAGTACAATAGTGATCTAGGAGTAGATCACTAGACAGCATTCAAAATTATACTTAGTGGAATAAGGATATGTTTCTCGATTATGGAGGTGACAAAAGGTTCGTCATAAAGGGTTACGTCGATGCAAATTTTGACACTGATCCAGATGACTCTAAGTCTCAATCCGGATACATTTTGAAAGTGGGAGCAATTAGCTAGAGTAGCTCCGTGCAGAGCATTGTTGACATAGAAATTTGCAAAATACATACGGATCTGAATGTGGCAGACCCATGGACTAAACTTCTCTCACAAGCAAAACATGAACACACCTTAGTACTATTTGGGTGTTAATCACATAGCTATGTGAACTAGATTATTGACTCTAGTAAACCCTTTGGGTGTTGGTCACATGACGATGTGAACTATGGGTGTTAATCACATGGTCATGTGAAGTATTGGTGTTAAATCACATGGCGATGTGAACTAGATTATTGACTCTAGTGCAAGTGGGAGATTGAAGGAAATATGCCCTAGAGGCAATAATAAAGTTATTATTTATTTCCTTATTTCGTGATAAATGTTTATTATTCATGCTAGAATTATATTAACCGGAAACATAATACATGTGTGAATACATAGACAAACATAGTGTCACTAGTATGCCTCTACTTGAATAGCTCTTTAATCAAAGATGGTTTACTTTCCTAACCATATACATGAGTTGTCATTTGATTAAAGGGATCACATCATTAGGAGAATGATGTGATTGAATTGACCCATTCCGTTAGCTTAGCACTTGATCGTTTAGTATGTTGTTATTGCTTTCTTCATGACTTATACGTGTTCCTATGACTATGAGATTATGCAACTCCCGTTTACCGGAGGAACACTTTATGTGCTACCAAACGTCACAACGTAACTGGGTGATTATAAAGGTGCTCTACAGGTGTCTCCAAAGGTACTTGTTGGGTTGGCGTATTTCGAGATTAGAATTTGTCACTCCGATGGTCGGAGAGGTATCTCTGGGCCCACTCGGTAATGCACATCACTTAAGCCTTGCAAGCATTGCAAATAATGAGTTAGTTGCGGGATGATGTATTACGGAACGAGTAAAGAGACTTGCCGGTAATGAGATTGAACTAGGTATTGAGATACCGACGATCAAATCTCGGGCAAGTAACATACCGATGACAAAGGGAACAACGTATGTTGTTATGCGGTTTGACCGATAAAGATCTTTGTAGAATATGTAGGGGCCAATATGAGCATCCGGGTCCCGGTATTGGTTATTGACCGGAGACGTGTCTCGGTCATGTCTACATAGTTCTCGAACTCGTAGGGTCCGCACGCTTAAAGTTCGATGACGGTTATATTATGAGTTTATGTGTTTTGATGTACCGAAGGTAGTTCGGAGTCCCGGATGTGATCACGGATATGACGAGGAGTCTCTAAATGGTCAAGACATAAAGATCGATATATTGTATGACTATATTTGGATACCAGAATGGTTCCGGGTGAGATCGGAATAATACCAGAGCACCGGGAGGTTATCAGAACCCCCTGGGTGGTATATGGGCCTTAATGGGCTTTAGTGGAAAGGAGGGGAGACGAGCAAGGGAGGGGGCGCCCCCCCCAAGCCCAATCCGAATTGGGAGGGGGGCCGGCCCCCCCTTTCCTTCCTCCCTCCTTCCTCTTCCTTCCCTCTCCCTCTCCAAATAGGAAAAGGGGGAGTCCTACTCCCGGTGGGAGTAGGACTCCCCCCTTGGGCGCGCCTCCTCCCCTTGGCCGGACCTCTTCTCCCCCCTTTATATACGGAGGAGAGGGGCACCCCATAGACACAACAATTGATCTCTTGGATCTTTTAGCCGTGTGCGGTGCCCCTCTCCACCATAGTCCACCTCGATAATATCTTAGCGGTGATGAAGCTATGCACCTAGGGTAGGGTCATAGGCCTGACCTAGACGCCCTCCCCAAGGACATCACCCTAAATCCAGAAGCATTCAAAGGGTATCATCATCCACTCGACCAGAGACATTCCACTCGGAAGAATCAATGTCACTCGGCCGTCACAGAAATCACTCGACAAACAGAAGATCTAAAGTCACTCTACATAGCAACTGTCGGGCGTTTACTCATAGACTTAACTATCATTCATAGCACTTTAATACGGATGTTACCTATAACGCTCCTTCTTTATATACATTGAACCCCGCATAACAGAGGGGAGCTGGGGTCCTAGCGCACTCTATATAAGCCACCCCCTCCTCCAGGACAGGGGTTCGCATCTTTTATAAACTCACACACATATAATCCAGTCGACTGCCTCGGGGCACCGAGACGTAGGGTTGTTACTTCCTCCGCGAAGGGCCTGAACTCGTAAACTCGTGTGTACAACTACTCCATAGCTAAGATCTTGCCTCTTCATACCTACCTCCCATTCTACTGTCAGTCTTAGATCCACGACAGCTGGCGCCCACCGTGGGGCAAGTGTCTTAGCAGTTTGAATGAGAAGTTACGATTTTTCCGATTCCCGTCATCATGGTTTTCGGCGGAGGATTGGCTGAAGGCCGCGAGATCCTTCTCGGCGCGCTTGTATTCATCGCCAGCGACTCCGCTTGGCTCCACGAGGCTCCACTCGACGTCGAGGCGCTCCCCGTCCGCGGGGCGACGCACTTCCGCGCATGTGTCCGCGGCGTCCTTCTTTGGCAGCCGTCAACTCAGTATCAGTTGGCTCCTACGGCAACCACGCTTTCCGTTGTTCGCCGGCGCCAGCAATTCGATCGATCATGGCTTCAGCAATGGGTGAGGCATGCGGTGGCCTGCCAATTGGCCACCCCACAAATCGCGGCGATCGAGCCCGATGAAACTCTCTACGGCATGTTCGATCTGTCGACAAGCTCCATCGAGACTGCATCCGAGTGCGACAGCATTGACCCCCACGGCAGAAGTCTTGATGGTCAATGGACCACGCAGTCCTCCTGGCTTCACCAGTGAAGACGGTGGTGATGGCATCGGCGACCCATCACATATCCACGAGGAGTACCGCCCCTAACCCCTCTCTTCGCAGCGGAGGGAAGAACTTCGCCGCCGTAATATGGATGCAGTTCACACTCCTATTGTTGGAGAAACCCCCGAGGCCCAGGCCTTGGAGGAGGCGCGCCTTGCCAACTTGGCTGAGTGCACTCAACTAGAGAACCTCCAGCGTGCACTCGATGAGCGTTCTCGACAGCGGATTCCTGAGTCCAGTCGACGACAACTTTTTCTGCCTCTGACTCAGGTATACCGAACTCCGATCCAGAATCTCACATTTGCAGCTCGAATAGCAGAGTTAATTCAACCTTCCCAGTCAGAAGCTGGCCGAGGTTTGATGCAGCTCCGGGCTTTACTCCGGGCAGCAGGAGAGCAGAATACAACAGTATCTCTGTCGCGGAATAGGATTCATAGCAGATCTATGGTGGCACACACTATCCAATCTACTCACAGCCCAAGATCGCCTCCGCGGCGTGAGGGACGTGGGAACCAGCAAGATCAGTACAGGAACCATGAGCAGTATGATCACCGACTCGACCACGATGACCGTCATCGAGTGCCAACGCCTCCTCCGAGGAGTGGGTCATACGTGCCTCGGTGGCAAGATGACAGGCGCCCCCACAGCGGCGAACGAAGAATTCCGGTCGACCCCAGAGAGCCAGGCTTTGATGCAAGATCTATCCTTGTTCAAGGTCTGGTCGATAGGAACAGGGCTTACAGAGAAGGCCACGATAGAGATCATCCGGCTAGAAGCAGGGTGCACGTTTCAGGACCCGAGTGTTTCAGCAGAGCCATCAGAGCAGCAGTGATTCCTCCCAACTTCAGGTTGGCGACTGGAGTCAGCAAGTTCACTGGCGAATCCAAACCAGACACTTGGCTTGAGGATTACCGAGTGGCTGTGCAGATTGGTGGCAGCAATGACGATGTGGCTATGAAGCACCTTCCCTTGATGTTGGAGGGCATAGCCAGAGCGTGGCTGAATTAGTTGGCTCCTGGCAGCATATATAGTTGGGAAGAACTTGCTCAAGTGTTTGTGAGAACCTTTGAAGGTACTTGCAAAAGGCCGGCAGGGTTGACAGAATTGCAGTGTTGTGTTCAGAAACCGAATGAAACCTTGAGGGATTATATTCAGAGATGGATCACATTACACCATACAGTGGAGAATGTGTCAGATCGCCAAGCAATCTGTGCCTTCAAGGAAGGCGTTAAGTATCGGGAGTTGAATCTGAAATTCAGTCGGACAGGAGATATGACTCTGACTCGGATGATGGAGATTTCCACCAAATACGCTAACGGCGAAGAGGAAGACCGACTCCGGAGTGGAAAGCACAAAACAGTCGCCCAAGAAACCGGCGGAGGGAATTCCAGTCGGAAACAAAAGCGAAAGGCCGAACCAGTTCGATGGTTCTCTTTCTTAGTTCCATCTCTACTGCAAAACTGGACATGAGAGTTTCTTCTCATCCAGCTCCTCGCGAATGGAATGAGAAAGCATGTAAATTTATCTAATTCATAATATTCCAAAATATTACGGTACGGATAGATACACATTAATAGATAATAGAAAAAGTTCGGTTTTTTTATATTGAATTTGTTAAAACAGAAAAATATGGTGAAGCTTTAGTTGTTTCCCAAGGAAAGTTCAAAGGAAAGCCCAAAGGGTCTTGGACTCCCAAAAAAGTTAAGGGTAAAGATGGGAATGATGTGTTGGATCTACCGTGCCATATTCATACCAACAAAGATGAAGAGGGGAACATTATTTACCCTAAACACACCACTCGACAGTGTCATTTCTTGATCCAGCAGTTCCGAGAGAAACAACCCAGGGAGAAGGAAAAGGAGTCGGACGAAGGTGAAGATAGGGAAGAAGATGATGATGGTTTTCCTAATGTCAATTCCACGCTGATGATTTTTGTTGATGTTGAAAGAAAAAGTCGGTTGGAAGTTATTAACAGAAAAGTAAACATGCTTGCTCCTGCAACACCCAGTTATCTGAAGTGGTCCCAGACTGCCATCACATTCGACCAGTCAGACCATCCAACACATATAGCCACCCCTGGGAGGCAAGCACTGGTAGTCGACCAAGTAGTTGAAGGCACTCGACTGACTAAAGTGATGATGGATGGTGGCAGTGGCCTGAATATCCTTTATGATGAAACTTTGAAGGGAATGGGCATTCCAATGTCCAAGCTTAGTGAAAGCAACATGAGTTTCCATGGTGTTATACCTGGCAAGAAGGCTCAGTCACTGGGCCAGATCGCCCTTTATGTGGTTTTCGGTGATTCCAAGAATTACCGCAAGGAAAAGTTGACATTTGAGGTAGTGGATTTCAAGAGTGCTTACCATGCTATTCTGGGTAGGCCCGCTTATTCACGTTTTATGGCTCGACCATGTTATGTGTATCTCAAATTGAAGATGCCTGGTCCTAAAGGAGTAATCACTATCACTGGCAATCAGCAGAAGGCAGAAGAGTGATTTCAAAAGGGCTCAAAAATTGCCGATGCACAAATGGCAGTAGTAGAAGTGCAAGAATATCAGAAAAATGCAGATCCGAGTGATTTGCTGCGAGCCAAGAAGCCTGCCAAAGATTCTGCATTTCAGTCGTCTGGTGAAACCAAGTCGATTCATATTCACCCGACCGATCCCAACGCTGCTCCGACCCATATCTCAACAACACTAGACAGCAAATAGGAAGAAGCGCTCATCCAGTTCCTCCGTGAGAACTGGGACATCTTTGCATGGAAACCTTCTTACATGCCAGGTGTACCCAGGGGACTGGCTGAGCATAATTTGCGAGTCGACCCAAAAGTAAAACCATGCAAGGAACATCTCCGACGGTTCACCGTCCAGAAGAGAAAAGCAATTGGCGAGGAAGTGGCTCGGCTCCTGGCAGATGAGTTCATCCGAGAGATTTACCACTCTGAGTGGCTCGCCAATGTTGTCATGGCCCCCAAGAAGGATGATTCACTTTGCATGTGCATTGACTTCAAGCATATCAATCGGTCCTGCCCAAAAGATCATTTGCCTCTCCCCCGCATCGACCAGATTGTCTACTCGACTGCAGGGTGTGAGCGTTTGTCCTTTTTGGACTCCTATTCCGGGTACCATCAGATCCGACTGTATGGTTCCGATGAGATAAAAACGGCTTTCATCACTCCATTCGGATGCTTCTATTATGTCACTATGCCATTCGGCCTGAAGAACGCCGGAGCCACATTCATGAGGGTTATCCAGAAGTGTCTGCTCACTCAAATCAGTCGGAATGTGGAAGCATACATGGATGACATTGTGGTCAAGTCACGTAAAGGTTCTGACCTGTTGGCTGACCTTGCTGAAACCTTTGCTAATCTCAGAAGATATGATATCAAGCTTAATCCATCAAAAATGCACATTCGGAGTTCGTAGCAGAAAGTTACTCGGTTTCCTCGTTTCCGAATGAGGGATCGACGCTAACCCAGAGAAAGTTGGTGCTATACTTCGTATGAAATGCCCTGTGTGTGTGCACGATGTCCAGAAGCTTACTGGTTGTTTGGCCGCCTTGAGTCGATTCATTTCTCGCCTCGGTGAAAAGGCATTGCCTCTTTACCGACTGATGAAGAAGTCTGATAAGTTTGAGTGGACTCCCGAAGCTGATGCAGCATTTGTAGAGCTCAAAGCCCTGCTTTCCACCTAGCCGGTGCTTGCTGCACCAATCAGTAAAGAGCCTTTACTGCTTTATATTGCAGCCACTGGACAAGTTGTCAGTACAGTACTCATGGTCGAGCAGGAGGAAGAAGGAAAATCCTATAAAGTTCAGCACCCAGTGTATTATGTTTCTGAAGTTCTGACTCCGTCAAAGCAAAGATATCCACATTATTAGCAGCTTGTTTATGGGATTTACATGACCACGAAGAAGGTTGCACACTATTTCTCTGATCATTCCATTATAGTCGTCAGCGATGCTCCATTATCAGAGATTCTGAACAACAGAGATGCAACTGGTCGAGTTGCAAAGTGGGTGATTGAACTCCTTCCCCTGGACATCAAATTTGAGGCAAAGAAAGCTATCAAGTCCCAAGCAATAGCTGATTTCCTCGCCGAGTGGATCGAACAGCAACTTCCGGCCCAAATTCACTCGGAGCATTGGACCATGTTCTTCGATGGATCCAAGATGCTGAATGGTTCCGGTGCTAGGGTGGTGTTGGTATCCCCCCGTGGTGACAAACTCAGCTATGTTCTCCAGATTCACTTTGACTCCTCCAACAATGAGGCTGAATATGAGGCACTTCTATACGGGTTTCGTATGGCCATTTCACTCGGCGTCCGTCACCTCATGGTCTATGGCGACTCGGATTTAGTGGTCAATTAGGTGATGAAGGGCTGGGACGTCAGAAGCCCAACTATGACTGGTTATTGCAATGCTGTGAGAAAGTTAGAAAAGAGGTTTGAGGGGTTAGAGCTCCATCGCATCCCTCGACTGAAAAATCAAGCAGCCGATGATCTGGCAAAGATAGGCTCCAAGAGGGAAGCTATTCCCAGCAATGTGTTCCTGGAGCATATTCATACACCTTTAATTCAAGAAGATCCCTTCACTGAAGAGCCCCCGCAGCCAAAGAGTGCCACCGATCCGACTGAAATCGAGATTCCAGCCGTGGTCGATTTGATTATGGAGGTTTTGGTCATCATCCCCGATTGGACAGTACCATATATCATGTACATTCTTAGAAGGGAACTCCCAAAGGATGAAGAAGAGGCTCGACAGATCATCCGTCGATCTAAAGCCTTTACTGTGATAAGAGGACAGTTGTTCAGAGAAAGTGTGACTGGAGTTTGCCAGAAATGCATAACACCTGAAGAAGGTCGAGTGATCCTCAATGACATCCACTCGAGGACCTGTGGTCACCATGCATCCTCTCGAACCATTGTGGCCAAAGCATACCGAGCGGGATTTTACTGGCCACGGGCGAATGACATGGCAAAAGAAATAGTCGACAAATGTGAAGGTTCCCAGTTTTACTCCAACATGTCTCACAAGCCTGCGTCGGCCCTGAAGACCATTCCACTCATCTGGCCCTTTGCTGTTTGGGGATTGGACATGGTTGGACCTCTCAGGACTAGTAGGAGTGGATTCACTCATGTGCTTGTAGCAGTCGACAAGTTCACCAAGTAGATTGAAGCCAAGCCTATCAAGAACCTTGAAGCCAGTACTGTTGTCAGCTTCATCAGAGAGTTAACATTCAGATATGGTGTCTGAAAGTGCAACTATCCCTAGGTGGTTTTGGTAATTCCTAACAACATATAGCTCATTGAGCTAATGCTATTTCAAGATTAATATCTCAGGAAAGCTCAATGATTGGCATGGCATGGATGAGAAAAGTGGACCCCTCAAAATCCTAATGACAAAGGATTGGCTCAAGCTCAAAGCTCAAGACTCTACATTTTCCACTTTTGTGATCCAAGATCACATTGAGTCTATAGGAAAAGACAATACTATCAAGGAGGGATGAGGTGTTGCTTAATGAGGTTCTTGCTCAAAATGCTTAGTGATATGCTCAAAAACCCTCAACTACTTTATCACATCCACATATGACCTAAACCAAAAGTCAAACTCAGCCCCATCGATTCTTCCTATCCAGCGCCACCGAGTTTCAAATGTCATAGCCACTGCCACAAACCCTAGGAAAATCGGTCTCAGCGATAGGGATCTCGGTCTCACCGAGATGGGGTTGTAATCTCTCTGTTTCCCTTCGTAATATTTCAGTCTCATCGAGATGAGCGATCGGTCCCACCGAGATTGCAATGTAAACTCTCTGTTTTCCCTTCATAACGTTTTGGTCTCACCGAAATGAGCGATCGGTCCCACCGAGTTTACCTGACCAACTCTCTGGTTAGCTTATTACCAAAATCGGTCTCACCGAGTTTGTGTAATCGGTCTCACCGGGATTACATTATTCCCTAACCCTAATCATATCGGTCCTACCGAGTTGCATGTCGGTTCCACCGAAAACCCTAATGGTCACTAGCTTTGCTGAATCAGTCCGACCGAGTTTAACCATTCGGTCCCACTGAGTTTGGGAAGTTATGTGTAACACTTAGATTTTGTGTGGAGGCTATATATACCCCTCCACCACCTCTTCAGTCGTGGAGAGAGCCATCAGAACAAACCTACACTTCCAACTTACTTTTTCTGAGAGAGAACAACCTACACTTGTGTTGAGACCAAGATATCCCATTCCTACTATATGAATCTTGATCTCTAGCCTTCCCCAAGTTGCTTTCCACTCAAATCTTCGTTCCACCAAATCCAAATCCTGTGAGAGATAGTTGAGTGTTGGGGAGACTATCATTTGAAGCACAAGAGCAAGGAGTTCATCATCAACACACCATTTGTTACTTATTGGAGAGTGGTGTCTCCTAGATTGGCTAGGTGTCACTTGGGAGCCTCCGACAAGATTGTGGAGTTGAACCAAGGAGTTTGTAAGGGCAAGGAGATCGCCTACTTCGTGAAGATCTACCGCTAGTGAGGCAAGTCCTTCGTGGGCGATGGCCATGGTGGGATAGACAAGGTTGCTTCTTCGTGGACCCTTCGTGGGTGGAGCCCTCCGTGGACTCGCGCAACCATTACCCTTCATGGGTTGAAATCTCCATCAACGTGGATGTGCGATAGCACCACCTATCGGAACCACGACAAAAACATCCGTGTCTCCAATTGCGTTTGGATCCTCCAAACCCTTCCCTTTACATTCTTGCAAGTTGCATGCTTTACTTTCCGCTGCTCATATACTCTTTGAATGCTTGCTTGAATTGTATTAAGATTGCTTGACTTGTCCAAAGTTGCTAAAATCTGCCAAGAACTAAAATTGGGAAAAGGCTAGATTTTTATTTAGTCAAGTAGTCTAATCACCCCCTCTAGACATACTTTCGATCCTACAAGTGGTATCAGAGCTTTGGTCTCCATTTGCTTTGATTTCCATTGCTTTTGGTGGTCATAGCCTTGGTTTCACAACCTAGGATAGTATGGCGTCTAGCGAGGGAAATTACCATCGTAGAGGTCCTTACTTTGATGGCACTAATTTTGCTAGTTGGAAGCATAAGATGAAAATGCATAATTTTGTACATAACCCCGCCGTTTGGGCTATTGTGTGTATTGGCTTGCAAGGTGAATTCTTTGATGGGAGAGAACCGAACCTTGAAGCTACCACAGAAGAGTTAAAGATGCTACAATACAATGCTCAAGCCTGTGATATCCTCTTTAACGGATTGTGCCCCGAAGAATTCAACAAAATCAGCCGTCTTGAGAATGCAAAGGAAATTTGGGATACTTTGATTGATATGCATGAAGGTACCGATTCCGTCAAGGAATCCAAGTTGGATGTGCTTCAAAGTCAACTTGGCAAGTTCAAAATGAAGGATGGTGAAGGTGTCGCTGAAATGTACTCTAGGCTTGCTCTTATCACAAATGAGATTGCCAGCTTAGGAAGTGAAGAGATGACCGACAAATTCATCATCAAGAAGATTCTAAGAGCCTTGGATGGAAAATATGATACCATATGCACATTGATCCAAATGATGCCAAATTACGAAGATATCAAGCCAACGGAAGTCATTGGAAGAATTGTTGCTCATGAGATGTCACTCAAGGATAAGGAGGATCTCCATAACAAGTCAAGTGGTGCTTACAAAGCCTCATGTGAAGCTCCCACATCATCAAGTGAGAAAAAAACCTTCAATCAAGAATTGAGCCTAATGGTGAAGAACTTCAACAAGTTCTACAAGAGTAGAAGCAAAGAGAGAAGTTCCAAGTCAAGGTCCTACAATGACAAAAGATCTTCTAGTCGAGAGCGAAACTGCTACAATTGTGGAAGACCTGGACACTACTTCAATGAGTGTATGGCCCCCTACAAGAGAAGAGAAGATTCTCCCAAAAGAAGAAGTAGAAGAGAAGAATCACCATCGAGGGAGAGAAGGAGTAGGGATGATCGTTATGAACGAAGACCCTCTCAAAGAAGCAAGGATTCGGAAAGGAAGAACAAGTCATCAAGGAGCTACACAAAATGAAGACATCAAGCTCATGTTGGTGAATGGGTATCCAGCTCCGACTCCGACAATCACTCCGAGAGAAGCTATCACTCCGACTCCGAATATACTCAAGATGAAGATGTTACCGGTCTAGCACATGTGTCAACCAACTCCTACGACATATTTTATTCACCAAATGAAGGAATTGGAAGATGCTTCATGGTGAAAGGTCCAAAGGTATCACACCCCGAGTATGTTGATTTCAATAGTGATGAAGATGACTTGTTAGGTGATGATGATTTACTTGTTGACAACTCTAGTGATGAATACTATGATGAAACATACATTAATCATGCTAATCAAGATAAAACGAATGACAATGATAAGGAGAAGATTGAGTTTCTAACTAAAGAACTAAACACTCTTAAGTTAGCTCATGAAACTATCTTAGGAGATCATCAAGAACTTTTAAGGACTCATGAGAAATTACGCTTTGAAAAGCTCAACCTTGAGCAAGAGCATGAGTTCTTAAAAGCAATCAATGATGATCTTCGCAAGAGAAGTTCTTACATTGCCAAGCGTTTACTCTTATCCACTTACATGCCTCAAGTCAAGTCTAGTAACAAGTACAAGAAGGATTCTTCCTCTAGTAGTAAAAATAATCATGCTAAATCCAATACTGTTGCTTCTAGTAGTTCTCTTGATTCCACTAATGATTCTCTTAGCCAAGTTACACTTGAGCAAGAAAATAGCTTACTGAAGGGAATCATAGAGAAAGGTGTTTACAAGAGCCTTGTCGAGAGTAAGCAATTCGAGGAAATTGTACGCAAGCAAGGAAGGAACCGGAAGAATCAAGGTATTGGTTTTGAACGAAAGTTCAATGCCAATGGAGTTGAGTGGGAAGAAGATCAATACCCCAAGACGAAGTTTGTTCCTCAACAAGAGAAGTATGATCCTACTTCTTTCAAAGGGACACAATCTCAAGATGATCTTCCGCCACAAGACCACAAGGAAAAAGGCAAGGACAAGCTTCAAGAGGAAATTGATGCATTTGAAGAAGCTCCTAAGGCCTTGGTCAAGTGGGTTCACAAGACTACATCAAGTTCCACTTCATCAAGTACAACTACAACTCCGAGGATTCCCATCAAGATGGTGTGGATCCCGAAGAAGAAGAACTAGAGAGTTCTTCAGGGTGACTCCGCTAACATACTTCACTCTTATCATTTTGGCAAGAACAAGTGCAATCAACTTCCACATCTTGCACTAGTTCAAGGAGTCACAAACCCTCTTGTTGGTAAGACAAGGGACAAGGTAACCTAATGCTCTCATAGACATCATCTTGTATGTGCATCACTGTATGTCTATGGATATCCTTGTTTGTTCCTTATGGGACTAACCCGTGTAGGTATTGAAAGTGCAACTCACTCCAAAGGATAGCTCCGAATGATATACATCAACTTAGAGCATCCACAACTTCAACACCTACATGAAGTCATCATCGACAAAACCCAAGGTTAGTTCATCCCTCTTAGGGGGGATCTCACATCTAGGGGGATCTTTACTCTAAGAATTGAGCTAAAGCAACTCTAATGGTGTGAACACAACAACGCGTTATGTAAAAGTGGTAACCCCACTTGTGCTTAAACGATCAGTATGACTGAAAGTGCTAGTGATTGACTAGAGGGGGGGTTAATAGGCGATTTTTATGAAAGTCTTCAAAACATGGAAGTTTCGAAGACAAACGATAGAAATAAACCTATTACCATGCAGTGGAAGGTAGACTACACTAAGCAAGCCATAGTCAAGTATTCAATGAAATGAAAGCACAAAGACTAATAGCAGCTAGGCAGTATAGATCAGGATGGAAGATAGTATGAAGCCAATCAGAACAAGCAGTCACACAGTGAAGACAAATAGATAATGCAAACATGCAATGACTTCACAAGGACCAATCTGCAAATAAAGAGATGGGAAGGATAGAACCAGTGGCTCGTTGAAGACAATGATTTCTTGGACCAGTTCCAGTTGCTGTGAAAACTGTACGTCTGGTTAGGGAGGCTGAGATTCAACTCAGAAGACCGCGTCTTCACCTTATTCCCCTTGAGCTAAGGACACCTAGTCCTCGCCCAATTACTCTGGTAAGTCTTCAAGGTAGACTTCCAAACCTTCACAGACTTCGTTCACCGGCGATCCACAATGAATCTTGGATGCTCAGAACGCGACGCCTAACTGGCTAGAGGATTCACAGTCCTCAAGTGTAATAAGTCTTCAGATCACACAGACAAGAAGACTTAAGTGATGCCTAACATTCTTTGGCTCTGGGTGTTTAGGGCTTTGTCCTCGCAAGGATTTCTCTCTCAAAGGCTTCGAGGTGGGTTGCTCTCAAATGACAAAAGCCATGCACTAACTCTGAGCAGCCAACCAATTTATGGTGTAGGGGGTGGGCTATTTATAGCCACTAGGCAACCCGACCTGATTTGTCCAAAATGACCCTGGGTCACTAAGGAACTGACACGTGTTCCAACGGTCAGATTTCAAACACACACGACAACTTTACTTGAGCTACAAGCAAAGCTGACTTATCCAGCTCTGGATAAGATTTGCTCTCATTGTCTTCGCTCGAAGACATAGGATTTTGGTTAAGCATCACTTTAGTCATTCTGACTGGTTTACTTGGACCCCACTTAACAGTACGGTGGTTCCTATGACTCAACAAAGAAGAAAAAGAACGATGAAACAACTAAGTCTTCACACTCCATAGTCTTCACGCGATGTCTTCTCTTGTCATAGTCTTCAATGTGAATGTCTTCACATACCACCTTTGACTTCAATGTCTTCATACATTTTTAGGGGTCATCTCTGGTAGGAAAACCGAATCAATGAGGGACTTCTACCTGTGTTATCTTCCAATTCTCACAACACATTAGTCCCTCAACCAGGTTTGTCGTCAATACTCCAAAACCAACTAGGGGTGGCACTAGATGCACTTACAATCTCCCCCTTTTTGGTGATTGATGACAAACTGGTTGAAGTTTTCAACGGGGATAGAAATATGTGAAATTGTAAAGGATTTAAGTATTGTCTTTGTAAGTAGCAGAAAGGCTCCCCCTGAAGATGTGCATATAAGTATTTTGCTTTTGAATGCAAATTCACATGGCAGGTTGTACTTGCGGAGCTCCTATTTTACTTATGAAGACAATTCATCATCCATGAAAGGATATATCAAAGATAATGACATGCATAATGAAAAATGGACGTCTGCAAAATGACCTAAGTGCGGAAGTTATCATCGCACATGAGGAATATATCATCGCATCACAGAATAGTAAATAAGTAGCAGGCGACCATCGAGTTTAAGTGTTACAACTCAAAGAACCAAATGTATCAAAAAGCGAGAGTTGTAGACACTAGGCAAAAATATAAAGCAACCGCCCATATGGACCCGCTTGAAGACTATCAACTCATATGCTTCTCCCCTTTTGTCAGTAAGGACCAAAAAGGTTTGAAGACATAGAGCGTCTACTCGTTCCCAGAGGAAGTAGGGGAAGCAGCAGGGTCGTCGTTGGCGTTTGGCGGTGCAGAAGAACTTGGTGCAGTGTCGAGACGCGCTGAAGGTGGGGGTGGTGAAGTGGCATCATCTTGATTATCGATAACTCTGGCATTCACCGTTGTAGCTGAGGAAGAGTAGTCAGAGTCTTCAAGGGAGGGAGTCCGACGCAAGTGAGCATTCCTTGGAGGAGTGGAGTCAAACTTGAATCTTTCTGTGAAGCCATCGTCTTGAAGATCTTCTTCGGCAGTGAGCAAAGTCAAACTCTTCCAAGACCTCTGATAGGTTTCATGTGCAACAAAGGCATTCTTGGTGGCAAGATTGAAAATGCGATTGACGTCCACCAAGAGGCTTTGCATCTGACACTTAAGCCAGTCATGATGCTTATCATGTTTCTGATGTAGCACGACGAGAAGCTCTCGGTCATTGAGAACACGAGATCGCTTCCGAGGCCTTTGGGCAATGGTGCTTCCAGTGGCGTCAGTTTGGGTGCGAGGGGCACGTGTGTTACCAGCCAGGGGATAAACACGAGAGACTCCCTGAACTCCTTCAATGGGCTGGGTGAAGCTTTGACGATCAACATTGTGAAGATAAATTGGATCCTTAGCAGGCTCTGGGTAAATAGCTTCAACAGACAGATCAACCTCTGGCAAGAATACAAGATGATTGCGCAAAGACGGGTGATAGTTGAAGGCAGAGTGAAGCTTGATCAGACGCATTACCCATTGAGCATAGAACTTTAGACCAAAAATGTCGAAGCCAGATGCAGCCAACTGCCTGATGAAGAAGTCTTGAGCATTGATGCTGATGCCATTGAAGATATAGAAAACCAAAGTCTTCATTGCTCCTTCAAGCCTCGCTGCAGATGAATGTCCTTTGACAGGCCATAGAGTTTTCCTGACGATATGGTAAATGGTACGGGGCAGATACTCTAGGTCTTCAACAAAGAATTCCGTTGGGTATTCAGCGTCGCGTGGCAGAGGCTTCATCATGCTTAGAATTTGGCTCATGTTGGGTTCTGGCTTCTGAAAAATGCTCTCCAAAGCATTCTGGTGTTGTTGACAACCTGGTTCATAGTATTCACCAGGAGTGGGCAGGGCTGTGAGCTCAATGATATCAAGAGCTTTGGCTTCATGATGGACATTGCCTGTTATCCACTCAAGGACCCAAGTCTTTGGATCCCTGTTGTAGCCGCGAATGTGAAGAGTTGCATAAAACTGTAATAGAAGCTCTTCATTCCAGTGTTCCTTGTCTGTGACAAATTGCAGGAGTCCAGCGTCTCTGAAGCAATCCAACGCTTCTTCTAGATAGGGCAGGCCAACTATAGCATCAGTGTCGAGATGCATATGTGGAAATATGCGCCCTTGATTGTATAAGACGCATGAATAGTAGCTGCGCTGCTGATAGCTCCAGAACCAATCCGATAAAATGCGAGGTTTGGAGTATGGGTTCTTGGCGCTGTTGAAGACGGTGTTATGTGCCACGAAGCCATTCACATTGAAGACCCCAGGTGAGGTTGCAGTGCCTGGGAATCTTGGAAGTCTTGGCTTGGGCTTCTGGACTTGAGGCCTGTGCTTGACATGATAGTCAAATTGTGGACCCGCAGCAGGTTAAGGAACCAGAATGGGCCATCAGACCATAACAGGCTGACCACGATCAAATGCCAGCTCAATAGTATGAGGTCTTGGATGGGGTACAAGAGCATTGGCATTTTCGTTGACATGGGCTGCAAGTGGCACAATAGCTTCAGGAGGAATGATTACGTCTGGTGCAGCATTGGCTTCAGGTGCTTCATTATTGGCTTCGGGCATGACGACATCAGTGTCGTCAGCAGTGTTGTTGTTGGTGGTGACGTTAGCTTCAACCTCCACTTGTGTGGCTGGAGGGTTGGACACATTTTCCTCGGGAGCGGCATCTTGGTGGACTGGGGAAGTTGCAACTCGTTCTTCTTCAACTCTTGGTTCTTCTTTATCATCGGCTGATGTAGCCGGAATATCTTCAACTGTTTTGGCTTCAGACTTAGAGACGTTCATAGTTGGAGTGGCTTCTGGGAACACTTGACGTGCAACAGATCGTGGTGCACTTCTCCTTCTAGAACGCTCGGAAGAGTGACTTGGGGCCTTGGTCCTTTGCGAATCCTGCGTAACGCTGGCGACGCCTGTGGAGATGGAGTTGGCTGGGCCTCAAAGTCATCGTCATCTTTCACTAGTGAGGTGACTTGTGGTTGGGGAGTACTTGGGGTGTCTTGTTGTTGTGGGTGATCAGCCCACGATGCATCCTGAGCAATTGGCGTCAGAGGACGACCAATGCCGATGAGCTCGTTGTGTGTGAGCACAGGCGATGATACCACATTTTGTTCAATTTGAGGAAGGACTTCATCATCTGCTACAATGTCATGGTGACCAATGTCTTCAGCTGCGGTGGGGTCAACAGCTGGAATATCTTCAACTTCAGGAGCCTCCGTGGAAGCAGGCTCATGAACTATCATACGTCTTTCTTGTTGTGTGGATTCAGGACAAGCAACAGAAATGGGCTCGACAACAAGGGGCTTTGTGGAAGCAGCCCGGTCTCTCTTCTTTGTTTTCCTTTTCTTGGTTGGGGGAGCATCATCAGTGGTGGCTTTGGTCTTGCGCTTTCTGGCTTCGGCTTCAGCTGCTCTAGTTTTCTTGAATTCTGAAGCCACTGTGGGGACCTTAGGCTTTGAGCCTGTCATACTGGCTGGGAAGACAATGTGAGGTTCTTCCTACCTTGATGCTTCTGGTTCTGCCACAACTGGCTTCTTCTTCTTCTTGGCAGCCATTTTGGGGTCGATGCCTGGTCGCTCCAAGGCCTTGCGCTTTTCAGCTTCATTGTAGCCTTGAACACATTGGGAAGCAAGATTCTTGATGCGCTCACGAGAACCTTGGGCTTCTTCATGTTTCTTGAGAAATGCTTCCTTGAGCTCGTGTAGCATGATCTTGAAGTTCTGCACATCCTTCACACTGAGCCTGGCCATATGCTTCTTCAACTGATCTTGTGCTTCAGCGCAACAATTTTCTGAGCAAGAGCTAACTCAGAAGCAATGACGCCGTTGAAGGAAACGCTGAGGCCAATTGGAAGTTGTAGATCGTCAAAACTGAGTTCTGGATTGTCAAACCAGTCATCGATGAACTTGTGTAGAATCTCACCATCGAAGAGGGGAAGATCATTGAAGATTTCCGCCTGCTGCTTGCTCTTAATCAACAGCTCAAGAGCGTCATTGGTAAGATCATCGTCACTTGACAGATCAATGGCATCATTTCTTAGAATGGCAGCAGGGGTCAGAGCAGGACTGGAGGAGTGCATAGGCTTCTTCTTCTTCATCTCGGTCTTGGAGACGCGAGAGTGATCTTCAGACTGCACACTTGGTGCAGGTGGAGCGGTGGCCAAGGGCTTCACTCGTGAAGCTTTTGGTGGAGAGGAAGGCTTCGGAGCCTTGGGTTTCTTCTGCTTCTTCGGCTTCGGAGGTGCAGGTGCTTCATCAAAGTCAGCGTCATCTACAGGTCGATCCACATCTGCACCTTGAACCCTGATATGAGTGATGAGACCTTCTAAGTCATAGAAGGGCCCAACCAAATTTGGTTCAGCTTCGCGTGTGCCATCGGCACGAGGCATAGAGGGGCCAGGATTGAATTCTAATCCCCAAGATTCTTGTTCTCCTTGGCCGAGTTCTTGGCAAACTGAAAGTTGCGCTTGAACAGATCGTCATCCCGACACCATAGCAGAGATGTGGGATGAGCATCAGTAGGTTGAGGTCCATGGACCATGCAAGGAAAGAAACCCTGAGCAATGGCTTCAGTTCTGGTCTTGGGTTGAAGATTTCTATAGAGAATATCTCCCCAGGGATGCTTGATAGCATTCTTCTCAGCATACCTGTTGGTGACGAATCTGAACTTAAACCATTGCTCGGCCCAATATCTTCGAATCCATTGGATTCGAGTTTTGCGTTCATTAAGGTTTCTTGAGGATCAGTTTTGTACAGTTCATGCAGATCAGCTGGCAAAGCATTTGATGTTTCCCCGCGGCGTTGTCTGCCGCCCTTCCTCACTGACTTTTACGAAGCCATGAAGTTCAAACTGTATGGCTTCAACACTGACAAAGGCTTCTTGGTCAGACAAGAACTGGCTTTGGGAGAGTTGATATGATGTTGTAAGAATTCTGCAAATGAATGCAGACTATGAGAACCAAGGGATTCTCCCACGGACATGTACCTGTGACAGCATTAAATATGCGAGGGAAGGGGAAGAGGTCATATGCATTCTCAGAAGATTTTGAAGATAAATCAGTTTGAAGACATTGACCTCATAACGCGAAGACATTCACTTATGTGTTTGAAGTTGGTTCCAGATTTGTACGAATCCAAGAATAGGTACAAGTGAGGAATCTAACCAATTTTAGATGCATAAGTGAACATGCTAGGCATAGTATGAGATGCAGAACTAGATAGATCCAAGTTTGTAGTTACAGAAACCACTTTTGGTGAAGAAGGATGAATCGATTAGATCAAAAGACGGTAAAAAGTGAGATTTTAATTACCACACGATGAACTGCTAGATGGGAAGAGTGGGAGACCGAGAAGTTCGATCCACCGTGCCCTAACTTGGCGACGGAGGACACCTGCGGCGGCGAGGGAGAAGACGATGTCCGCAGCCGGCGTGAGGACGACGTCGATGAAGTCCCGGCAGCTAAGCGCTTCGTCACCGGCGTCGTCGAGAGCTAGCGGAGGTGCTAGGGTTTTGACGAGATGGAGAGGTGGAAGAAGGATTTTTGACCGTGAGGGGACATGTATTTATAAGGAAAAGAACGGCACAACGCAATTACGCAGGTGCCCCTGGCGGTTCACATCTAAGGGACACGTGGCGAACATGAAACACATTGAAAGCAGTTCCATGTTCCCATGCCCGTCTGGATTGTCGAGCGGTCGTTCCGGCTTCTCCGGGTTTCACGCAATAAGGATTAAGCATTTAAAACAGATTAAATGTGTGTCCCTGTGTCTTTTGCTGACAAGGACGCAGAGAACACATTCGACAGTTTCAATAGAATGCATATGATTTGGATAGATAGATTTGAGGTAGAAGCATAGTGAGGTTAGGGTCCGATCACATTCACTTAGATCAAAAGATTCAAATGAAAAGACATAGCTATAAGTGAATGTTGTAGAGGACAGAACACTTAATATATGCATATACCAAGTCGACATTGTGAAGATAATCAAGAAAGCAAATCAATGTTGAAGACAAATCAAGTGAGAAGACTTTGCAAAAGTAACGCCATGAGAAAAACACTTCTAAAGGAAGAATTTGGTGGTGGCGTTACCCACCGTATAGGAAGTATTAGACCCAGACACGACGCACAATTATCGTGGCGCTCTGAAGTCAAATTCCACGTTAATGTATTCACACTCAGAATGTAAGTCTTCATTGATTGAAGATATACTTTACTTCGTATGTTGCACATCTAAGTCATCAACATGCATAAGTGTTAGGATGTGTGCCTGATCACAGGACATTTGAGTATTCCAAGATATTTAGCTCACACCGTAACTTGCAAAACCTTTTCTCATCCAAGGGCTTTGTGAAGATATCTGCCAGTTGCTCTTCAGTGTTGACGTGTATGATATCAATATCTTCCTTCATTACATGATCTCTCAGAAAGTGATGACGAATTTCAATGTGCTTTGTCTTCGAGTGCTGAACTGGGTTGTTGGCAATCTTGATGGCACTTTCATTGTCGCAGTAGAGTGGCACTTGCTTCAGATGAATGCCATAGTCTTTGAGTGTTTGCTTCATCCATAGAAGATGAGCGCAGCAAGACCCAACAGCAATGTATTCAGATTCAGCAGTGGAGAGAGATACACAATTCTGCTTCTTTGAAGACCAACATACAAGTGATCGTCCCAGAAAGTGACATGTTCCTGATGTAGACTTGCGATCCACCTTGTCACCAGCATAATTGGCATCCGAGAATCCAACTAGATCAAACTCTGAGCACTTTGGATACCATAATCCTAATGTTGGGGTGTAAGCCAAATATCGAAGAATTCGCTTCACAGCTAAGTGATGCGATTCCTTTGGTGCCGCTTGGAATCGAGCACACATGCAAACACTAAGCATAATATTTGGCCTAGATGCACATAGATAAAGTAAAGAACCAATCATGGAGCGGTATACCTTTTGCTCAAACTCTTTACCATTGTCGTCGGGACCCAGATGGTGTTTAGCTGGCATTGGCGTCGTGTAACCTTTGCAATCTTGCATTCCAAACTTCTTCAGGCAATCTTTGAGGTATTTCTCTTGAGATATGAAGATGCCATTTCTTTGCTGACGAATTTGAAGACCAAGGAAGAACTTCAGCTCACCCATCATGGACATCTGATATTGCTCTTGCATCATGTGTCCAAACTCATCACTATATTTCTGGTTGGTGTAGCCGAAGATAATGTCATCCACATATATTTGGCACACAAACAGTTCACCATCATATGTCTTCATGAAGAGCGTGGGATCCAGGGAACAAGGTTTGAAGCCTTTGCTCTTCAGGAAGTCTTTGAGCGTATCATACCAAGCGCGAGGAGCTTGTTTGAGGCCATACAGTGCTTTGTTTAGTTTGTACACCATATTAGGATGTTTCGGATCTTCAAAGCCAGGAGGTTGTGCGGCGTATACTTCTTCTTCAATCTTGCCGTTGAGAAATGCACTCTTCACATCCTTTGATATAGCAAGATGTTGTGATGGTTAGCATAGGCTAGCAGTATGCGAATAGCTTCAAGCCTAGGCACAGGAGCAAATGCTTCATCGAAGTCAATTCCTTCAACTTGAGTGTATCCTTGAGCAATGAGACGAGCCTTGTTTCCGACAACTTGACCATGCTCATCTTGCTTGTTGCGATATATCCATTTAGTGCCTATGATATTGTGCTTATGAGGATCAGGACGCTTGAACAGTTCCCATATATTATTCAGCTCAAATTGTTGAAGATCTTCTTGCATAGCTTGAATCCATTCAGGTTCCATGAAGGCTTCATCAACTTTCTTGGGTTCAGATATTGAGACGAATGCGAAGTGCCCACATAAATTTGCTAGTTGTGTTGCCCTTGAACGAGTGAGTGGACCAGGTGCATTGATGCTATCAATTATTTTCTCAATCTGTACTTCATTTGCAACACGAGGATGAACAGGATGAAGATTTTGCTCTTGCTGATCATTGTCATCATTAGAATGATTGTCTTCAGGCTGAGCATTGTCTTCAGGTTGATCGAGTGCAGAGATGATGAGTTCCTCTTCGGGCTGTGCTTCAGATGGTATGATTTCTCCAGTTCCCATAAGCTTGATGAATTCACTGGATGGAACTTCATCTAGCACATTTTGCAAGTGCTCTCTTTGCGAGCCATTAGTTTCATCGAACCGCACATCCACAATTTCAACCACTTTATAGTGAAAGAGGTTGAAGACTCTGTAGGAGTGCGAATCCTTTCCGTATCCAAGCATAAAACCTTCATGTGCTTTCAGTGCAAATTTTGAAGTGTGATGTGGATCCTTGATCCAGCACCTGGCACCAAATACTCTGAAGTAACTGACATTTGGCTTCTTACCAGTGCGGAGCTCATAGGATGTTTTGTTCAGAAGCTTGTGAAGATAAACACGGTTGATGATATGTCATGCAGTATCAATGGCTTCAGGCCAGAACTTTCTTGGAGTCTTGTATTCATCAAGCATCGTCTGGGCCATCTAAATGAGTGTTCTATTCTTGCGTTCCACGATGCCATTCTGCTGCGGCGTGGACGGAGCTGAGAACTCATGAGTGATGCCCAAAGTATCAAGATAAGTGTCGAGGCCGGTGTTCTTGAATTCAGTGTCATTGTCACTTATGATGTTCTTGATCTTGACGCCACAGTTGTTCATGGCTCGATTGGCGAAGCGTCTGAAGACATCCTGCACTTCAGTCTTGTAGAAGATTATATGCACCCATGTATATCTTGAATAGTCATCAACAATGATGAAGCCATAGAGACAAGCAGTAGTAGTAAGAGTTGAGTAGTGAGTGGGACCGAAGAGGTCCATGTGTAGCAGTTCGAAGGGTTGAGTCGTTGTCATGATTGTCTTCGAGGGATGCTTGGCCCTCGTCATCTTTCCATCTTCGCAGGCACCGCATACATGATCCTTCTTGAACTTGACGCCCTCGATGCCTATGATATGATTCTTCTTTGCAAGAGTGTGCAAATTCCTCATGCCAGCATGCCCTAGCCTCTGATGCCAGAGCCAGCATTCTGAAGCTTTTGCAAGAAGACATACGGCAAGTTGTGGTCCTGCTGAGAAATCTACCATGTACAAATCATCTTTCCGACACCCTTCAAAGACTAGAGACTTGTCAGATTCCATTAGAACAAGGCAACGATATTTTCCAAACATCACAATCATGTTTAAATCGCAAAGCATTGAGACAGACATTAAGTTGAAACCAAGGGATTCAACAAGCATCACTTTATCCATGTGCTGATCCTTTGAGATTGCAACTCTACCTAGACCCAATACCTTGCTTTTACCAATATCAGCAAATGTGATGTGACTCTTGTCAGATGGACGTAAGGTTGAGTCCATGAGAAGACTTCGCTTGCCAGTTATGTGATTAGTACATCCACTATCAGTAATCCATTCTGAAGCAGCCGGTGTCATACCCTACAGTGCAGTTAGGGGGATAGGCTTCACGAAGAGAATTGTGAAGCATAAACATTTGACGAGCAAGTGGATTATGAAAGCTTAGATTGAGGTTAGGACTGATAGGGCAAGTAGCAAGCGACTCAGGAATAAAATACATAATAAGACCATTTGGGCATTTGATCTTGCGCCCTACAAGATGTTTAAGGTCCCCAGCAATAGCTTCAGACGCATTTGATTTTCGGCTGGAGACCCTTCCCTACAAAAGAGAGTTAAGCTTTCTTAGCCACCCACATCTTCAAGGGTGGCTTCGAAGCAATGAGTCTAAGTGTAGCATCTGAGAACTTTGGCTTTGGAGCCCTAGCAAATAGTCTTGCAGGTGGACAATAGTACTCATAAGAATAAGCAGAGTAGTTCTTGGTCTTATGAACATGGCAGTTTGATGAAACGCGCTCATATTCATAGGCCTGAGTATGGTTTCCCTGCAAAACATTTGCGTTACTGCGACTCAGGTGAGTCCTCTGTCTGTATGAAGCCTTTGGACCATATGAAGCCCGTGGTATGGGGTTTGTCTTCTTCACTTGTGGCGTCATGACGACATAAAAAGGAAGATTTTCCAGACACTTTTTCGGCACCCAGACTTTCTTCATAGGTGGCCCATTCCTGCAGTTAGTACCAATATACCTGGCAAACACTTCACCATTCTGATTCTTAAACAGTTTATAGTTTGCATCAAAGGATTCATCAATAACAATGGGATTAGCACAAGTGAAGCCAGATAGGGTGGATGGATCCACTGAAGGTTCCTTTGCAGCAACCCATGTGGTTTTGGGGTACTGCTCAGGTTTCCAGTAAGAGCCATCAGCATTTATTTTCCTTTCGAACCCAACACCCTCTTTCCTAGGGTTTTGGTTTAGGATCTGCCTTTTGAGGACATCACATAGTGTCTGATGCCCTTTGAGACTTTTGTACATCCCTGTTTCAAGCAATATCTTCAACCTAGCATTTTCATCAGCAATAACAGTGGCATCCTTAGCAGAGGGGTTAGTTACCACATCAATAGTTGAAGATATTGCAACAGTAGCAACAGTAGAACATCCAGCAACAGAAGTAGCGTTGTCACGCTCAATGCATTTAAGACATGGTGGTTCAAATCCTTCCTGAGTGGAACTAATCTATTTGGCGCGAAGTGACTCATTTTCTTTTTGAAGATCTTCATGATCCGCTCTCAATTTCTCAAGATCTTGCTTCCTTTGAAGATAATCATAGGAAAGCTTTTCATGAGTTGTTGAGAGCGTTTCATGACGACTTTCAAGTTCCTCATACTTAACATGAAGATTTTTTATGTCTTCAATTAAGGACTGAGATCGAGTCATTTCAGCGTCTAACAGGTCATCGCTTTTGTCTAACGGTTTTTGAATATGTTCCATAGCTTTCTGTTGTTCAGTTGCAATTTTAGCAAGTGTTTTGTAGCTGGGTTTGGAACCACAATTAGAGTCATCTTCACTGGATGTTTGATAGTTAGTAGTGCGTGAGTTTACCCTGGCACCGCGTGCCATGAAGCAGTAGGTGGGAGCGGAGTTGTCCTTGTCATTAGCATTGGCGTCGGTGATGAAGTCATTGTCTTCAATGTTGAAGATGGACTTGGCAACGTAGGCTGTAGCCAGACTTGCAACGCCAGAATCGGACTCCTCCTCAGACTCCACCTCCGCCTCCTCAGAAGCAGACTCCTCCTCTGAATACATTTCCTTGCCAACAAACGCACGAGCCTTGCCAGATGAGCTCTTCTTGTGTGATGAAGACTTTGATGAAGACTTGGAAGAAGACTTTGAGTATTTCTTCTTCTTCTTGTCGTCAGAATCATATTCCTTGCTCTTCTTCTTATTGTTGTTCTCATTGTCCCACTGCGGACACTCAGAGATGTAGTGACCAGGTTTCTTGCACTTGTGGCATGTTCTCTTCTTGTAGTCATGAGCAGAAGCTTCATCATTCCTTGAGCTGGATCGCGAGGACTTTCTGAAGCCTTTCTTCATGGTGAATTTCTGGAACTTCTTCACAAGCATAGCAAGCTCCTTTCCAATGTCTTCAGGATCATCAGAACTGCAATCAGATTCTTCTTCAGATGAGGAAACAACTTTTGCCTTCAAAGCACGAGTTCGCACATAGTTGGGACCGTAGATGTCTCTTTTCTCAGAAAGCTGAAAGTCATGTGTGTTGAGCCTTTCAAGTATGTCAGACGGATCGAGTATCTTGAAGTCAGTGCGTTCTTGAATCATCAGGTCTAGGGTGTCAAACGAGCTGTCAAGTGATCTTAGGAGTGTCTTGACGACTTCATGCTTGGTGATCTTAGTAGCGCCGAGGGCTTGAAGCTCATTTGTGATGTCAGTGAGTCGATCAAACGTGAGTTGAACATTCTCATTGTTGTTTCTCTTGAAGCAGTTGAAGAGGTCGCGAAGGACACTGATTCTCTGATCTCTCTAGGTTGAGACGCCTTCGTTGACCTTGGAGAGCCAGTCCCAGACTACCTTGGATGTTTCCAGAGCACTCACACGGCCATACTGTCCTTTGGTCAGATGACCACATATGATGTTCTTGGCAGTGGAGTCCAGTTGAATGAACTTCTTGACATCAGCAGCGATGACACCTTCACCAGCCTTGGGGACGCCATTCTTGACGACATACCAGAGGTCGACATCAATGGCTTCCAGATGCATGCGCATCTTATTTTTCCAGTAGGGATATTCAGTTCTATCGAAGATTAGGCACGCAGCAGAGACTTTGATTATCCCTGCAGTCGACATAGCTAAAACTCCAGGTGGTTAAACCGAATCACACAGAACAAGGGAGTACCTTGCTCTGATACCAATTAAAAGTGCTAGTGATCGACTAGAGGGGGGGTGAATAGGCGATTTTTATGAAAGTCTTCAAAACATGGAAGTTTCGAAGACAAACGATAGAAATAAACCTATTACCATGCAGCGGAAGGTAGACTACACTAAGCAAGCCACAGTCAAGTATTCAATGAAATGAAAGCACAAAGACTAATAGCAGCTAGGCAGTATAGATCAGGATGGAAGATAGTATGAATCCAATCAGAACAAGCGGTCACACAGTGAAGACAAATAGATAATGCAAACATGCAATGACTTCACAAGGACCAATCTGCAAATAAAGAGATGGAAAGGATAGAACCAGTGGCTCGTTGAAGACAATGATTTGTTGGACCAGTTCTAGTTGCTGTGGCAGCTGTACGTCTGGTTAGGGAGGCTGAGATTCAACTCAGAAGACCACATCTTCACCTTATTCCCCTTGAGCTAAGGGCACCCAGTCCTCGCCCAATTACTTTGGTAAGTCTTCAAGGTAGACTTCCAAACCTTCACAGACTTCATTCACCGGCGATCCACAATGACTCTTGGATGCTCAGAACGCGATGCCTAACCGGCTGGAGGATTCACAGTCCTCAAGTGTAATAAGTCTTCATATCACACAGACAAGAAGACTTAAGTGATGCCTAACACTCTTTGGCTCTGGGTGTTTAGGGCTTTGTCCTCGCAAGGATTTCTCTCTCAAAGGCTTCGAGGTGGGTTGCTCTCAAATGACAAAAGCCGTGTACTAACTCTGAGTAGCCAACCGATTTATGGTGTAGGGGGTGGGCTATTAATAGCCACTAGGCAACCCGACCTGATTTGTCCGAAATGACCCTGGGTCACTAAGGAACTGACACGTGTTCCAACGGTCAGATTTCAAACACACACGACAACTTTACTTGAGCTACAAGCAAAGCTGACTTATCTAGCTCTGGATAAGATTTTCTCTCATTGTCTTCGCTCGAAGACATAGGATTTTGGTTAAGCATCACTTCAGTCATTCTGACTGGTTTACTTGGACCCCACCTAACAGTACGGTGGTTCCTATGACTCAACAAAGAAGAAAAAGAACGACGAAACAACTAAGTCTTCGCGCTCCATAGTCTTCATGCGATGTCTTCTCTTGTCATAGTCTTCAATGTGAATGTCTTCACATACCACCTTTGACTTCAATGTCTTCATACATTTTTAGGGGTCATCTCTCGTAGGAAAACTGAATCAATGAGGGACTTCTACCTGTGTTATCCTGCAATTCTCACAAGACATTAGTCCCTCAACCAGGTTTGTCGTCAATACTCCAAAACCAACTAGGGGTGGCACTAGATGCACTTACAATGACCTATGATCAAATGTTCTCATTTGACTCCTAAGTCAATATACTCATATATAGATGACCTAGTCATCGCCAATTGCTTTATAGATGCTAGAATTGTTTGTGCATGCTTTGCCACATATTTCATTTGTCATTTTATTGTGTGAGCATGTTGGTTGCATAATTTACTCATTCGAGGACATCCACTTGTTGTTTTCATTGGTTGGTTACTTTTTATCTTGCCAAGTGGACGGACAAGAATGCCTAAGAACCTTCTCTAGCTATCTATGCTCTTCTCATCTCAAACTCTATTCATGCTGCATCACAAAGTTTGATCAAGTCAGATTCGAACCACTCTGTGTGAGGAGCACTCAGAGTCCCCGATTCGTCATAGACTTAAACTTTCAAAACTTCTTTGTGTGTTTCAGTCTGACCGATTCATCCATTTCGGTCATACCGAGATCACTAAGTCGATCTATGTTTTTAATCTCGGTGCAACCCATTTGAACTTTTCGGTCACACCGTGTTGCAGTCACTACTTGCAGTTATGCATCTTGGTGCCACCGAGTTGTTCTACTCGGTCACACCGACAGGGTCAGGCTATATATACCCACGGGCCAAAATTTGGAAAACTTTCCAAACCTCTTTGCCCGCGCTCAGCCTGCTCTGCCTCCCTGGGTCTCCGGATCGTCCTCCTCGTCGCCAGCCGCCTCCAGTCACTGGTCTCCGCCGTCATCAAGAGGATCGTCTCCGCCGTTGCTGCTGTAGCAAGTCCATCACCGAACTAGGGTTTGGACTTGATCTTTGTGCTGTTCTCACTCCGATTCACCAGCACATTGTTTTTCCATGTATCTTGCCACGATTGAGATCACTCTATCCAATGAAAACACTCTGTAGTTTAGTCTTGGATTGAAATTTAGGGTTAGGTTTCCGCCGAAACCATCTCGGACCGACCGAGTTGCTGAAATCGGTTTCACTGATTTGGCTCAGGCCATTGCACATGTGATTCTCAGTCTGACCGAGAATTGCAAATCGGTGTGACCGAGTTCGAGTCTTTGTGAAACCCTAGCAGTCTCTGTGCCACCGAACTGTGACTCGGTCTGACCGAGTTCACTAGTTTAGGTTCCAACAAATGCTTCGGTATCACCGAGATTTCAAATCGGTAGATCTGAAATGCTTTCTGTGGAAAAATAAAACTAAGTTTTTGATTCATTCTTTTGCAAAAACCTCTGCACTTTGTGATGCTCATCCACTCTACCTCATCTATAATCCATTCACAGGGTCTGCTGTCAGTGTTTGCATCATGTCAGATCAGAGTGACAGTCAGAACAAGTCTGAGGAGCAAGTGAACTTGAGTGAGGGCACTAGTCCCTCTAGCAGCTTTGATGACGGAATCAGAAGTACCCCCAGCAACTTGCCTAAGGTAGCCACCAGGACCAGAAAGAAGAAAACCTCAGATTCTGAGGATGAGGACTACGTGGCTGCTGAGGAAGAAGCCACCTCAAAGAGGAAAGTCCTGAAAAAGGAATATGGCATAGCTGCTGCCACTAAGCCAGGGATGAAGCAAAATGTTCCTGCCAAGAGAGCTCCCATGTCAAAAGCCAGAACATCCACTCAAGAGACTTTAGGATCTGCACCCAAAGAGCAGGTTGTGGCAGAAAAGAAAAGAAAGGAAAGGGTCAAGAAGGCCACTGCCAGAGTTCTAGGCAAGCCATCTATTATGAGAGACTCTGAAGAGGAAGAGGAAGAGGTTGCTTCACCAGCACATAAAGCCCAGAAGCTCATGGGAGATGCCATAAGATCAGGGGTTGTTCCATCTAAGCCCAAAAGAACTCCTAAGCCAGCTACTCCAAAACCCAAAACTGCACCCTAGAGGAGCACCATGAACATCCCAGCTGCAGAGAAGAACAAGGCCCTAGTGCCTGAAGCTGCAATGGAAGAAGAAGATGATGCGTCACATGTCTTGAGGAAGTTGAAGCCAAAAATTCCAGATCACAATGATGCTCATCCAGTAGCGGAGAACATGAAAATCAGGAAGGATTTTGGTCTAAGGCTATGGAGAGAATCTGATCCATATGCCACCAGGAGAAGGACTGCTGTGGACTACATGTTCCATACCAAGGAACAACATGACTTCTATGAGACAGTGTTGCTTGACAAGAAGCCAATAGTGTGTGACATGAGATGGGTCAACTAGGAGTACATCAAGGAGAATGAAGAGCACTATCCTGGAGTCTTTGAGAGCTTCAAGGCGTGTGGAGTCGATGAATTTGTGGCTCAGAAGCTCACAAAGTGGAATGATGAGCTCATCATGCAGTTCTACTCCACATCTCATTTCTACCCAGATGGAAGAATTATCTGGATGTCTGAAGGTACTAGGTACCAGTGAACGGTTGCTGAATGGGCGAAATTGATCAATGCTCCTGAGGAGAGTGAAGATGACTTGGATGTCTATGCCAAGAAGAAGAAGGATCACAACACCATGGCACACATGTACAAAGAGATCCCAGATGCTGCTCTTGAGACACACAAGTTTGGATCAGTACATTACCTTCTGTCAGGCTTGCCAACAATCAATTGGATCCTCAGGCACACTCTCTTGCCAAAGTCAGGTGATCACAAGATGATCAGAGGCCATGCAATTAACTTGCTTCACATATTTTATGTGCCTCAAAAGTTCAAAGTCATGAGCCTAATCGTGGAAACCATAAAGAGGACAGCTGCAGATCAGAGGAGGAGTTGTGGGTATGCCCCACAGATCCAGGAGCTAATCAACTCCAAGATGGGCACTGGCACATATCTCCTGGACAAGGAACACATGCCCATCTACCCAGACTTTGAGGACAACACTGTGGTGATGGATGAGAATGAACCATCTTCTGTGCACGCACAAGCCAAGAAGGAGAAGGCAAGGGCTGAAAAGGCTGCAAAGATGCCAACCATGGATGAGGTATCTCAGTATCTTCTGAAGAGCAAGCAAGATCAGCTTGGCTACTTTATTGCCTCCACTCTGAGGATTGAGAAGGGATTGGCTATCCTGACTCAAAACCAGGAGAGCTTGGAGAGGATCGTGGAGCAGAAGTTCTATGACTTAGATGTGAAGGTCACTGAGATCCAGTCAGTCATTGAGCAACTTCAGGATGAAGTGTAGGAGAAGAAGGGCAAGTCTACCACTAATGCTTTTGCTAGAGTGCCCAGAGGTCAGAGGTCTATTGCTATGCCTGTCACAGACACCAGAGAAACTTCATCTGCACCATCTACAACTTCAGTGCCACTAGCTCCAGCACCTACTCCACCAGCTCCATCTACATCTACTGACGCCTTCGTCCTTGGAGTTCTGTCTACACCACCACCTGAAGACCAAGCCTGAGTGACGATTTAGCACTATGCATTTTTTATGAAATTTTTGGTAACTTGTTGCCAAAGGGGGAGAAAATGTATAGATCATAGGCTTCGAGAGAGAGTGTTGCTTTTGTTCTCTCTTGCGTTTCTCCTTGGTGGTTGAACTTTATTATCTGCTTGTGTGTGATACTTGGATGATCATGTGTTTGATCATATACTACCTTTATGCTTGTTGGATGACGTTATCCTTTTATATTCCATATGATCACTCACTTTGCTTGGTGATGAGTGCATGTATTTTAATTATTATCATTTTGAGCGCTCCACCAAGATGTATGTGACATGGAAGAGTAAACCATGATCCTAAATCCTTGATCATTTGCAGTCCAAAGCAAATCTTAAACTATGCACAAATTTAGGGGGAGCTCTTGCTTTTCACATACTTCTCAAAGCGACAATGTTTTTCACTCTTATTATCATTTGTCGAAGCCTTGATCTATATGTTGTCATCAATTACCAAAAAGGGGAGATTGAAAGTGCAACTATCCCTAGGTGGTTTTGGTAATTCCTAACAACATATAGCTCATTGAGCTAATGCTATTTCAAGATTAATATCTCAGGAAAGCTCAATGATTGGCATGGCATGGATGAGAAAAGTGGACCCCTCAAAATTCTAAGGACAAAGGATTGGCTCAAGCTCAAAGCTCAAGACTCTGCATTTTACATTTCAGTGATCCAAGATCACATTGAGTCTATAGGAAAAGCCAATACTATCAAGGAGGGATGAGGTGTTGCTTAATGAGGTTCTTGCTCAAAATTCTTAGTGATATGCTCCAAAACCCTCAACTACTTTCTCACATCCACATATGACCTAAACCAAAAGTCAAACTTGGCCCCACCGATTCTTCCTATCCGGCGCCACCGAGTTTCAAATGTCATAGCCACTGCCACAAACCCTAGGGAAATCGGTCTCACCGATAGGGATCTCGGTCTCACCGAGATGGGGTTGTAATCTCTCTGTTTCCCTTAGTAACATTTCGGTCTCACCGAGATGAGCGATCGGTCCCATCGAGATTGCAATGTAAACTCTCTGTTTTCCCTTCATAACGTTTCGGTCTCACCGAAATGAGCGATCGGTCCCACCGAGTTTACCTGATCAACTCTCTGGTTAGCTTATTACCAAAATCGGTCTCATCGAGTTTGTGTAATCAGTCTCACCGAGATTACGTTATGCCCTAACCCTAATCATATCAGTCCTACCGAGTTGCATGTCGGTCCCACCGAAAACCCTAACGGTCACTAGCTGAGCTAAATTGGTCCGACTGAGTTTAACCATTCGGTCTCACCGAGTTTGGGAAGTTATGTGTAACACTTAGATTTTGTGTGGAGGCTATATATACCCCTCCACCACCTCTTCATTCGTGGAGAGAGCCATCCAAACGGACATACACTTCCAACTTACTTTTTCTGAGAGAGAACCACCTACACTTGTGTTGAGACCAAGATATCCCATTCCTACCATATGAATCTTGATCTCTAGCCTTCCCCAAGTTGCTTTCCACTCAAATATTCTTTCCACCAAATCCAAATCCTGTGAGAGAGAGTTGAGTGTTGGGGAGACTATCATTTGAAGCACAAGAGCAAGGAGTTCATCATCAACACACCATTTGTTACTTCTTGGAGAGTGGTGTCTCCTAGATTGGCTAGGTGTCACTTGGGAGCCTCCGACAAGATTGTGGAGTTGAACCAAGGAGTTTGTAAGGGCAAGGAGATCGCCTACTTCGTGAAGATCTACCGCTAGTGAGGCAAGTCCTTCGTGGGCGATGGCCATGGTGGGATAGACAAGGTTGCTTCTTAGTGGACCCTTCGTGGGTGGAGCCCTCCATGGACTCGCGCAACCATTACCCTTCGTGGGTTGAAGCCTCCATTAACATGGATGTACGATAGCACCACCTATCGGAACCACGACAAAAACATCCGTGTCTCCAATTGCGTTTGAATCCTCCAAACCCTTCCCTTTACATTCTTGCAAGTTGCATGCTTTACTTTCCGCTGCTCATATACTCTTTGCATGATTTCTTGAATAGTATTAAGATTGCTTGACTTGTCCAAAGTTGCTAAAATCTGCCAAGAACTAAAATTGGAAAAAGGCTAGATTTTTATTTGGTCAAGTAGTCTAATCACCCCCCCTCTAGACAAACTTTTGATCCTACAGTGTCCCACACAGCATGATCACTGACAACGGGTGAAACTTCGATTTTGATGAGTTCAGAACTTTTTGTGCTTCCCAAGGTACTCGAGTCGACTATGCCTCAGTCGCCCACCCCCAGTCGAATGGGCAAGCTGAAAGAGAAAATGGATTGATTCTCAAAGGACTGAAACCCTGACTGATGCATGACCTCAAACACGCAGCAGGAGCCTGGGTCGATGAGCTTCCATCAGTATTGTGGGGATTGAGGACAACTCCCAATCGGTCGACTAGCAGAACCCCCTTTTTCTTGGTTTATGGAGCCGAAGCTGTACTTCCGAGTGACTTGCTCCACAATGCGCCCCGAGTTGAGCTTTTCTCAGAAGAAGAAGTAGAACAGGCACGGCAAGATGTAGCCGATATCCTGGAAGAATAAAGAGAGATGGCCTTGATCTGATCAACCATCTATCAGCAAGACCTGCATCGATTCCATGCCAGAAACATGAGGGGTCGAGCAGTTCAAGAGGGAGACTTGGTTCTCCGACTGGATCAGCAGAAACCTCACAAGCTTGCTCCTACCTAGGAAGGCCTCTTCGTTGTCACCAGAGTGCTCCACAATGGAGCGTAGCACCTCTACAATGTCAAGCACAAGAAAGACGAGCCGCGAGCTTGGAATGCGGAGCTGCTCCGCCCATTTTATACTTAAGCATTCAGTCTATTGGGATGTAATAAAAAGCACCTTTGTAGTTTGCTTATCAAATACAAGAGTTTTTACAGTCTTCTAAAATGATTGTCGATTGCTTATGTTTGTTTCTCAAATCCCCCAGTGGGTGGCTTAGCTGCGAATCCGTTTCGCCTAAGTTTAAAAAATCCTACCGAGTGATGAGCAAGCCTCTCACTCAGGGGCTTAGCCGTGAATCCGTTTCGCCTAAGTTGAAAAATCCTACCGAGTGATGAGCAAGTCTCTCACTAGGGGGCTTAGGTGCAGTCCAGTACTCGCCTAAGTTGAAAAAAATCCTACCGAGTGATGAGCAAGTCTCTCACTCGGGGGCTTAGCTGCAGTCCAGTACTCGCCTAAGTTGAAAAACCATCCCTATCCGCAAGGTTGACGAGGTGCAGGTTGACTGCAATGCTCTCCACAGAACTGCGCCACAAGTACAATGTGCGCTCCGTCCCTATCCGTAAGTACGATGAGGTGTAGGCCGACTGCAATCCTCTCCATGGAGCTGTGCCACAAGTACAATGTCCGCTCCATCCCTATCCGCAAGGATGACCGAGTGATGAGCAAGTCTCTCACTCGGGGGCTTAGATGCAGTCTGTCGGCGTTCTGGGAACGGGGGTCCCCAGACTTGCCTGCCTGCGGCCTGCGGCGTGGCTCAAAAGGGGGCCCAGCACGGCCCATCTTCATCAACACAGACCCAAGACCCTCGCGAGGGGCCAAGCCTCGCGGGGCGGACGACACGGAGCTTCCTCAGGCACGGCCTCATCAGGCTGGCTCGCGAGGAGGCGGAGAGATCAAGGCGGGGTACCTCACGAGGTGCCCGTGATGCAAGCCATGACGACCAAGGGTGCCAGGCGGGCGCCAGCCCGCGCAGTGTCCTCCTTTCCTCTTTGGTGCAAAGGGAGCAAGCGCAGGCGAGAGCATCAAGCAAAGGCACCCGTTTCGGTGCAATGAGACCAAGACCAGTCCAACGGCGGGGAGGAAGTCATTGTGGAGCCCAAGCCAGCGTCACCACCAGAGCCTTTGGCAGGCAAGGACCAACTTTAGTCAAGATAAGTGTACCAGATGTTCGCCTTCAAAATGGCCAATTGTTGGCGCCCTTCCCGCTCAATATTTTGGGAAGAGGCCCAGGGCCTTTGCCTATAAATAGGACTAGCCACCCCCAGGGTAGAGGGATCGCAATCAAGAAGGGAGAATCTAGAATCAGCCAACCCAGAAACAAGCTGGGATCGAAATCGAAAACTCCTACCGAGTGATGAGCAAGCCTCTCACTCGGGGGCCTAGCTGCAGCCCAGTGCTCGCCTAAGTTTCAAAAATCCTACCGAGTGGTGAGCGAACCTCTCACTCGGGGGCTTAGCTGCAGCCCAGTGCTCGCCTAAGTTTCAAAAATCCTACCGAGTGATGAGCAAACCTCACACTCGGAAGCTTAGCTACAACCCAATGCTCGCCTAAGTTTCAAAAATCCTACCGAGTGATGAGCGAACCTCACACTCGGGGCCTTAGTTGCAGCCCAGTGCTCGCCTAAGTTTCAAAAATCATTCCGAGTTATGAGCTAATCTCACACTCGGGGGCTTAGCTACAGCCCAATGCTCGCCTAAGTTTCAAAAATCCTATCGAGTGATGAGAAAACCTCACACTCGGGGGCTTAGCTGCAGACCAGCGCTTGCCTAAGTTTCAAAAATCCTACCGAGTGATGAGCAAACCTCACACTCGGGGGCTTAGCTGCAGACCAGCACTCGCCTAAGTTTCAAAAATCCTACCAAGTGACGAGCAAACTTCACACTCGGGGGCTTAGTTGCAGTCTAGTACTCGCCTAAGTTGAAAAACCATCCATATCCATAAGGTTGACGAGGTGCAGGTTGCCTGCAATCCTCTCCACGGAACTGCGCCACAAGTACAATGTGCGCTCCGTCCCTATCCGCAAGGACGACGAGGTGCAGGCCGACTGCAATCCTCTACACGGAGCTGTGCCACAAGTACAATGTCTCCGCTCCATCCCTATCCGCAAGGATGACAAGGTGCAGGTTGACTGCAATCATCTCCACGGAGCTGCGCCACAAGTACAATGTGCGCTCCATCCCTATCTGCAAGGATGATGAGGTGCAGGTCAACTGCAATCCTCTCCACGGAGCTGCACCGCAAGTACAATGTTCACTCCATCCCTACCCACAAGGACGACGAGGTGCAGGTCGATTGCAAACCTCTCCTCAGAGCTGCGCCACAAGTACAATGTGCGCTCCATCCCTATCCGCAAGGACGACGAGGTGCAGGTCGACTACAAACCTCTCTTCAGACCTGCGCCACAAGTACAATGTCCGCTCAATCCCTATCCGCAAGGACGACGAGGCGCAGGTCGACTGGGATATCTCCCTCAGAGTTGCATCTCAAAGAATATTCCGAGTGACGAATAAGTTCCACTCGAAGGCAAATGCAAGCACATGCAGAAGATAAACCAAGATCAGATAAAGTCTCAAGAGTTTCAGGACGAAGATAAAAGTACTCGGGCGTCAGGCCTGAAGCAGTTTAACGGTTACAAAAACCACTCGGCATTCCGAGGCAAATCTAAAGCAGGTTTAAGTATCAAGTTTGTTCACTCGGTAGGAGGAGGACTTGCAGGCTCGACGAACTCGTCCAAATCAATCCTGTTAGCAATTCGAGTGGCAGCAGCAATAAAAGTCTCCATGAAGGAATGGAAGTCATGCCTTTTGTGTTGGCGACCTTGATCACCGCCAGCTTCTCTTCTCGAGCTTCTCTGCAGTGGACCCTGACCAGTGATAGTGCCACGTCAGCACCACATCGGGCAGAGGACCTCTTCCATTGCTGCACTCGACCAGCGACCTCATTGAGTCGAGCCATCAGATACTCAAGATCATTCTGAAGCGTTTCCCTTGGCCAGAGTGATGAGTCGATGCGTGAAACTACAACCTTCAGACGGGCAAGATAACTTGTAACACTGGCGACGCGAGATTCCAGTCGAAGCACATTCATGGCAGCCTCATCGCCAACTGGAGAAAGGATAGGGTCCAAGCCCGTCTCAATCCGTCCAGTCTCCTCTTCAAAGTTTTGGCAGAATTCTGCAGAGTCAAGAAGTTAATGAGTCAACTGGTCAGGTCTAACTTGCAAACAGTAAAATAGTCGGGTAAAAAAGGGGTACCTTCGAGCATAAGGAAGAGTTTCTTGGCGAGAGCTTTCAGATAAGCCTCCAAATCGTTCCTCCTACGAGTCATGCTTTCTAGCTGGTCGTTCAGAGCCACTTTATCTTTTTTCAGACGAGTCGCCTCTCGATTGGATTCAGTGAGAGACGACTTCAGCTTGTTGATTTCTTCCTCCAACGCTCTGACCGAAGCCAGTTTCTGGTCAGCAATGGCAGTCTTCTCCTGAGCCTCCTTCTGCGCAGCTGCAAGGTCCAAGCCCTTCTTCTCTAGGGCCAGCCTCATTTTCTCTGCAAAATACACAATTAGATCAAACAGAAGAATGAAGAGATAACTTGAAGGGTCGTCAAGATAAACAGTCGACAGGCCGTTACCTTTCGTACCAGCGACTTCATCTTGAGCCTTCTTCAAGTTCTGCTGAGCCAACTCCAGGTTAAGGTTGAGTTGCCTTTGTTTTTCCTCAAATTCACCAAACTTGGAGATAAGCAAACAAGATTTCTACAGTGGGTAAAAACATATCAATCGACAAGATCAAAGATTATCTACTTCTGAGTGAATAAAACTTCAAGACTACTCAGACCCCAACTGACTGCCAGCAGTCGACTGCGGTCTCGGGGACTACACCCAATGGGTGCACTTAGCATGCCCCCACTGGTTTGGATTCCACTCGCCTGGTCCGCCCAGACCGAGTACAAAAAAAGAGAAGGGAGAGGAAGAAGTAATCAGACCCCAACCGACTGCCAGCAGTGGACTGCGGTCTTGGGGACTACACCCAGTGGGTGCACTTAGCGTGCCCCCACTGGTTCAGATTCCACTCAGCCGGTCCGCCCAGGCTGAGTAAGTAAAAAAAAGGAAGTGCTCAGACCCCAACCGACTGCCAGCAGTCGACTGCGGTCTCGGGGACTACACCCAGTGGGTGCACTTGGCGTGCCCCCACTGGTTCAGATTCCACTCGGCTGCACCCAGTGGGTGTACAATCTCGAATTGCAAGACAATGAAAGATTGCGCGGAGGAAAATATTTGGGTAGCATATCCTAAAAAGAACAAGTTTAGTCGGAAGTTAACTTACCTGGACATTGGCTCGAAGAGCCGCGCTGGCATCTTAAGCAGCCTGACTGCTTTCGTGCACTGTCTTGACCCGCTCCATCATTATGCCAACCTAACGAATGGCCTCCGCAGTGGCGTCCGACTGACTTTATGGAACATGATGAGTGGCAAAGAAGGGGACAGACGGTCCAGACACAGTGGCTTGGAGATCTGAGGTATGAAGTTGGATGGTTGAAACAAGCTCTGGAGCAGTCGACGATGCAGGACGAACACTCGACACTGGGTCAGCAAAGGTTACAGAAACCTTACCCGCATCTTCGAGCCGTTGAACTACCCGCTCCGCCACCGGCTCCGACTGGGATGTCTTGCTAGCTATTGCCTTCTTCTTCCCGGGCCTCAGCGACACATCCTCGTCATCATCCGGAAGCTCAATGACATTGAGAGGGGCTGCAAGGAAATCAGCCGACCCTAGATGAGTCACCAGAATTTAATCGACCATACAATCGAGAACAAGATCACGAGGGTTGTACCCGGGTTGGAGGTGACCGCATTTTCCATGTCCTCATCTTCATACTGGCGGGTGGAAGTCCCAAAGGTAGCACCACTACAAATTTCAGAAATCAGTCGGTCATGTCTGACAAAATGAGTTGACTCAAATCCAGATTCATACTAAAACAAGAAATCAAGTCCAACTAACACCCGGAAGCAATGGGGATGGCCACTTTGATCTTCGGCAAGGCTTTTTGCGGTTTGGACGGCATAGCTTTCGGTTGCTCCGACGCCTTTTCAGTCGGCGCTGGAGAAGACGTCCAAGGGCGCTTCGATGACTGCCCAGTTTGCGCGGTCGCTTTGCCGCGGGCGCTAGCTGGATCGTGAGAAAGCTTGGATCATTTTTCCCTACAAGGAGGAGAGTCGACCTCTTCTTCATCACTCGGGTCATCGCTATCCTCGTCCTCTTCATCGTTAGAGTGCCACTCGCCGCTTTCACCTCCACTCGCTTCTCCCTCTGGGTCCTGCTCCTGCTCCCCGTTGGGCATCGAGTACATCTCAGTCAGGGTCTGGAAGACAACAACCAAGATAGAGTCAGTCGGATGACAGCAAACAGCTACTTGATAAATCAAGAAGACACTCGACCATGTGGAGTCATACCTTGTCGGTTTCGCATGAGTTGTTGAGTGGAGGAATCCTCCGGGATCCCCTGGGGTTGTCTTTGTTGCCAGTAATACCCTTCAGCCACCCTTCCAACATAGCATCGTCGACTTCCTCTGGATGGATCCGAGTGGTGTCGTCGGTGCCCGAATACATCCACATCGGATGGTAACGAGCTTGAAGTGGTTGGATGTGTCGTGTGAGGAAGACCTCCAACAGATCCATACCGGTTACCCCATCACGGACAAGCTGAACTACTCGCTCAACCAGCACTTTCACTTGCGCCTTCTCCTCTGGGATCACTTTCAAAGCAGAGGTCTTCTCCACTCGAGCCATGGAAAAGGGGGGAAGTCCAGTCGACTAACCCGGAGTCGGCTGGTCCTTGCTGTAGAACCAGGTCGACTGCCACCCTCGGACCGACTCAGGAAGGATCATGGCTGGGAAAGTACTTTTACTCCTCATCTGAATCCCAAGACCCCCGCACATCTGAATCACTTGCGTCCTCTCATCACTCGGGTTGACCTTCTTGACCGACTGAGAACGGCACGTGAATATGTGTTTGAAGAGGCCTCAATGTGGCCGACAACCCAGGAAGCTCTCACACATGGACACAAAAGCAGGAAGATACACGATGGTGTTCGGGGTAAAGTGGTGGAGTTGTGCCCCAAAGAAGTTCAAGAAACCTCGAAAGAAAGGGTGGGGAGGCATGGAAAACCCGCGGTCGACGTGAGTAGCGAGGAGAACGCGCTCACCCTCCTGTGGCTGCGGCTCAGTCTCATTTCCCAGGAGTTGCACCAATTAGTGGGGGATCAGTCCCCCCTCGACCAGGTCATCGATGTCGTCCTGACGGATCATCGAGAGAATACAGTCGCCCTGGATCTAGCCCGGCGGAGGCCGGCCCTCGAGGAAGATCCGCCCCGGTCAGACTTCTTCCCCTTCGCCTTCGCCGTCGCGGCGAGCAGAGCTCGAATGGGGCGGTGGCGCTGGAGTAGGAGCAGATGCAGCGGAGAAAACTGAGAGGGAAAGAGAAGAACGAAGACACACTATTCAAAGAAAACCCCAGCACGATGCCTTATATGGGGCCACTACCGAGTGGCTGACCTGTGGGTCCGGACGACCCAATCAAATCCCGCAACAGTCACGCCCGAGGTACATGGCAAAAAAGGTGGCGCGGTGATCGAGGCGGCCTCACCTAATCCCTTCCGATTACTGCAACCTCCCCCATCCCGCGTGCTTCCCCAAATCCAAATCCCACGATATCTGCATGCAGCAAGGCAATCTACCAGACGAAATATCATCTCCATATCAGTACTCAAGACATCACAGTAAAGTTCACTCGGCAGATTCAAGAATGGATCAAGGCGACTGAAAAGGAGTTGAGATCATCATGGTTGTTCGCTTGGTCGTAATAAGTCACTCCCAGAGCACAAAAATTGAATCGGAGGGATTCTCGACTCCTTCTCCACTCAAGCCTCGAACCATTCGAGGGCTAATGATGAAGCTATGCACCTAGGGTAGGGTCATAGGCCTGACCTAGACGCCCTCCCCAAGGACATCACCCTAAAGCCAGAAGCATTCAAAGGGTATCATCATCCACTCGACCAGAGACATTCCACTTAGAAGAATCAAGGTCACTCGACCGTCACAGAAATCACTCGACAAACAGATGATCTAAAGTCACTCTACACAGCAACGGTCGGGCGTTTACTCATAGACTTAACTATCATTCATAGCACTTTAATACGGACGTTACCTGTAACGCTCCTTCTTTATGTACATTGAACCCCGCATAACGGAGGGGAGCTAGGGTCCTGGTGCACTCTATATAAGCCACCCCCCTCCTCCAGGACAGGGGTTCGCATCTTTTGTAAACTCACACACACATATAATCTAGTCGACCGCCTCAGGGCACCGAGACGTAGGCCTGTTACTTCCTCCGCGAAGGGCCTGAACTTGTAAACTCATGTGTACAACTACTCCATAGCTAAGATCTTGCCTCTTCATACCTACCCCCCATTCTACTGTCAGTCTTAGATCCACGACAAGCGGTGCTTAGGCGAAGCCCTACAACGGTAGAACATCAACATCGTCACCACGCCATCATGCTGACGGAACTCTCCCTCAAAGCTCGGCTAGATCGAAGTTCGAGGGACGTCATCGAGTTGAATGTGTGCAAAACTCGGAGGTGTCATGCGTTCGGTACTTGGTCGTTCGGATCATGAAGACGTACGACTACATCAACCGCGTTGTGCTAACGCTTCCGCTTTCAGTCTATGAGGGTACGTGGACACACTCTCCCCTCTCGTTGCTATGCATCACCATGATCTTGAGTGTGTGTAGGAAAATTTTGGAATTACTACGTTCCCCAACAATTACGTTGTGGTGTTCCAAGTGGCCTCAACTGTGAAACAATTCCACATTGTTTTAAGTGATTGCCAAACTCATAACTCAGATATTCTCCCCTTCGATCGGATCATAGGAATTTAATCTTCTTGTTACGATGATTCCCAACTTCACTCTAAAATTGTTTGAACTTTTCAAACATTTTAGACTTATGCTTTATTAAGTAAATATACCCATATCTATTCAAGTCATCGGTGAAGGTGAGAAAGTAATGATATCCGCCGTGTGTGTCAACACTCATTGGACCGCACACATCAGTATGTATGATTTCCAACAAGTCACTTTCCCGTTCCATTGTTCCGGAAAACGGGGTTTTAGTCATCTTGCCCAAGAGGCATGGTTCGCATGTGTCAGGTGATTAAAAATCAAGTGACTTCAAAAGTCCATCAACATGGAGTTTCTTCATGCTCTTTAGACTAATATCACCTAAGCGGCAGTGCCACAAGAAAGTGGTACTATCATTATCAACTCTACATCTTTTGGCATCAATGTTATGAACATGTGTAGCACTAAGATCGAGATTCAATAAACCATTCACATTGGGTGCATGACCATAGAAGGTATTATTCATGTAAACAGAATAACCATTATTATTTGACTTAAATGAATAGCCGTATTGCAACAAATATGATCTAATCATGTTCGTGCTCAATGTGGACACCAAATAACATTTATCTAGGTTCAACACTAATCTCGAAGGTAGAGGGAGCGTGCGATGGTGATCACATCAACTTTGGAAATCCTTCCAACACACATCATCACCTCGCCCTTAGCTTGTCTCTATTTATTCTGCAACTTTTGTTTCAAGTTACCAATATTAGCAACTGAACCGGTATCTAATACCTAGGTGCTACTAGGAGTACTAGTAAGGTACACATCAATAACATGTATATCAGATATACTTTTGTTGAAGTTTCCCGCCTTCTTACCTATCGGGGTAGTTCCGCTACCAGTAACCGTTCCCCTTACAATAGAAGCACTTAGTCTCGGGTTTGGGTTCAACCTTGGGTTTCTTCACTGGAGCAGCAACAGGCTTGCCATTCATGAATTTTCCCTTCTTGCCCTTGCCCTTCTTGAAACCAGTGGTCTTGTTAACCATCAACACTTGATGATCCTTCTTTATTTCTACCTTCGCAGCCTTAAGCACCGCGAATAGCTCCGGGATCATATCCATCCCTTGCATGTTATAGTTCATCACGAAGCTCTAGTAGCTTGGTGATAGTGATTGGAGAACTCTGTCAATCATGATCTTATCTGGAATATTAACTCCCACTTGATTAAAGCGATTATAGCACCAAGACATTCTGAGCACATGCTCACTGGCTGAGCTATTCTCCTCCATCTTGCAGGCAAAGAACTTGTTAGAGGTCTCATACCTCTCAACACGGGCATGAGCCTGAAATACCAATTTCAGCTCTTGGAACATCTCATATGTTCTATGGCGTTCAAAATGCCTTTGGAGCCCCGATTCTAAGCCGTAAAGCATGGCGCATTAAACTATCAAGTTGTCATCAGAACGTGTACGCCAGATGTTCACAACCTCCACAGACGATGCTAGAGAGGTTGGCACACCAAGTGGTGCATCAAGGACATAAGCCCTTTGTGCATCAGTGAGGATAATCCTTAGACTACAACCTAGTCCGCATAATTGCTTACAATATCTTTCAACTTAGTCTTTCTCTAGGAACGTATCAAAACAAGGAGCTACAACGCAAGCTATTGATCTACAACATAATTTGCAAACATAATTTAGACTATTGTTCATGATAATGAGTTCAATTAATCATATTACCTAAGAACTCCCACTCAAATCAACATCCCTCCAGTTGTCCGAGTGTAACATGATCCAAATTCCCCAACCCAGGTCCGATCATCACGTGAGATGAGGTGGTTTCAATGGTGAACATCTCCATGTTGATCATATCTACTATATGACTCATGTTCGACCTTTCGGTCTCTTGTGTTCTGAGGCCATGTATGTACATGCTACGCTCGTCAAGTTTAACCTAAGTGTTCCGCATGTGCAAAACTGGCTTGCACCTGTTGTATGTGAATGTAGAGTCTATCACACCCGATCATCACGTGGTGCTTCAAAACGATGAACTTTCGCAAAGGTGCACACTCGGGGAGAACACAATTTTATCTTGACATTTTAGTGAGGGATCACCTTATAATGCTACCGTCCTCCTAATCAAAATAAGATGCATAAAAGTATTAACATCACATGCAAATCATAAGTGACATGATATGACCATCAACTTGTGCTTTTGATCTCCATCTCCAAAGCACCGGCATGATCTCCATCGTCATCGGCATGACACCATCATCTCCATTATCATGTCGCCATTGGGGTTGTCATGCCAACCATGCTTCTACTACTATTGCTACCTGATACGTCCCCAACGTATCTCTAATTTTTGATTGCTCCATGCTATTATATTATCAATCTTGGATGTTTTATAATCATTTTATATCATTTTTTGGTACTAACCTATTGACATAGTGCCAAGTGCCAGTTGTTTTTTTGCATGTTTTTTACATCGCAGAAAATCAATACCAAACGGAGTCCAAATGCCACGAAACTTTACGAAGATTTTTTTGGACCAGAAGACACCTAATGGGCGAAGGCTGCGCTTGGGAGGGTGCTCCTAGGAGAGAACAACCCACCAGGGTGCGCCTGGAGGCCCAAGCACGCTCTGGTGGGTTGTGCCCACCTCGGGTGCCCCATGGACCGCCTCTTTGCTCTATAAATACCCCAATATTCCAGAAACCCTAGGGGAGTCGACGAAAATCAATTCCAGGTGCCGCAGAGTCCAGAATCACCATATCCAATCTAGACACCATCATGGAGGGGTTCACCACTTCCATTGGTGCCTCTCTGATGATGCGTGAGTAGTTCTTTGTAGACCTTTGGGTCCGTAGTTAGTAGCTAGATGGCTTCCTCTCTCTCTCATTTGATTCTCAATACAATGGTCTCTTGGAGATCCATATGATGTAACTCTATTTGCGGTGTGTTTGTTAGGATCGAATGAACTTTGAGTTTATGATCAGGTCTATCTTTTTATATCCATGAAAGTATTTGAGTTTCTTTGATATCTTTTATGCATGATTGCTTATAGCCTCGTATTTCTTCTCCGATATTTGGGTTTTATTTGGCCAACTTGATCTATTTATCTTGCAATGGGAGGATGTGCTTTGTAGTGGGTTCAATCTTACGGTGCTTGATCCCAGTGACAGAAGGGGAACCGACACGTATGTATCGTTGCTACTAAGGATAAAATGATGGGGTCTATCTCTACATAGATAGATATTGTCTACATCATGTCATTGTTCTTATTGAATTACTTCGTTTCTCCATGAACTTAATACACTAGATGCATGCTGGATAGCGATCGATGTGTGGAGTAATAGTAGTAGATGTAGGCAGGAGTTGGGTCTACTAATGTTGGACGTGATGCCTATATAATGATCATTGCCTGGATATCGTTATGATTATTTGAAGTTCTATCAATTTCCCAACAGTAATTTGTTTACCCACCATTTGCTATTTTTCTCGAGAGAAGCCACTAGTGAAACCTACGAACCCCGGGTCTCTTTCTCATATTATTTGCCTTTGCGATCTATTTTCCTTTGCTTTTATTTCCAGATCTACTAAACCAAAAATACATTGCTGCAATTTATTTTATTTGGCGTTCGATCTATCAATATTTACAACTTTCTCCCGTCCGTGTACCAATTTCTGGTGCCGTTACCCGGAAGGGATTGACAACCCTTTAACACATCGGGTTGCGAGTATTTGTTATTTGTGTGCAGGGGCTGTTTACGTTGTGTTGCTTGGTTCTCCTACTGGTTCGATAACCTTGGTTTCATATCTTAGGGAAATACCTACCGCCGCTGTGCTACGTCATGCCTTCCTCTTTGGTGAAATACCGATGTAGCTTCCAGCGACATCACTCCCCCGCCGCCTCTCGCGGGCGACGTGGCCCACGGTCTGCCTCCTCCACCTCCAAGCCAAGACATCGTCCCTGAGCCATGGTACAAGGCTCCACGGCGCGACCAGCCTCGCAGGGCGTCGGTGCGCGACAAGGAGAGCTGCCAGCTGGTGTAGCGTCTGCAAGGAGAGGTGCGTGCGCTCCCAGCACGGCCACGTCAAGACCGCGTGCCGCCCGCGGTGGTGGTGCGTGAGTGTCAAGATCAGGCTCCACCTCTACAGCGGGCTCTAGTTGTCGGATTTCGGGTTTCGGCAGACCCTTGATGTTCGAACACTGGGGTGCGCGCGGAGATTTCGCCTTCTACCTACCTGCACCCCTCCGCCTCACTAAGATCTAAGCTATGGAAAGAACACTCCAAGAGACACAGGGTTTATACTGGTTCGGGCCACCGTTGTGGTGTAATACCCTACTCCAGTGTGTGGTGTGGTGGATTGCCTCTTGGGCTGATGATGATGAGCAATACAAGGAGGAACAGCCTTGCGAGGATCTGTTCTTGGCTAGGGCGACGAACTGCTAGGAGGAGTTCGGTCACCCTTCTCTCTCTCTCTGATTTCCCCCCTTTTTCTACCCTGGGGGTGGCTAGTCCTATTTATAGGCAAAGGCCCTGGGCCTCTTCCCAAATATTGAGCGGGAAGGGCGCCAACAATTGGCCATTTTAAAGGGGGACATCTGGTACACTTATCCTGACTAAAGTTGGTCCTCGCCTGCCAAAGACTCTGGTGGTGATGCTGGCTTGGGCTCCACAATGACTTCCTCCCTGCCGTTGGACTGGTCTTGGTCTCGTTGCACCGAAAACGGGTGCCTTTGCTTGATGCTCCCGCCTGCGCTTGCTCCCTTTGCACCAAAGAGGAAAGGAGGACACTGCGCGGGCTGGCGCCCGCCTGGCGCCCGCCGTCATCATGGCTTGCGTCACGGGCACCTCGTGAGGTACCCCGCCTTGATCTCTCCGCCTCCTCGCAAGCCAGCCTGAAGAGGCCGTGCCTGAGGAAGCTCCGTGTCCTCCGCCCCGCGAGGTTTGGCCCCTCACGAGGGTCTTGGGTCTGTGTTGATGAAGATGGGCCGTGTTGGGCCCCTCCTCGAGCCACGCCACAGGCCGCAGGCAGGCAAGTCTGGGGACCCCTGTCGGATTTCGGGTTCCGGCAGATCCTTGAGGTTCAAACACTAGGGTGCGCGCGGAGATTTCGCCTCCTACCTACCTGCACCCCTCCGCCATGCTAGGATCTAAACTAAGGAAAGAACAACACAAGAGACACAGGGTTTATACTGGTTCGGGCCACTGTTGTGGTGTAATACCCTACTCCAGTGTGTGGTGTGGTGGATTGCCTCTTGGGATGATGATGATGAACAATACAAGGAAGAACAGCCTCGCGAAGGTCTGTTCTTGGCTGGGCGATGAACTGCTCGGAGGAGTTCAGTCACCTTTTTCTCTCTCTCTCTGCTTTCCTACGACCGACCCCTTGCTGTGTGGGTGGCTGGTCCTATTTATAGAGGCCCTGGTCCTCTTCCCAAATATCGGGCGGGAAGGAAGCCAACAACCGCGGGCTAATTTGAAGGGGGACAACAAGTAACAGCTATCCTGACAAAAGTAGTCTTCGCCTGCACAAAGCTCTGGTGATGACGCCGTCTTGGGCTCCACGGTGACCTCCATCTCGTAGTCCTCCTGGTCTTGGTCTCGTTATATCGAAATGGCAACCTTTGCCTGATGCCTCGGTACTCCGCGGCTCCGCTAGCCCCCTTTGCACCAAAGGGGGAAGGAGGACGCTGCGCGGGCTGGCACCCACCTGACGCCCTGAGTCGTCATGGCTTGCATCACGGGCACCTCGTGAGGTACCCCACCTTGGCCTCTCCGCCTCCTCGTGAGCCAGCCTGACGAGGCCGTGCCTGAGGAAGCTCCGCGTCGTCCGCCCCGCGAGGCTTGGCCCCTCGCAAGGGTCTTGGGTTTGTGTTGGTGAAGATGGGCCATGCTGGGCCCCCCTTTGAGCCATGCCACAGGCCGCAGGCAGGCAAGTCTGGGGATCCCCGTTCCCAGAACACCGGCAGTAGCCCCCGGGCCCAAGGCGCGCCCGGACTTGGCCGTGTAGGGAGGCGGAAGGGCAAGAGCGAAGCGCCGCGGGCCCTAACAGCCTGCGGCCTTGGGCGCCTCGTGGCGGTTGACTGGACGTGGGCGCCTCCACTTCCCCACGACGCCTCGGCAACTGCGCAGATGAGACAAGTCCCTTCCGGCTACGTGCCCACGCGTGGATGGTTCCCGGCCCCAGCCGTGGGGGCGACCGACCCAGGCCCCGCGTCTGTGTCGCGGTGCCCGAGGGGCACGGACTGGAGGGGTGCTCCCGCAAGGGGCCCAGGTCGCGAACCCTTTGAATGACTAGGATAGGGACTCTCAAAAGGGCGCCCGGCTGCCCCCCCTCGCGAGGCTTTGCACCAGAGAAATCGAGGCAGGAGAATGAAAGGTCGAAGAACCGCAAGCCAAAGACAGCAACAACTTCAATAAAACTTCGAATGAGAAGGAACAAGCCAACTGCGGAAAGCAAATGAAAAGCCGCGTCCGGCACCTAATCTAGTCTTCGACGTCTTCTCACCAGCGCGGAGCTAAGTGCTGCCACTGGGCGTGGGAGGGAGCCCCAGGGCCTGAGGCCGGCACCCCTGAGACTCCGGGGCGTGTACAGCCCCAACTCATTATTACGTGAGAGTGTCACGAACGGCGAGCTTCACAGGCGTTGGCCTTCTTCACAGGCTCCGGGCCTTTTCAGAAGCGCGATAGCTTCACAGGCACTCGCCTTGCTTCACAGGCTCTGGGCCTTTTCCAAAACGCGATAGCTTCACGGGCACTCGCCTTGCTTCACAGGCTCTAGGCCTTTTCCAAAATGCGATAGCTTCACAGGCACTCGCCTTGCTTCACAGGCTCTGGGCCTTTCCAAAACTCGATAGCTACACAGGCACTCGCCTTGCTTCACAGGCTCTGGGCCTATTCCAAAACGTGATAGCTTCACAGGCACTCGCCTTGCTTCACAGGCTCTGGGCCTTTTCCAAAATGCGATAGCTTCACAGGCACTCGCCTTGCTTCACAGGCTCTGGGCCTTTTTAGGGGTAGAAGCTCCGGAGGTGCTGGATGTTCCACGCATTCTGGACTGGCACTCCCTCCTGAGTCTCCAAGCGCGCGGAGCCGGGCCTGGAAACATGAACAACCTTGAATGGGCCCTCCCACATGGGAGAGAGCTTGTGCAGTTCCTCCCTGGAGAGAACCCGCCTGAGCACGAGGTCTCCTACCTCGAGAGTCCTGGGGCGGATGTTGCAGCAGTGATATCGCCGCAGCGCCTGTTGGTACCTTGCCGCTCGCAGCGCGGCTTCTCGGCGATGCTCCTCCCCCAGCACGATGTCCATCCCCCGCATGGCATCCTGCTGCGCCTCGTCGAACGCCAGGACCCGCGCGGAGTGACGTCTCACCTTGTGAGGGAGGACCGCTTCCGCTCCGTAGACCAGGAAGAACGGGGTCTCTCCAGTCGGCTTGGTCGCAGTGGTGCGGATGGACCACAGCACGGACTGAAGCTCATCGTACCAACCTCTGCCGCAGGCCTCCAGCTTATTCTTGAACGTCCTGGTCTTGAGGCCCCTCAGGACCTCCGCGTTTGCCCGCTCGGCCTGGCAGTTGCTTCGGGGGTGCGCCACTGAAGCATAGCATATCTGCGTTCCAAGGTTAGCACAGTATGTTTTGAACAGGTTACTGGTGAACTGCGAACCGTTGTCCGTGATGATGCGATTAGGCACCCCGAACCGGCTCACGATGCCCTTGATGAACTTGACCGCGGAACCCGCGGGAATGGTGCGGACAGCCTCCACTTCAGCCCACTTGGTGAACTTGTCCATGGCAACGTAAAGGTAGCGGTAGCCCCTTGGCGCCCGAGGAAACGGGCCCAAGATGTCTAGCCCCCAGACTGCGAATGGCCACCAAAGGGGGATAGTCTGCAAGCCCCCTGCTGGCTGATGGATCTGCTTGGCGTGGAACTGGCAGGCTTCACAAGCTTTCACCAGTTCCATGGCGTCATTGAGCGCGGTGGGCCAATAGAACCCACTGCGGAACGCCTTTCCGACGAGGGTCCGTGATGATGAATGATGTCCGTAGTCTCCGCCATGTATATCTTCCAGTAGTTCCTTCCCTTGCTCCCTGGAGATGCAGCGCAGGGATACATCGTTTGGTCGCTTCCGGTAGAGCTCTCCATCTTTGATGCAGTATGCCGTGGCCTCACGTGCCACTCGCTCTACTTCCTCCTCCTTCTCCGGCAGGGTCCCTTGCGTTAAGTAGCTCCGGAGCTCCGCGATCCAACATCCCTCCTGAGGTTCCATCGTCAGGAGTAGGCGTGCTCCCGAGGCCGGGCCACAGGCCGGAGCTCCTGAGGCAGGTGGCTGGGGGAGCTCCTCCCGAGGCTGAGTCGTGTTTGATAATGACGGCAGGGCTGAAGGCTTGAAGAGCCGCTCCTCGAAAATGCCAGGCTCCTGAGGTAACCGCCTGGACGCGCGTTTGGCGATGTCATCGGCTTCCTGATTAGTGCCATGGGGCACATGCTGCAACTCCAACCCCCATAACGGCTTCTCCATCATACGGACCTCTGCAAGGTAGGCTTCCATGTGCTCGTCCTTCGGCTCGTACACCTTGTTGGAGAAGTTGACAAGAAGTTGCGAATCACCCTTGATGGTGAGGCATTTCACCCCCAGGGCAGCCGTGGCCTTCAAGCCCGCTATTAGACCTTCATACTCTGCTATGTTGTTGGAGTCCTTTTCACCTTGCTGGAAACAGAGCGGCACGGCGTAATAGAGCTTGTCCTGAGTGGGCGATATAAGCATCGCCCCAGGGCCATGCCTGGAGAACGCCCCATCGAAGTACATGACCCAGCCTTCTGGCGCCTCGCTTCCCGGGGACAGGGACCAATCCTCGTCGGCCTTGAGGCCTGGCGCCTCCATCCATTCTGCCACAAAATCCGCCAATGCCGCTCCCTTGATGACTCTGGTTGTGCTGAATTCGAGCTGAAACGCTTGCAGCTCTATGTTCCACTCGGCGACCCTTCTAGCTGAATTGGGGCTCCTGAGCACTCTCTCCAGGGGGTATGACGAGACGACCTTCATGGGTGACCCTGAAAATAGTGATGCAGCTTGCGCGAGGCCACCAACAGCGCGAGGAGGAGTTTCTGAGGCATGGGGTACCGTGCCCTTGCATCTCGCAACACCGTGTTGACGAAGTACATTGGGTGCTCAACGAGGTGGAGTGCGTCAGTGCTGGTGGCTCCCTTCAGAGACCTTGGCGCCTCTTGAGGCAATGAGGACTCCTGGTACTGACCATCTGGGAGTGGGGCCTCTTCTGCTTCCGGTGCGCCCCTCTGCGGCGGCTGATCCTCCTCAGCCGTTGTAGCAGTTTCTGTGGGCCTTCCCCATTCCTGTTCCGCCTCGTCCCGGGCCGCTGCTGCGGTTTTGATTCGACGCTCCTCTCTGACTGCCACCAAGGCTGCGCTGGCGGAGTAGGGAGTGGCGGTGAGGTAAAGCACCAGGGGCTCTTGAGGGCGTGGAGCCACCATGACCGCTGGACTGGTCAGGTATCTCTTGAGATCCTGGAACGCCTTGTCGGCCTCTTCAGTCCACTCGAAGGGCCCCTTTTTCTTCATTAGCTTGAAGAAAGGTAGCGCTCGCTCCCCCAACTTGGAGATGAAGCGCCCTAGCGCGGTCATGCGCCCCGTGAGCTTTTGCATTTCTCTGAGGGTCTTTGGCGGGCTCATGTCTTCCACTGCCTTGACCTTCTCCGGGTTAGCCTCGATGCCTCGGTGGGACACGAGGAAACCCAAGAGCTTGCCCAAGGGGACTCCGAACACACACTTCTCTGGGTTGAGCCGTAGGTTCACTGCGTTGAGGCTCGCGAAGGTTTCCTCCAGGTCTTGTATCAAGGTCCTGGCCTCCCTAGATTTTACCATGATGTCATCGACGTAAGCTTCAACATTCTTCCCGAGCTACGGGCCCAGGGTGATGTGCATCAGCCGCTGAAAGGTCGCCCCTGCGTTACACAGCCCGAATGGCATGCATGTGTAGCAGTACACCCCACACGGGGTTAGGAAGGCTGTCTTCTCGACGTCTTCTACTGCCATCTTGATCTGGTGATACCCAGAGAAGGCATCCAGGAAGCATAACAGGTCGCATTTCGCAGTGGAATCGACGATCTGGTCGATGCGGGGGAGCGGGAACGGATCTTGTGGGCACGCTTTGTTGAGGTTGGTGAAGTCGACACACATGCGCTCCTTCCCTCCCTTCTTTGGCACAACGACAGGGTTGGCCAACCAATCTGGGTATCGGACCTCGCGAATGACCCCAGCGGCCTCTAATTTGCGGGTCTCTTGGACGATGAAGGCCTGCTTTTCTGTGGACTGCCGCCTGGCCTTCTGCTTCACAGGGCGCACGTTGGGGCACACGTTGAGGTGATGCTCAATTACACTCCTGGGGATCCCTGCCAACTGGTCTGGCTCCCAAGCGAATACCTTCTTGTTTGCGCGCAGGAACCCGACCAGGGCCTCTTCCTGCTCGGGTTTGAGGTGGGCGCCTATGGTGAAAGTGGCGTTGGTGGGCCCGTCCTCATCGACGGGTATCCGCTTGGTTTCAGCCTTGTCTTGGGTGAACAACTGCTTCTTCTTGGCGGGGCAGCTCCCTTGGGCTCGGGGGCCTCCAAGTCGGCGGGCTGTGCCGACGCCGCTGTCTTGAAGACGAGCTTAAGCACCCGCAGAGCGTCCCCGGTATCCCTGTGCACGGTGAGGACACCGCTGCTCCCGGGCATCTTCATGAGGTTGTACGCCGGGTGCGTGGCTGCCATGGACTGGGCCAGCGCTGGGTAGCCGAGGATGGCATTGTAGGGGAGGCCGATGGGGGCGATGTCGAAGTCGACCAGCTCCATGCGGAAGTTGTTGTAGGTGCCAAAGGTTACTGGGAGCCGGATCTGTCCCAAGGAGCTGGACGATCCGCCCCCAACGCCTGAGAAGGGCCGGCTGGGTCGCAGCCGTTCCTGGGGTATGCAGAGGAGGTTGAAGGCCTCGACCGAGAGCATGCTGAGGCCCGCGCCGCCATCAATGAGGGTTCTGGTGACGGCCACCTGGCAGATGGTGGGGGTGCACAGCATGGGGAGTGCAGCCGAGGAGGCCGAGTTGGAGGGGTGGTCCTCCGAGCTGAAGGTCAGGCCGGTCTCGGGCGCCGCCCGATCCAGGGGAGCGCCCTGCCGCGTGGAAGCGGCGCTGACCCGGCGGATGAACGGCTTGACGTGGTGACTTGTGGGCGGCGCCTGCGAGCCGCCCAAGAGGGCCGCGATGACCGGGGGTGTTGACGCAGCGCGATAGACGGGGGAGAGGTTGCGGGGCTCCATGGGCGCGCGGAGCGCGCGGGGCGAAGAACCAGCTGGGGTGAGCGTGGGAATTGCGGTGTGGCCGCCTTGCCGCACGGACAGATGCCGGGACGACGCTTGCTGCCCATCCCCCACCGGGCCGGCAGCGGCGTTGACGGCAGGTGACGGGGAACGGCATGGATGCCCGCCGACAGGGGCCGTCGAGGCGACACGAGAAGCGAGTGCGGCCCGGCGCTCGGCGCGGGCCCGACGAGCGTCAGACATGGGCGTGATGGTCGGAGGAGAACGGGGCGGTGGAAGACGAATTCCGGTGCACCCCTACCTAGCGCGCCAAATGTCGGATTTCGGGTTCCCGCAGACCCTTGAGGTTCGAACACTGGGGTGCGCGCGGAGATTTCGCCTCCTACCTACCTGCACCCCTCCGCCATGCTAGGATCTGAACTAAGGAAAGAACAACACAAGAGACACAGAGTTTATACTGGTTCGGGCCACCGTTGTGGTGTAATACCCTACTCCAGTGTGTGGTGTGGTGGATTGCCTCTTGGGCTGATGATGATGAACAATACAAGGAAGAACAGCCTCGTGAAGGTCTGTTCTTGGCTAGGCGATGAACTGCTCGGAGGAGTTCAGTCACCTTTTTCTCTCTCTCTCTCTCTGCTTTCCTACGACCGACCACTTGCTGTGTGGGTGGCTGGTCCTATTTATAGAGGCCCTGGTCCTTTTCCCAAATATTGGGCGGGAAGGAAGCCAACAATGGCAGGCTAATTTGAAGGGGGACAGCAAGTATCAGCTATCCTGACAAAAGTAGTCTTCGCCTGCACAAGGCTCTGGTGATGACGCCGTCTTGGGCTCCACGGTGACCTCCGTCTCGTAGTCCTCCTGGTCTTGGTCTCGTTATACCGAAATGGCAACCTTTGCCTGATGCCTCGGTACTCCGCGGCTGCGCTTGCCCCCTTTGCACCAAAGGGGGAAGGAGGACGCTGCGTGGGCTGGCACCCGCCTGGCGCCCTGAGTCGTCATGGCTTGCGTCACGGGCACCTCGTGAGGTAACCCGCCTTGGTCTCTCTGCCTCCTCGTGAGCCAGCCTGACGAGGCCGTGCCTGAGGAAGCTCCGCGTCGTCCGCCCCACGAGGCTTGGCCCCTCGCGAGGGTCTTGGGTTTGTGTTGGTGAAGATGGGCTGTGCTGGGCCCCCCTCTGAGCCACGCCGCAGGCCGCAGGCAGGCAAGTCTGGGGACCCCCGTTCCCAGAACGCCGACAACCCCCGTTCCCAGAATGCCGACAGTAGCCCCCGGGCCCAAGGCGCGCCCGGACTTGGCCGTGCAGGGAGGCGAAAGGGCAAGTGCGAAGCGCCGCGGGCCCTAACAGCCTGCGGCCTTGGGCGCCATGTGGCGGTTGATTGGACGTGGGCATCTCCACTTCCCCACGGCGCCTCGGCAACTGCACGGATTGGACTAGTCCCTGCATGCAAAGCGGGTCATGATTACCTGCGATTGTGGGGACCGACGGTTGGCCCTCGCCGGTTATAAGTACGGATCGGCGGGCGCCCTTCCAGTTCATTCCCCCTTGCTTCTCCTTCTTCTTCATGGCCCCGTCCAGGAGGTTCTCGTCCGCAGAGAAGGGGAAGGCTCGCCAGGTTGAGCCTGCCTCTCCCCCGCCCAAGCGCGGCCGAGGGCGCCCTCGCAAACATCCTGTGGCCACCACGGCAGCTCCCCACGGCCGTGGAGACGATTTCCAGCATGGTGACAGGCGGACTGCTGCGGCTGGGGGGGGGGCGCTTCGGTCGCTCGTCCCCCAAGGCCGCGCTTTCGCGCTGCAGAGGTGCTGCCAGAGTTCGTTGTGTGGTCGGCGGAGCCGACTAGCACCCGGCTTCAACTTCCTCGCTTCCTCCTCGGCGAGCTCCCGGCCGGTGCCCCGGGCGGCCTCTGGCTTCAGGCAAACGGCTGTTGCAGCCGGGCCTCACGGGCTTCACTGGAGGTCTCCGCAGCCGGGAGCCTGGCCTTGACCCGCGGTTGGCAGACGTTTTCCCGCGCGCGTGGCCTGAGCCGTCGGTGCACCCTGCACTTCAAGTTTGACGGTGATGCCACCCTCTACGTGAGGGTGTTTGGGGAAGATGGTCGCCGCGTAGGGTGTTGTCCTGAGGACGACGACCGCGGCCGGGAACCCAGCCCCGGCGATGATGGAGAGGGCAGCGCTCGCGTGATTGGCGGCGCTCAGGGTTCCCCAAGCTTCACCGGTTCTTCTTCAGGCGGCGACTCTTCTAGCGATGACCGCGGTCAGCCCCCACGTCGTCGTACCTGCTTGGGAGGTGGTAGCGTGTCTGCCCGCCATCGCGTTTCGGTGAAGCGCGAGAGGGAATCTGCTTGAGCCCCGGAGGCAGCTCGAGCCTTCCCTGCAGGCCGGTGTGAGGCGAGCTGCGCCTGATTTGTTCTTTCCTTTCCTTTTTCCTGCGTAAAAAGACAGTAGCATGGAGTCCCGCGGGGGCGTGTTTGGGTTATTGCTGTTAATCATTGCTTTGCTTCCGTTATCGTGCCTTCCGGCTACGTGCCCGCGCGTGGATAGTTCCCGGCCCCAGCCGTGGGGGGGGGGGGGCGACCGACCCAGGCCCTGTGTTCGTGTCGCGGTGCCCGTGGGGCACAGACTGGAGGGGTGCTCCTGTAATGGACCCAGGTCGCGAAACCTTTGAACGACTAGGACAGGAACACTCGCGAGGGCACTCGGCTGCCCCCCTCGCGAGGCCTTGCATAAGAGAAATCGAGGCAGGAGAGTGAAAAGTCGAAGAACCACAAGCCAAAGACGGCAACAGCTTCAATAAAACTTCAAATGAGAACGAACAAGCCAACTGCGGAAAGCAAATGAAAAAGGCGCGTCCGGCACCTAATCTAGTCTTTGACGTCTTCTCACCAGCACGAAGCTAAGTGGTGCCACTGGGCGTGGGAGGGAGCCCCAGGGCCTGAGGCCGGCGCTCCTGAGATTCCGGGGCGTGTACACCCCCAACTCATTATTACGTGAGAGTGTCACGGGCGGCGAGCTTCGCAGGTGTTGGCCTTCTTCACAGGCTCCGGGCCTTTCTTGGGGGAAGCAGGCTTCACGGGCATTTGCCCTCTTCACAGGCTCCGGGCCTTTTCCAAAACATGATAGCTTCACAGGCATTCGCCTTCTTCATAGGCTCTGGGCCTTTTCCAAAAAGGATAATCTTCACAGGCTCTGGGCCTTTTCCAAAATGCGACAGCTTCACAGGCATTCGCCTTCTTCACAGGCTCTGGGTCTTTTCCAAAACGCGACAGCTTCACAGGCATTCGCCTTCTTCACAGGCTCTGGGCCTTTTCCAAAACGTGACAGCTTCACAGGCATTCGCCTTCTTCACAGGCTCTGTGATTTTTCCAAAACACGACAGCTTCACAGGCATTCGCCTTCTTCACAGGCTCTGGGCCTTTTTAGGGGTAGAACCTCCGGAGGTTCTGGATGTTCCATGCGTTCTGGATCGGCACCCCTTCCTGAGTCTCCAAGCGCGTGAAGCCGGGCCTGGAAACATGAACAACCTTGAACGGGCCGTCCCACATGGGAGAGAGCTTGTGCAGTCCCTCCCTGGAGAGAACCCGCCTGAGCACGAGGTCTCCTACCTCGAGAGTTCTGGGGCGGATGTTGCGGCAGTGATATCGTCACAGTGCTTGTTGGTACCTCGCCGCTCGCAGCGCGGCTTCTCGGCGACATTCCTCCCCCAGCATGAGGTCCATCCCCCGCATGGCGAACGCCAGGACCCGCGCGGAGCAACGTCTGACCTCGTGAGGGAGGACCACTTCTGCTCCGTAGACCAGGAAGAACGGGGTCTCTCCAGTCGGCTTGGTCGCGGTTGTGCGGATGGACCACAACACGGACTGAAGCTCGTCGTACCAACCTCTGCCGCAGGCCTCCAGCTTCTTCTTGAACGTCCTGGTCTTGAGGCCCCTCAGGACCTCTGCGTTGGCTCGCTCGGCCTGGCCGTTGCTTCGGGGGTGCGCCACCGAAGCGTAGCATATCTGCGTTCCAAGGTTAGCACGGTATGTTTTGAAGAGGTTACTGGTGAACTGCGAACCGTTGTCTGTGATGATGCGGTTCGGCACCCCGAACTGGCTCATGATGCCCCTGATGAACTTGACCGCGGAACCAGCGGGGATGGTGCGAACGGCCTTTACTTTGGCCCACTTGGTGAACTTGTCCACGGCGGCGTAGAGGTAGCGGTAGCCCCCTGGCACCCGAGGAAATGGGCCCAGGATGTCCAGCCCCCAGACTGCGAATGGCCATGAAAGGGGTATAGTCTGCAGGCCTCCTGCCGGCTGATGGATTTGCTTGGCGTGGAACTGGCAGGCCTCACAAGCTTTCACCAGTTCGACGGCGTCATTGAGTGCGGTGGGCCAATAAAACCCACTGCAGAATGCCTTGCCGACGAGGGTCCGTGATGATGAATGGTGTCCACAGTCTCCGCCGTGTATATCTTCCAACAGTTCCTTTCCTTGCTCCCTGGAGATGCAGTGCAGGGATACATCGTTTGGTCGCTTCCGGTAGAGCTCTCCATCCTTGATGCAGTATGTCGTGGCCTGCCGTCCCACACGCTCCGCTTCCTCCTCCTTCTCCGGCAGGGTCCCTTGTGTTAAGTAACTCCGGAGCTCCGTGATCCAGCACCCCTCCTGAGGTTCCATCGTCAGGAGCAGGCGTGTTCCTGAGGCCGGGCCACAGACCGGGGCTCCTGAGTTGGAGACCTTTATCCTCTGCTATGTTGTTGGAGACCTTTTCACCTTACTAGAAACAGAGCTGTACAGCGTAGTAGAGCTTGTCCTGAGTGGGCGATATAAGCACCGCCCCAGCCCCAGCGCCATGCCTGGAGAACGCCCCATCAAAGTACATGACCCAGCCTTCTGGCGCCTCGCTTCCCGGGGAGAGGGACCGATCCTCATCGTCCTTGAGGCCTGGTGCCTCCGTCCATTCTGCCACAAAATCCGCTAATGCTGCTCCCTTGATGACTCTGGTCGTGCTGAATTCGAGCTGAAACGCTTGCAGTTCTATGTTCCACTCAGCGACCCTTCCAGCTGAGTTAGGGCTCCTGAGCACTCTCTCTAGGGGGTATGACGAGACGACCTTGATGGGGTGACCCTGAAAATAGTGCCACAGCTTGCGCGAGGCCACCAGTAGCGCAAGGAGGAGCTTCTGGGGCATGGGGTACCGTGCCCTCGCGTCCCGCAACACCGTGCTGACGAAGTACACTAGGTGCTCAACGAGGTTGGGTGCGTCAGTGCTGGTGGCGCCCTCCGGGGACCATGGCACCTCCTGAGGCGATGAGGCCTCCTAAGGCTGGCCATCTGGGAGAGGGGCCTCTTCCGCCTCCGGTGCACTCCTCTGCGGGGGCTGATCCTCCTCGGCCGTGGTGGCGGTTTCTGTGGGCCTTCCTTGTTCCTGTTTTGCCTTGTCCCGGGCTGCTGCTGTGGTTTTGATTCGACGCTCCTCCCTAACCGCCACCAGGGCTGTGCTGGCGGAGTAGGGAGTGGCGGCGAGGTAAAGCACCACGGGCTCTTGAGGGCGCGGGGCCACCATGACCGGAGGGCTGGTCAGGTATCTCTTGAGATCCTGGAACGCCTTGTCGGCCTCTTCAGTCCATTCAAAGGGCCCCTTTTTCTTCATTAGCTGGAAGAAGGGCAGCACTCGCTCCCCCAACTTGGAGATGAAGCGCCCCAGCATGGTCACGCTCCCAGTGAGCTTCTGCATTTCTCTGAGGGTCTTTGGCGGGCTCGTGTCCTCGATCGCCTTGACCTTTTCCGGGTTAGCCTCGATGCCTCGGTGGGACACGAGGAAACCCAAGAGCTTGCCCGAGGGGACTCCGAACACACATTTCTCTAGGTTGAGCCGCAGGTTCACTGCGTTGAGGCTCACGAAGGTTTCCTCCAAGTCTTGTATTAGGGTCCTGGCCTCCCGAGACTTCACCACAATGTCATCGACATAAGCCTCAACATTCTTCCCGAGCTGCGGGCCCAAGGTGATGTGCATCAGCCGCTGAAAGGTCACCCCTGCGTTACGCATCCCGAATGGCATGCACGTGTAGCAGTACACCCCACACGGGGTTAGGAAGGCTGTCTTTTCGACGTCTTCTACCGCCATCTTGATCTGGTGATACCTAGAGAAGGCATCCAAGAAGCATAGCAGGTCGCATTCTGCGGTGGAATCGACGATCTGGTCGATGCGGGGGAGCGGGAACGGATCTTGCGCGCATGCCTTGTTGAGGTTGGTGAAGTCGACACACATGCGCTCCTTCCCTCCCTTCTTTGGTACAACGATAGGGTTGGCCAACCAATCCGGGTATCAGACCTCGCGAATGACCCCAGCGGCTTCTAGTTTGCGGGTATCTTGGACGATGAAGGCCTGCTTTTCTGTGGACTGCCGTCTTGCCTTCTCCTTCACAGGGCGCACGTTGGGGCACACGTTGAGGTGATGCTCGATTACGCTCCTAGGGATCCCCGCTAAGTGGTCAGGCTCCCAAGCGAATACCTTCTTGTTTGTGCGCAGTAACCTGACCAGGGGCTCCTCCTGCTCGGGCTCGAGGTTGGCGCCTATGGTGAAAGTGGCATGGGTGGACCCGTCCTCATTGACGGGTATCTGCTTGGTTTCTGCCTTGTCTTGGGTGAACAACTGTTTCTTCTTGGTAGGTGCAGCCCCCTTGGGTTCGGGGGTCTCCGAGCCGGCGGGCTGTGCCGACGCCGCTGTCTTGAAGGCGAGCTTGAGCACTCGCAACGCGTCTCCGGTGTCCCCGTGCACGGTGAGGACACCGCTGCTCCCGGGCATCTTCATGAGGTTGTACGCCGGGTGCGTCACGGCCATGAACTGGGCCAGCGCTGGGTAGCCGAGGATGGCGTTGTAGGGGAGGCCGATGGGGGCGATGTCGAAGTCGGCCAGCTCCGTGCGGAAGTTGTTGTAGGTGCCGAAGGTTACTGGGAGCCGGATCTGTCCCAAGGAGCTGGATGATCCGCCCCCAACGCCTCAGAAGGGCCGGCTGGGTTGCAGCCGTTCCAGGGGTATGCAGAGGAGGTTGAAGGCTTCAACCGAGAGCACGCTGAGGCCCGCACCGCCATCGATGAGAGTTCTGGTGACGGCCACCTGGCATATGGTGGGGGTGCACAGCATGGGGAGCGCACCCGAGCAGGCCGAGTTGGAGGGGTGGTCCTCCGAGCTGAAGGTCAGGCCGGCCTTGGGCGCCGCCCGGTCCGGGAGAGCCCCCTGCTGCGTGGAAGCGGCGCTGACCCAGCGGATGAACGGCTTGACGTGGTGACTTGTAGGCGGCGCCTGCGAGCCGCCCAGGAGGGCCGCGATGACCGGGGGTGTTGGTGTAGCGTGGTGGGCGGGGAAGAGGCTGCGGAGCTCTTCCCAAGAGGCCCCAGAGGCTACCGGCAGGTGGAGCAGCCATGCGCGCGGAGCGCCGGTGAGGGCCGTGGGGAGCCAGTTGGCCATGACCCTATCGTCACCTCCATCTTTGTGGATGGCCTCCTCGTACGCCAGCAAGAAGGCCAGTGGATCAGTTGTGCCGCTGTAGCACGGCGGCGTCGTTGGCTTGAACTTGTCCGGCCACCGTACCCATTGCAGGGCCGGCGGCCTGAGCGGGCGACGCGCTACTCATCACGAGGCAGGTCGTGGCGGTGGCGGAAGGGAGAACTCCGGTGCACCCCTACCTGGCGCGCCAAATGTCGGATTTCGGGTTCTGGCAGACCCTTGAGGTTCGAACACTGGGGTGCGCGCGGAGATTTCGCCTTCTACCTACCTGCACCCCTCCGCCTCGCTAAGATCTAAGCTATGGAAAGAACAGCACAAGAGACACAGGGTTTATACTGGTTCGGGCCACCGTTGTGGTGTAATACCCTACTCCAGTGTGTGGTGTGGTGGATTGCCTCTTGGGCTGATGATGATGAGCAATACAAGGAGGAACAGCCTCGCGAGGGTCTGTTCTTGGCTAGGGCGATGAACTTCTAGGAGGAGTTCGGTCACCCTTCTCTCTCTCTCTGATTTCCCCCCTTTTTCTACCCTGGGGGTGGCTAGTCCTATTTATAGGCAAAGGCCCTGGGCCTCTTCCCAAATATTGAGCGGGAAGGGCGCCAACAATTGGCCATTTTAAAGGGGTACATCTAGTACACTTATCCTGACTAAAGTTGGTCCTCGCCTACCAAAGACTCTGGTGGTGACGCTGGCTTGGGCTCCACAATGACTTCCTCCCTGTCGTTGGACTGGTCTTGGTCTCGTTGCACCGAAACGGGTGCCTTTGCTTGATGCTCCCGCCTGCGCTTGCTCCCTTTGCACCAAAGAGGAAAGGAGGACACTGCGCGGGCTGGCGCCCGCTTGGCACCCTTGGTCGTCATGGCTTGCGTCACGGGCACCTCGTAAGGTACCCCGCCTTGATCTCTCCGCCTCCTCGCGAGCCAGCCTGATGAGGCCGTGCCTGAGGAAGCTCCGTGTCGTCCGCCCCGCGAGGCTTGGCCCCTCGCGAGGGTCTTGGGCCTGTGTTGATGAAGATGGGCCGTGTTGGGCCCCTCCTCGAGCCACGCCGCAGGCAGGCAAGTCTGGGGACCCCCGTTCCCATGACGTCGACACCGGTGACCACGGCGAGATGCCACGCGTTCACCCCAGAGCTGCGCAGCGTTGTCTGGCCGGGGAAGTTCAAGCCAAACCTGCCTCCACGCTACGACGGCACCCCCGAATCGGCCAAGTTCCTGCAGCTCGACGAGCTGAGTATCGAGGCGTCCAACGGCGACGAGATGGTCATGCCAAACTGGTTTCCCATGGCCCTGAAAGATGGCACACACTCGTGGCTCCTGACCCTCCCAGTGGGATCGATTTCCTCCTGGGTGAGATGCGAGAGCACTTTATCGCCAACTTCTAGGGCACTCGCGACCGCCCGCCGGCTGCGGGTGACCTGGGCGCATCAAGCAGCAGCCGGGAGAGACCTTCGAGAAGTACATCTAGTGCTTCAACAGTGTTCGCCTCAAGATCACCAAGGTGTCGGAAGAGGCCATCATCTCGGCGTTCCCTGATGGCATCCGGGACGTCAAGATGAAGGAGGAGCTCGGCATACACGAGGACCTGTGCATGGCTCTGGAGATGTTCAACATGGCAATCAAGTGTGCGAGAGCTGAAGAAGGTTGCATCTCTCTCCTGGAGCCTCCAGAGGCTGACCCAGAAGACAAGAAAGCCAAGGCCAAGGATGTGAAGCGCAAGGGCCCAGTTGTGCTGGAGGTCGAACTAGAGATGATGCGCGGTTGCGACCACCCGGAGTCATCCAAGGGCAGCCGCCTGTTCTGCGTCTTCCACAATGTGCACAGCCACAACACCAATGACTGCCAGGAACTCAGGGCCATCCGCGACAGGTGCTTTGGTCGCCGCCCTGAGCGCAATGACTAAGGTTACGGCCATGGAGGAGGCCAAGGCAGAGGATGCTGGGATGGTCGCGACCACCGCCAGGACTGGCGCGACCAGCCTCGTGAGGACTGCTGGCAGGACCAACCCCGCGAGGGCCCCTGGAGAGATCAACCTCGCGAGGACCGTCCTCAGGGCAACGCTAGCCTTCCTCCACTACCGCCACCGCTAAGAAGGAATGATGACCACCACTAGGACAAGGGGGCTGGGGGCTTCCAAGAGCCTCATGCCATCGCCTGCATCCTAGGCGGAGCTTAGGTCCCTGCCTCCCATCATATCTTCAAGCAGTTCGCGTGCGAGGTGAACGCGGACCTCCCCAAGCCTGAGGCAACACGTCCACTCAGGTGGTCCAAGTACACCATCACCTTCGACTCTTCTGACCAACTCAAGTGCGCAGCCACTGCCAGTGCACTCCCGATGCTCTGCTCGCCTACCATCAGCAACGTCCTCGTCACAAAGACACTCATCAATGGTGGCGCGGGGCTCAATGTTCTCTTTGTCGAGACATTCGACCGACTTCAAGTGCCCTACGACTAGCTTCAGCCTACAAGCCCTTCTCAGGAGTGACCGACGGCTCCACCATCCTGATAGGGTAGATCCGCCTCCCTGTCACTTTCTGCAAGCGCGACAACTACCATACTTAACTCATCGACTTTGATGTGGCCCACATTCGCCTCCCGACAACGCCATCCTTGGGTACCCGGCCCTGGCCATGTTCATGGCCGTGACTCATCATGGCTACAATATCGTCAAGATGCTAGGGACCTACGACATCATCACGGTTGCCTGCGACGAGAAGGAGGCAGTGTGCTATCTCAAGCGCGCCTACCACGTTGCGGCTGTCGAGGACCCAAACAACGAGGGTGCTGTCTACCCTCCCGAGGTTGTCCCCAAAAAGAAGAAGCAGTTGCTCCGCCTAAGACCTCGGGAGGATGGGGCGGCCGGTGGCCCTGCCCCAGGACCTGCGCCCACTAACGGGGCGCCTTCCCCTCTCGCATAGGAAGGCGCGCCCGACGCCCTTCTCAGGCTGGGCACAGGGGCTCTCCTATGGAGGGCCTCTGACCTGGCCAGCATCACGAGGGAGGCACTCAGGCACCATGTGGAGGCGTGCTCTAGCACGCGCTTCCACGAGGAGGGCACAGGGCGCGAGGCGCCAGGCGCACAGGAGTTCATCATCAGGGTGATCGAGGAGATTCAGGAGGCAAGAGCTATGCGAGGCGAGCGTCACCCTGCACCACACGACGCGACGCCCTGCCCCGGCGAGGACAGCGAGACAGAGCTGCATCTCAGGAGCTCTTCTGGCCGTCCCATATTGGCCGGTGTGAGGGGCCCCCCTCACAGCTATGTTCGCATGCCCTTCGGTTTGTTAAAGATGGCTGCCACACACCAGCGCCACATGCGGGGCGTCCTGGCGGCTCATGAGGTGATACGTCTCCAACGTATCTATAATTTTTGATAGTTCCATGATATTATATTATCTGTTTTGGATGTTAATGGGCTTATTTATACACTTTTATATTATTATTGGGACTAACCTACTAACCCAAGGCCCAGTGCAAATTGCTGTTTTTTGCCTATTTCAGTGTTTCACAGAAAAGGAATATCAAACGGAATCCAAACGGAATGAAACCTTTGGGAGAGTTATTTTTGGAACAAACATGATCCAGGGAACTTGGAGTAGACGTCAAGAAAGAAACGAGGTGGCCACGAGGCAGGAGGGTGCGCCTGCCCCCCTGGGCACGCTCCCCACCCTCGTGGGCCCCTCGCAGCTCCACCGACATACTTCATCCTCCTATATATATCCATATACCCTGAAAACATCTAGGAGCACCACGAAACCCTATTTCCACCGCCGCAACCTTATGTACCCAAGAGATCCCATCTTGGGGCCTTTTTCGGAGCTCCACCGGAGGGGGAATCGATCACGGAGGGCTTCTACATCAACACCATAGGTTCTTCGATGATGTGTGAGTAGTTTACCACAGACCTTCGTGTCCATAGTTATTAGCTAGATGGCTTCTTCTCTCTCTTTGGATCTCAATACAAAGTTCTCCTCAATCTTCTTGGAGATCTATTCGATGTAAATCTTTTTGCGGTGTGTTTGTCGAGATCCGATGAATTGTGGATTTATGATCAAGTTTATCTATGAACAATATTTGATTCTTCTCTGAAATCTTTTATGTATGATTAGTTATCTTTGCAAGTCTTTTTGAATTATCAGTTTGGTTTGGCCTACTAGATTGATCTTTCTTGCAATGGGAGAAATATTCGATGTAACTCTTTTTGCGGTGTGTTTGTCGAGATCCGATGAATTGTGGGTTTATGATCAAGTTCATCTATGAACAATATTTGATTCTTCTATGAAATCTTTTATGTATGATTGGTTATCTTTGCAAGTATCTTTGAATTATCAGTTTGGTTTGGCCTACTAGATTGATCTTTCTTGCAATGGAGAAGTGCTTCGCTTTGGGTACAATCTTGCAGTGTCCTTTCCCAGTGACAACAGGGGTAGCAAGGCACGTATTGTATTGTTTCCATCGAGGATAAAAAGATGGGGGTTATATCATATTGCTTGAGTTTATCCCTCTACATCATGTCATATTGCCTAATGCATTACTCTGTTCTTATGAACTTAATACTCTAGATGCATGCTGGATAGCGGTCGATGTGTGGAGTAATAGTAGTAGATGCAGAATTGTTTCGGTCTACTTGTCACGGACGTGATGCCTATATACATGATCATGCCTAGATATTCTCATAATTATTCACTTTTCTATCAATTGCTCGACAGTAATTGTTCACCCACCGTAATACTTATGCTATCTTGAGAGAAGCCACTAGTGAAACGTATGGCCCTGGGTCTATCTTTTGTCATATAAGTTTCCAAACTGTTTTATTTTGCAATCTTTCAATCTGTATCATAAAAATACCAAAAATATTTATCTTGTTATTATTATGTCTATCAGATCTCACTCTCGTAAGTGACCGTGAAGGGATTGACAACCCCTTTATGACGTTAGTTGCGAGGTTCTTATTTGTTTGTGTAGGTACGAGGGACTTGTGTGTAGTCTCCTACTGGATTGATACCTTGGTTCTCAAAAACTGAGGGAAATACTTACGCTACTTTGTTGCATCACCCTTTCCTCTTTAACGGAAAACCAACGCAGTGCTCAAGAGGTAGCATGAGGCCAGGCACCAGGCGATCCTGACGGACTTGGCGATGGATCCTAGTGAGCCCCCGAGGCCCCCAGAGCCTCGCGAGGTTCAGGACCTGGGCAGATCATGAGGGGCGACTTCTGCAGCATGCGTCTTCAACTACCCCAACACCTCTTCAGCAATGGTGCCAGGTGACATTTTTTGGTTTGTTCTGTTGGCGGTGCCCCTCGGGCTGCATCATCCCCAAGCTGCATGGGTCCATCCCTGCAGCATGTGTCGTCCTATGCATCTATCAGAACTAGCTTACCTTATTCCATGAGTTGCAATATGATTATCACCTGCATGTCCGACGCTTCATCACCCCTCGCAGCCATCGCACGTTGCTGACACGCCTCTTGCTCATCCCGCAATGGGGGCTACACATGCTGGCACGATGCTTGTGCTCGAGTCCGTCCGAGCAACACTGAAAAATCTGAGAGATCGAGCTCTGGATCACGGCCTGCCCCACGCACGTCACCTCACCAGATCGAGCTCTGTGGAAAGATCAGCGGCAGGACAACAAGGGCGGTTATGTGTTATGTTCCCCTCCTCGGACTAACTCGCGGGAATCTCTGGAGCTTGACTATGGGAGGCCTCGCTGGCCACTCCTTTTTCACTCAATTCACTTGCATGTTAAAGGGGGCTCCTGAGCATCGCGTCTCATGGGCTCCTACTGGCCTTCGCGCCTTCACCCCTGGCCTTGAGCATGGCATCGTGACCTGGCATACCAGCGGTGACCGAGCCTCGCTCGAGGGCCGACACCCGAGGATGTAGAGCATCTAGATTAGCGAGGAAAAGGGGGGACCGACGTGAGCCCTGCCTAGAAGCGTCACCATTGAGATCTGGTCAGGCGCCGTGCAAGGAAATCACCACAGACTCACCAAGATAAGTCACTCATACATATCGGCGTGAACCTCACGGCACAGTATTTCGATTTTCGCGATCTTACTCGGGCAATGCCGCTTTCCTTTTCGGCCTTCAGGGAGCTGCTTGCATGCCAAAGGGGACCTCTTGAGCATCACGCCTCAGGAGCTCTTACCGGACCTCGGGTCGCTTACCTCCTGGCCTTGACCACGGCATCGCAACCTGGCATACCAGCGACGGCTGAAGCCTGCCTGGGGACTGGGTCCTGTCAGCGTAGAGCACCATGCTACCGCGAGAACGAAAAGGGGGGACCATGCCGGAGAGAGATACGTAGTTGCAACATCATACTAGGAAGGATAACATTGGAACAAAAGCAATATAGTTTTTTACATACTTTCATGGGGCTCGTCACAATTCCGCGCAGGGAAATGAAAGAAGAAGACCTCAAAGGACCCTGGCCGTTGGGTATCACCGATGATGCCGAGAGGATGCCGCTGCTGGGCTCCGGGTGCGGCGAGAGCTCGGCGGCACATAGCTGTCGTCGCTGGACTTCGGAGAATCACTAGGCTCGGGAGAGTCTCTAGGTCCCAGGGAGTCGCCGCTACTGCTGGAGGGGCCGCCGGAAAGGCCAGGGGCAAGTTCAGCACCCGTGGTCGCGCCGCGCGGACTGCCTCTCCCGGAGCAGCACTCCGGGCGTTGGCCGTCTTCATCAAAGACCTTGGAGAACAATGTGGAGGCACCATCGTACTCAAATTGGATGGCGAGGGCCCCCTCTGGACAGATGGCGCGGGCGACCTCGTCCCATCCTCGAGTCATGAAGATGTCACCCGGGGGACGACCTCGACCTCCGCCCCCGTGGCTAGGCTGCAACACCCTGCGTGTTGCAGCCACAACACGAGTGCCCCCCCTCCCGGCGGCATCTCCTCGGTGAAGAACCTTAGGAACCGGATCCACATCTACGGCGGCATTGCAGCCAACACCATGGACTCGCGCGAGGTGTCCTTGACATGGGTTTGTGGGCCGGCTGGCTGCACAGCCTCGGCCTGTCCTCCATGACCCCGGGCCATGCAGCATTGTGCACTTCCATCGTGCCCAAGGCTTTGTGCGCAAGCGTACAGAGGGATCGAGAAGCCGTGTGGAGGTTGCTGTACCAAGGCCACATCGCCACTTGCCCTTCGCCGACATTGCGGGAGTGGCCGAGCCTTTTCTGTGGCGGGACCGGCCTAGGTTCCTCCCAAGGGGTTTTTTCCTTCTCCGCCGTGGAGAACCTCATGATCGGCGCCATGGACACTACGGCAAGACGGCGAGGCGAGGAAGAAGAAGAAGGAGCAGGCAACGAGAAGATGGAGATGAGCAAGGGGGGCTCTGCCCCACCCCCCATTTATAGCCGGAGGGAGGCCAAACGCCAGCCTCCATGATCCCTAGTAATGATGACCTTCTCTGCATGCAGCATGCTCTTTGCAACCCGAACGGTTCCCGAGGTAGTGTGGGGAAGCGGAGACGCCCACGCCCCATCAAGCGCCACGCGTCGACCAAGGCCGCAGGTGGTTAGGGCCTGCAGCGCTCCGCCCTTGCCCTTCGGCTTCGCCTCAAAGCCAATTTCGAGCGCGCCTTGGGCCTGGGGGCTACTATCGAAGTTCTGGGAATGGGGGTACACAGACTTGCCTGCCTGCGGCCCGCGCGTGGCTCCATCGATGGCCTGCTACGGCCCACCTTCAACATCGACAACTCAAGACCCTCGCGAGGGGCCAAGCCTCGCGAGGCGGACGACACCAAGACCTCTAGAAGGAGCGGCCTCCTCAGGATGGCTCTTGAGGAGCGGAGATCTCAATGCAGGCCCCAACCTCATGAGTTTCGGATGACGCAATCCATGACGACCAAGGACAGGCGGGCGCCAGCGGGCGCAGTACAACAGTTTCCTCTTTGGTGCTAAAGAGGCAAGCGCAGGCGCGCAGTCCCAAGAAATCAGCCAAAGGTTTCTAGTTCTATGCAACAAGACCAAGACCACTAGGATGGCAGGAAGGAGGTCATCGCCGAGCCCACCACGGCGTCATGACCAGAAGCTTTGCAGGCGAAGACTACCTTCAAAATTGGCCGTTGTGGGATCCCTTCCGGCCTCCAATTTGGGGGAAGAGGACCAAAGCCATTATAAATAGGACTTAGCCACCACCATAGAGGGAAAGGGATCATCCAGATCATCCTCTCCCCCACCAACTCAAGAACACACCTGCCGAGGTTGTTCGTCCATTGTACTAGTTCATCCTCAGCCCACCTCGAGGCCAATCCACCACAAAGCAGGAGTAGAGTTTTACGCCGCAAGGTGGCCCGAACCTGGGTAAACTGTCGATTCCCATTTCCTTCCTGTTCATCGAGCTAGGCTTGGAGGTTGGCGAGTGGGTAGGCTAGGGAGGTCGAGTTCTTCGCACGCATCCCAGAGTTCACACCTGTCCAGGGTCTGTGGAGCCCAAAATCCGACACCATTGATATGAGGAAATGTGAGGCCTAAATGTTATTGTGGATATGGTTAGTTCATAATTTTTGCTTAAAACTTGAATGTTGGCTTTACATATTTGCAACAACAAGATCAAATAGAGTTTGTAAAGGTTTTTCTTTATCACTTTCAGTTTGTCAACTGAATTGTTTGAGGACAAGCAATGGGTTAAGCTTGGGGGAGTTGATACATCTCCGCCATATCTACTTTTCCAAACTAGTTTGCCCTTGTTTTGGACTCTAACTTGCATGATTTGAATGGAACTAACCCGGACTGACACTATTTTCAGCAGAATTGCCATGGTGTTATTTTTGTGTAGAATAAAAAGTTCTCGGAATGACCTGAAGCTTCACGGATATACGTTTTGGAATTAATAAAAAATATTGGTGAAAGAATCAAGTGAAGGGGGCCCACACCCTGGCCACAAGGGTGAGCATGCCACCCGTCCTTGTGGGCCCACTGGACATCCACCGACCTCAACTCCAACTCCATATATCCATGTCCGGGGAGAAAAAAAGGAGAAGGATTCATTGCATTTTACGATATGGAGCCGCCACCAAGCCCTATTCTTCCTCGGGAGGGAAGATCTGGAGTCCGTTCGGGGCTTCGGAGAGGGGAAATTGTCGCCATCATCATCATCAACCATCCTCCATCACCAATTTCATGATGCTCACCACCGTGCATGAGTAATCTCGTCGTAGGCTTGCTGGACTGTGATGGGTTGGACGAGATTTACCATGTAATCAAGTTAGTTTTGTTCTGGTTTGATCCCTGGTATCCACTATGTTCTAAGATTGATGTTGCTATGACTTTGCTATGCCTAATGCTTGTCACAAGGGCCCGAGTGCCATAATTTTAGATCTGAACCTTTTATGTTTTCATGAATATATTTGTGTTCTTGGTCCTATATTGCAAGTTATAGTCACCTACTATGTGTTATGATCCGGCAACCCCGGAGTGACAATAGTCGGGACCACACCCGGTGATGACCGTAGTTTGAGGAGTTCATGTATTCACTAAGTGCTAATGCTTTGGTCCGGTACTCTATTAAAAGGAGGCCTTAATGTCCCTTAGTTTCCAATAGGATCCCGCTGTCACGGGAGGGTAGGACAAAAGATGTCATGCAAGTTCTTTTCCATAAGCACGTATGACTATATTCGGAATACATGCATACATTATATTGATGAACTAGAGCTAGTTCTGTGTCACCCTATGTTATAATTGTTGCATGATGAATGCCATCCTACATAATTATCCATGATTGATCCATTGCCAACGAGATTTTCACATATTTATCTTTGCTTCATTATTTTGACGTTGCCACTGTTACAATTGCTACAATACTGCTACTGTTACTTTTGCCACCATTACCGTTACTTCCATATTACTTTGCTACTAAATACTTTGCTGCAGATATTAAGTCTTTCAGGTGTGGTTGAATTGACAACTCAGCTGCTAATACTAAAGAATATTCTTTGGCTCCCCTTGTGTCAAATCAACAAATATAGGTTGAATACTCTACCCTCGAAAATTGTTGCGATCCCCTATACTTGTGGGTTATCACGGTGCCACAACCATCCTTCGGTTGCTTTTGCAAGCAAACAAATTTGGACTGAGGGACCCTTAGAGAAATCCACAATATAAATATCACCCTTTCTAATTCCCTCAAAAACGAAGGAGCATTTGGATATTGAAAATAGAACTAGCATGCCTAAATCACATAGCTTGCCAACTGACATAAGATTCAATCCAACGGATTGAACAAGTAAAACATCATTAGTAGATTTATCCTTGGATATGGCAATTTTACCTAGCCCAATTACCTTTCCTTTGTTGTTGTCGTCAAAAGTAATATACTTCAGAGGAGAAGTAGTTAAGTTGGGGTCGACAAACAACGACTTGTCTCCGATCATATGACTAGTGCATCAACTATCCATTATCCATTCTATACACCCAGAGACATAGTCCCATGGAAGAATTAGGCCTTATTAACCACCCATATCTTTGCAGGTGGCTTTGAAACAAATTAACAGGCAGGATATGATTTATTTTGGTAAACATAGTTGTTGCTCGATGAGGTGCGAGCGTAGGCGAAAGAATAAGCATTGAAATTCCTTCCAGATGAATGAGCATAGTGATTGTATGAGGTATGCATATACCTATTCTGTCGAACTCTTTCTGCCTGCATGGTTAGTCGAGTAGTAATAGGCAAAGCATCAACAGTTTTCTTAGGCACCCAAATAGCTTTCTTTGGGGGGGGGGCATTTCTGCTGTTTGGTCCAACATAGCGAGCAACGGCCTCACCATGTTGATTCTTGAACATCTTATAGTTGTTCAGAGAATTATTATCAGGATATTCAACAATAGGAGAGTTATATCCCGAAAGTAATGCTAGATCGAGCATTTTTCTCTTCGCAGGTACCCACACAGTGCGAGGATATTGATGAGGTTCCCGGTATGAACCGTTTACATTCAGTTACCTTTGAAAACTGATACCTTCCTTCCTGGGATTTTTGTGAAGAATAGATTTCTTCAGAACATCATAGAGGGTTTGATGCCCTTTGAGAGATTTGAACATTCCTGTCTGAAGAAGATCCTTCAACCTAGCATTCTCATCAGAAACAAAACCATTTTCCTCGACCGAGGGGTTAGCACTAATAGATGATTCAACATTTGATTATGCATTGGTTCATTCAAGGCATTTTAAGCAAGGTGGCAGAAACACTTCAAGTTTAACCTTAAGTTGTTCGGTGAGAAGAGAATTTTCTCTGATCAAATCCTCATGAGCCTCTCGCAGTGCCTCGATTTCATATTTCCTCTTCAGGTAATCATCGGTCAATCTTTCATGGTCAGCTGAGAGAAAATCATGACCAGTGGATAGTTCATCCATCGTGACTTGAGAGTGGAATACTCTTCGGTCAACTACTGATTTTTCTCCATCTCCTCAACCAACCACCCTTCAGATTTCCTGATGATTTTCTCAATTTTCTACAGCGAGTTTTGTTGAATATTGGCAATTTTGATCAACTTAGCATGGTCATCCTCACCAGAAGAGTATTGATCACTAGAATGAACCTTGTGATGTTTGGAGGATACCTTTTCTTTCGAGGCCTTGGCCATAAAGCAGTAGGCAGGAGATTCATCGTCGCTTGATGGGTTCTCGAAGAAATTTGTCGCAGGAGAAGAGGCACATGCTGTGCCAGCCATGCCCGAGTCAGAGTCCTCATCGGATTCATCAGTTTCTTCATAGGAAGACGATTCTTATTCTTCAGAATCCATCTCCTTGCCGATGTATGATGTCTACTAGACAACCTTCTTTTTGTAGACGTTGTTGGGCCTCCAAGTGCAGAGGTTTGTAGGACAGTAGCAAATTTCCCTCAAGTGGATGACCCAAGGTTTATCAATCCGTAGGAGGCATAGGATGAATATGGTCTCTCTCAAGAAACCCTGCAACCAAATAACAAAGAGTCTCTTGTGTCCCCAACACACCCAATACAATGGTAAATTGTATAGGTGCACTAGTTCGGCGAAGAGATGGTGATACAAGTGCAATATGGATGATAGATATGGGTATTTGCAATCTGAAAATATAAAAACAGCAAGGTAACTAATGATAAAAGTGAGCGTAAACGGTATTACAATGCTAGGAAACAAGGCCTAGGGTTCATACTTTCACTAGTGCAAGTTCCCTCAACAATAATAACATAATTGGATCACATAACTATCCCTCAACATGCAACAAAGAGTCGCTCCAAAGTCACTAATAGCGGAGAACAAATGAAGAGATTATGGTAGGGTACGAAACCACCTCAAAGTTATTCTTTCCAATCAATCTGTTAGGCTATTCCTATAAGTGTCACAAACAGCCCTAGAGTTCGTACTAGAATAACACCTTAAGACACAAATAAACCAAAACCCTAATGTCACCAAGATACTCCAATGTCACCTCAAGTATCCGTGGGTATGATTATACGATATGCATCACACAATCTCAGATTCATCTATTCAACCAACACATAGAACCTCAAAGAGTGCCTCAAAGTTTCTACCAGAGAGTCAAGACGAAAACATGTGCCAACCCCTATGCATAGGTTCATGGGCGGAACCCGCAAGATGATCACCAAAACATACATCGAGTAGATCAATAGAACACCCCATTGTCACCACAGGTATCCCACACAAGACATACATCAAGTGTTCTCAAATCCTTAAAGACTCAATCCGAGAAGATAACTTCAAAGGGAAAACTCAATCCATTACAAGAGAGTAGAGTGGGGAGAAAACATCATAAGATCCAACTATAATAGCAAAGCTCGCGATACATCAAGATTGTACCACCTCAAGAACACGAGAGAGAGGGAGAGAGGGAGAGAGATCAAACACATAGCTACTGGTACATACCCTCAGCCCCGAGGGTGAACTACTCCCTCCTTGTCATGGAGAGCGCCAGGATGATGAAGATGGCCACCGGAGAAGGATTCCCCCTCCGGCAGGGTGCCGGAATAGGTCTAGATTGTTTTGGGTGGCTATGGAGGCTTCTGGCGGCGGAACTCCCGATCTATTCTGCTCCTCGAAGTTTTTAGGGTATATGGGTATATATGGGAGGAAGAAGTACGTCAGTGGACCTCCGGGGTGTCCACAAGGCAGGGGGCGCGCCCCCCACCCTCGTGGCAGCCCGGGACTCTCCTGGTCCATCTCTGATACTCCGTGGGCTTCTTCTGGTCCAAAAATATGTTCCGTGAAGTTTCAGGTCAATTGGACTCCATTTGATTTTCCTTTTCTGTGATACTCTAAAACAAGGAAAAAACAGAAACTGGCACTGGGCTCTGGGTTAATAGGCTAGTCCCAAAAATAATATAAAAGTGCATAATAAAGCCGATAAACATCCAAAACAGATAATATAATAGCATGGAACAATCAAAAATTATAGATACGTTGGAGACGTATCAGCATCCCCAAGCTTAATTCCTGCTCGTCCTCGAGTCGGTAAATGATAAAGACAGAATTTTTTTATGTGGAATGCTACCTAACATATTTCTCTAAGTAATTCTCTTCGTTTTGGCATGAATGTTAAGATCCATAAGATTCAAGACAAAAGTTTAATATTGACATAAAAATAATAATACTTCAAGCATACTAACTAAGCAACCATGTCTTCTCAAAATAACATGGCTAAAGAAAGCTATCCCTACAAAATCATATAGTCTGGCTATGCTCCATCTTCACCACACAAAGTATTTAAATCATGCACAACCCCAATGACAAGCCAAGCAATTGTTTCATACTTTTGATGTTCTCAAAAAATTTCAAGCTTCACGCAATACATGAGCGTGAGCCATGGACATAGCACTATAGGTGGAATAGAATGGTGGTTGTGGAGAAGAAAAAAAGGAGAAGATAGTCTCACATCAACTAGGCATATCAACGGGCTATGGAGATGCCCATTAATAGATATCAATGTGAGTGAGTAGGGATTGCCATGCAACGGATGCACTAGAGCTATAAATGTAAGAAAGCTCAATAAAAGAAACTAAGTGGGTGTGCATCTAACTTGCTTGCTCACGAAGACCTAGGGCACTTGAGGAGGCCCATTGTTGGAATATACAAGCCAAGTTCTATAATGAAAATTTCCCACTAGTATATGAAAGTGACAAAACAAGAGACTCTCTATCATGAAGATCATGGTGCTACTTTGAAGCACAAGTGTGGAAAAAAAGGATAGTAGCATTGTCCCTTTTATTTTTTTTATTTTTTTATTTGGCCTCCCGTTTTTGGGACAATGCTCTATTAATGATGATCATCACACTTCTATTTATTTACAACTTCAAAGATTACAACTCGATACTAGAACAGAGTATGACTCTATGTGAATGCCTCCGGCGATGTACCGGGATAGCAATGATGCATGAGTGACATGTATGAAAGAATTATGAACGGTGGCTTTCCCACAAATACAATGTCAACTACATGATCATGCAAAGCAATATGACAATGATGGAGCATATCATAGTAAACGGAACGGTGGAAAGTTGCATGGCAATATATCTCGGAATGGCTATGGAAATGCCATGATAGGTAGGTATGGTGGTTGTTTTGAGGAAGGTAAATGGTGGGTTTGTGGTACCGGCGAAAGTTGTGCAGTACTAGAGAGGCTAGCAATGGTGGAAGGGTGAGAGTGCGTATAATCCATGGTCAACATTAGTCATAAAGAACTCACATATTTATTGCAAAAATCTATTAGTTATCGAAACAAAGTACTACGCGCATGATCCTAGGGGGATAGATTGGTAGGAAAACACCATCGCTCGTCCCCGTCCGCCACTCATAAGGAGGACAATCAATAAGTACATCATGCTCCGACTTCTTAACATAACGGTTCACCATACGTGCATGCTATGGGAATCACAAACTTCAACACAAGTATTTATCAAAATCACAACTAATCAACTAGCACGACTCTAATATCACCATCTCCATATCTCAAAACAATCATCAAGTATCAAACTTCTCATAGTATTCAATGCATTTTATATGAAAGTTTTTATTATATCCCTCTTGGATGCCCATCATATTAGGACTAAATTCATAACCAAAGCAAATTACCATGATGTTTAGGACTCTCAAAATAATATAAGTGAAGCATGAGAGTTCATCTATTTCTTCAAATAAAAACTACCGCCGTGCTCCAAAAAGATATAAGTGAAGCACTAGAGCAAATGACAAACTACTCCAAAAGATATAAGTGAAGATCAATGAGTAGTCAAATAATTATGCAACTATGTGAAGACTCTCTAACATTTAAGAATTTCAGATCTTGGTATTTTATTCAAGCAGCAAGCAAAACTAAATAAAATAAAATGACGTTCCAAGCAAAACACATATCATGTGGCGAATAAAAATATAGCTCCAAGTAAAGTTACCGATGAACGAAGATGAAAGAAGGGATGCCTTCCGGGGCATCCCCAAGCTTAGGATTTTGGTTGGCCTTGAATTTTACCTTGGGGTTCCTTGGGCATCCCCAAGCTTAGGCTCTTTCCACTCCTTATTCCATAGTCCATCGAATCTTTACCGAGAACTTGAAAACTTCAATACACAAAACTTAACAGAAAACTCATAAGCTCCGTTAGCGAAAGAAAAGAAAACGCCACTTCAAGATACTGTAATTAACTCATTCTTTATTTATATTGGTTTTAAACCTACTGTATTCCAACTTCTCTATAGTTTATAAACTATTTTACTATCCATAGATTCATCAAAATACCAAACAACACAGGGAAAACAGAATCTGTCAAAAACAGAACAGTCTGTAGTAATCTGTAGCTAACGCAAACTTCTGGAACCCCAAAAATTCTAAAATAAATTGATGGACGTGTGTAATTTATCTATTAATTATCTTCAAAAATAATTAACTACATAGCACTCTCCAATAAAAAATGGTAGCAGTTCTCGTGAGCGCTAAAGTTTCTGTTTTTTACAGCAAGATCAACAAGACTTTCCCCAAGTCTTCCCAATGGTTCTACTTGGCACAAACACTAATTAAAACATAAAAACTCAATAATAACAGAGGATGGATTAATTATTTATTACTAAACAGGAGCAAAAAGCAAGGAACAAAAATAAAATTGGGTTGCCTCCCAACAAGTGCTATCGTTTAACGCCTCTAGCTAGGCATGATGATTTCAATGATGCTCACATAAAAGATAAGAATTGTAACATAAAGAGAGCATCATGAAGAATATGACTAGCACATTTAAGCCTAACCCACTTACTATGCATAGGTATTTTGTGAGCAAACAACTTGTGGGAACAAGAATCAACTTGCATAGGAAGGCAAAACAAGCATAACTTCAAAACTTTAAGCACATAGAGAGGAAACTTGGTATTATTGCAATTCCTACAAGCATAAGTTCCTCCCTCATAATAATTTTCATTATCATCATGAATGAATTCAACAATATAACCAGCACCTAAAGCATTCTTTTCATGATCTACAAGCATAGGAAATTTACTACTCTCCACATAAGCAAAATTCTTCTCATGAATAATAGTGGGAGCAAACTCAACAAAATTATTATCATGTGAGGCATAATCCAATTGAAAACTAAAATCATGATGACAAGTTTCATGGATATAATTATTCTTTATAGCATACAAGTCATCACAATAATCATCATAGATAGCAACCTTGTTCTCATAATCAATTGGAACCTCTTCCAAAATAGTGGATTCATCACAAAATAAAGTCATGACCTCTCCAAATCCACTTTCATCAATATAATCATCATAAATAGGAGGCATGCTTTCATCATAATAAATTTTCTCATCAAAACTTAGGGGACAAAAAATATCATCTTCATCAAACATAGCTTCCCCAAGCTTGTGGCTTTGCATATCATTAGTATCATGGATATTCAAGGAATTCATACTAAAAACATTGCAATCATGATCATCATTCAAATATTTAGTGCCAAACATTTTAATGCATTCTTCTTCTAACACTTTGGCACAATTTTCCTTTCCATCATACTCACGAAAGATATTAAAAAGATGAAGCGTATGAGGCAAACTCAATTCCATATTTTTTGTAGTTTTCTTTTATAAACTAAACTAGTGCTAAAACAAGAAACAAAAAGATTCGATTGCACGATCTAAAGATATACCTTCAAGCGCTAACCTCCCTGGCAACGGCGCCAGAAAAGAGCTTGATGTCTACTACACAACCTTCTTCTTGTAGACGTCGTTGGGCCTCCAAGTGCAGAGGTTTGTAGGATAGTAGCAAATTTCCCTCAAGTGGATGACCTAAGGTTTATCAATCCGTAGGAGGCGTAGGATGAAGATGGTCTCTCTCAAGCAACCCTGCAACCAAATAACAAAGAGTCTCTTGTGTCCCCAACACACCCAATACAATGGTAAATTGTATAGGTGCACTAGTTCGGCGAAGAGATGTTGATACAAGTGCAATATGGATGATAGATATGGGTATTTGTAATCTGAAAATATAAAAACAGCAAGGTAACTAATGATAAAAGTGAGCGTAAACGGTATTGCAATGCTAGGAAACAAGGCCTAGGGTTCATACTTTCACTAGTGCAAGTTCCCTCAACAATAATAACATAATTGGATCACATAACTATCCCTCAACATGCAACAAAGAGTCACTCCAAAGTCACTAATAGCGGAGAACAAACGAAGAGATTATGGTAGGGTACGAAACCACCTCAAAGTTATTCTTTCCAATCAATCCATTGGGCTATTCCTCTAAGTGTCAAAAACATCCCTAGAGTTCGTACTAGAATAACACGTTAATACACAAATCAACCAAAACCCTAATGTCACCTAGATACTCCAATGTCACCTCAATTATCGGTGGGTATGATTATACGATATGCATCACACAATCTCAGATTCATCTATTCAACCAACACATAGAACCTCAAAGAGTGCCCCAAAGTTTCTAACGGAGAGTCAAGACAAAAACGTGTGCCAAAACATACATCAAGTGGATCAATAGAATGCCCCATTGTCATCACAGGTATCCCCCGCAAGACATATATCCAGTGTTCTCAAATCCTTAAAGACTCAATCCGATAAGATAACTTCAAAGGGAAAACTCAATCCATTACAAGAGAGTAGAGGGGGGAGAAAACATCATAAGATCGAACTATAATAGCAAAGCTCGCGATACATCAAGATCTTACCACCTCAAGAACACGAGAGAGAGAGAGAGAGAGAGAGAGATCAAACACATAGCTACTGGTACATACCCTCAGCCCCGAGGGTGAACTACTCCCTCCTCATCATGGAGAGCGTCGGGATGATGAATAAGGCCATCAGAGAAGGATTCCCCCTCCGTCAGGGTGCCGGAACGGGTCTAGATTGGTTTTCGGTGGCTACGGAGGCTTCTGGCGGCGGAACTCCCGATCTATTCTGCTCCTCAAAGTTTTTAGGGTATATGGGTATATATGGGAGGAAGAAGTACGTCGGTGGACCTCCGGGCTGTCCACGAGGTAGGGGGAGCGCCCAGGGGGGTGGGTGCGCCCCCCACCCTCGTGGGCAGCCCGGGACTCTCCTGGTCCATGTTCGATACTCCCTGGGCTTCTTTTGGTCCAAAACTAAGTTCCATGAAGTTTCAGGTCAACTGGATTCCATTTGATTTTCCTTTTTCGCGATACTCTAAAACAAGGAAAAAAACAGAAACTGGCACTGCCACTGGGCTCTGGGTTAATAGGTTAGTCCCAAAAATAATATAAAAGTGCATAATAAAGCCCATAAACATCCAAAACAGATAATATAATAGCATGGAACAACCAAAAATTATAGATATGTTGGAGACGTATCAATGTACACCTTGGCCTTGCGAGAGGTATTCTTGCGGTTGGAGAAGGACTTGCAAGGGTTCCTTTATGAAGATCTTGACGAAGATTTTGAAGTGGAGTTGTCCTTCTTCTTGAAGAATTTCTTTGTTTTCTTTTCTTCATCGGAGTCGTAGTTCTTGCTCTTGCTTCTGCCTTGATAGTTGCCATAATCAAGATGGATTCAGCTTCCCGAAGAGGGCAGTCCAAAATGAAGTGTCCTGGCTTTTTGCACTTGAAGCAGGTGTATTCTCCTGTAGGTTTTGATGAGGATTTTGAACCGCCAGAGTTGCTAAACCTTTCTTCTTAAACTAACTTTCCTTGTGAAGACACTAGAATCTTTTCGTGACTAGTGCGAGATCTTTTCTGAGCCTTTTTGGATCATATGAATCTTCTTCAGCATTTCCATCGGAGGAAGAATCAACAAAAACCTTCAGAGCATGTTTTTTGCGTTGACTAGAGCCATAGAGATCTCTCGTATCTTCTTGTTGTTCCTTGTGAGTGTTCAGTATTTCCATAATATCAGCAGACTCGGGGTCTTTGAAATCAGGACATTCCCGAATCAGCAAGACAAGAGTGTTGAATGAACTATCAAGTGATCGAAGCAGCTTCTTCACAACTTCATGGTCAGTGATGTCTTTGGCGTCGAGACCTTGAAGTTAATTTGCTATGTCACTGAGACGGTCAAAGGTTTGTTGACAGCTTCAATTTCCAATGCGCTTGAAGCGATTGAATTTCGCTTGTAAAGTATCAATTCGAGCTTCTTTCTGAGTTCAGACTCCTTCATTGATCTTCTTGAGGACATCCCACAATTCCTTCGTAGTTTCACACTGAGGATAGTGAAGAAATTGCGCTCGATTGAGATGGCCGCCAATCTCATCTTTGGCCTGAGCATCCAGCTGAATGAGCTTCTTTTCTTCATCAGTAGGGGCTTGAGGTACAATGATTGTGAGCCCGAGTTGCACAACATTCCACATATCATCATCTATTGCTCGGAGACAAATGTTCATCTTCTCCTTCCAGAAGGGGTAGTCCATCCTGTCGAATATGGGAATCTTGAGATGTCATTTGTTGTTCACTAAAGACATTCTTAAACTCCAAAGTTGTTACACTAAAATGAGCAGAGTCAAGGAGTAGCTTGCTATGATACCAATTGTAGGAATGAAATATGTCTACCAGAGGGGGTGAATGGGAGTTCTAATTTTTCTTTGGAAAACATAAAACTCTCAAAACCTAGCAGTGGAAATGAATGAAAAATAAACTACAGCAAGGGGAAACTAAGTACCGAAAGGAAACTAGACATGCATCAAGACAAATCACATGATGGAAAGATATAAAATGAAAACATGGGAACAAAGGTAACCAGTGGTGCTCGATGGCAACATGGTATTTGTTCGACCAGTTCGTCCTTCTGCACAAGCACTACGTCTGGTTGGAGGGGCTATGACTTAACACGGAAGATAAACTCTCTTCACCCTATTCTCCTCGACAATCAATTCATCAACCTATTCCAATTACTCATGGTAGATACTTGAAGGAGATCTCCGAACCTTTACAGACTTCTTCTTCGAGAACCACAATCACTCTTGGTCTCTGAAGAAATTGACACCTAACCATCTAGAGAGTTTGAAGCTCTCAAGAGTAATAGGCAGAGCATACTGGACTTAGATGCCAGTAATGCTAACAACTATCTAATTCTTCGTCTCTAGGGGTTTTCTCTTGGTGTATCGTAAACTCATATTGCTCAGAGAGTGGGTTGCTCAACAATCTTCTCAGAATCAAATGGAGCAGCCACCGGACAAAGCCAGCGCGGGGTGGCTATTTATAGCCGTAGCCTTCCCAGATGGGAAATGACCATTTTGGACATGCGGTCCTGCCAATGTCAATCGACACGTTCACAACGGTCGGATTTGGAGCAATGGTAACATTACTTCAGGAACAAGAAATGCTAATTCCTCGGTCCGAGACAAATCTCTTGCAGCAAAGAAGATCACAGTCTCTTGCTAGCAAGTATTTGCTCAGAGCGCAAAGAGATTTCTCTCAGAACATTCATAGGATTTGGGTTTAGCATCAGAGAATCAAAGTTTCGTACGCTACGACCTTCTTAATAGTACAATAGTCCTATGACTCAATGAAAGAAGAAGAACAATGAAATAAATGATATGTCTTCACTTTGTCTTCATTCTTCCTCGAACGTAGCCATTTTCTTCGAACAGACACCGAAGCAATTGCTTCACCTTTAGCAATTTTTAGGGGTCACTATTGTTAGCATCATCTTCGGTGATAACCTTCACTGCAACGCAGGGAGATTATCTTCGTCGTTTGCATCAAACTCCTCGACATCTCAGGGACCTGTTACTCTGTGTGCACTAGCAAATACATAAGTCCCATACTGTTTATGTCAACAAACTCCAAAACATAATGGGACTATCATTGCACCAACACCTTCCTCGACTGATTTTCACGGTATCATCCCCGAAAAATCTGCCTGCCCCATCGAGCGGATCAAGCAAGAGGTTGCATTCGGCAATGAGTATAACTATAGAACAGAGTTTCTGACGTTTGAGGTGGTCAAGATCAAGAGTCCTTATCATGCCTTGTTCGGACGGCCGGCTTATGCTCATGTCATGGCTCAGCCTTGTTATGTGTATCTCAAGCTCAAGATGCCTGGGCCAAAGGGAACTATCACAGTCAATGGGGACAGAAAGGTTGCTCGTGAATGTGAAGAAGGGGACACAACTTATGTTGAGTCGGCTTGCGCAGCGGAGGAGTTGAAATTCTACATGTCCAATGTTGACCCGGCTAATATGACATCTTTGAAGAAGCCCACCATAGAGTCTGACCCGCCCCTCAAGTTTAAGTTGGCCGAAGACACAAAGCAGGTTGATTTTGTCCCCGGTGACTCATCTCAGCAGTTCACTATTGGGACTATCATGAATCCCAAATAAGACAGCGCGCTTATCGAGTTCATCCATGAGAATCGGGACATCTTTGCATCAAAACCTTCTGACATGCCTGGTGTACTAAGAGAATTCATTGAGCACCACCTTAATGTTGATCCTAAGATGAAACCAGTTCGGCAATACCTTCGTAGTTTTAATGAGGAGAGACACAAGACTATTGGGAAATAAATGGCCCGACTCCTAGCTGCCGGGTTCATCGTTGAACAATTCCATCCTGAGTGGTTGGCCAACCCAGTACTTGTTCTAAAGAAGAATGGTACCTAACGTATGTGTGTTGATTACACAGATCTCAACAAGGCTTGTCCCAAAGACCCATTTGCCCTCCCCTACACCGATCAGATCATCGATTCCACTACTGGCTGCGAGAGTTTGTGTTTCCTGGATGCTTACTCTGGCTATCATCAAATTAAGATGGTTGTTGAGGACTAGGAGAAGACGACTTTCATCACACCTTTTGGGGCTTTCTTCTATGTCTCAATGCCTTTCGGGCTTAAGAGTGCAGGGGCGACTTATCAGTGTTGCGTGTAGAGTTGCTTTCACAATCAGACTGGGCGCAATGTCCATCCTTATGTTAACGATAATGTCGTCAAGTCTCAGAAGAAGGAGACTTTGTTGGATGACATGCAGGAGACTTTTGACAACCTTCGGTGGTACAAGATGATGCTTAACCCAACCAAGTGTGTCTTTGGAGTTCTAGCAAACAAATTATTGGGTTTTTTGGTGTGTGGGAGAGATATCAAAGCTAATCCAGAAAAAATCAAGGCGGTAACCTCCCTTGCCATGCCGGCCAACATCAATGATGATCAGCGTATGGCAGGTCGTATAGCTTCTTTGAGCCGGTTTATAAGCCGCCTCAGTGAGAAGGCAATCCCTTTGTAAAAGATGCTGAAAATACTGACAACTTCATCTGGAGTGATGCTGCGGATAAACCTTTTGAAGCCCTCAAGAAGTAGTTGCTTGAGCCACCTGTCTTGGTTGCACCTATCGACAAAGAGCCTATGCTCATGTACGTTGCTGCTAATAACAAAGCGGTAAGTGTTGCAGTTGTCATGGAGCACAAGAAGGCTAGCAAAGAATATCCAGTTCAATGACCAATTTACTATATCAGCGAAGTTTTGACGGAGTCTAAGAATAGATATCCTCATTGGCAGAAGCTAGTGTTCAGGGTCTTCATGGCGAGTCACAAGCTGATGCATTATTTTACGGAGCACCCAATAACTATAGTTAGCTATGCCCCGTTGGGAGACATCATCCAAAATAGGGAAGCCACAGGAAGGATTGCTAAGTGGGCAATTGAGCTTGGGACACATCATCCAAAATATGTGCCTCAAACAACCATCAAATCTCAAGCACTAGTGTATTTCATCAGTGATTGGACTGAATTTCAAATTCCCGAAGAGAAGCAAGACAAAACTTATTAGACAATTCACTTTGATGGTTCCAAATAGTAGGAGGGCTCGGGGGCTGGGGTTATCTTATCTTCCCCAGGAAGTGACATTTTTTGTTATTTCTGAGGATAATGTTTCCTTGTACTAACAATGCAGCTGAGTACGAAGCTCTCCTCCATGGTCTTCAGATGGCCAAGGAGATGAATCCTAGCCGGGTCAGATGCCGAGGTGACTCTGATTTAGTTGCTCAGCAAGTTTCTGGAAAGTGGGATTCCAAGGACCCCCTGATGGCTGCTTATCGGCAGGCGGTGAGTAACATTGTAGGTCATCTCAAGGGTTATCTAGTGGATCACATTGATAGGCGGCTTAACGAGGCGGTTAATGCTTTGTCACGACTTGGCTCTTAACGTAATACGAAGCCCCCCCCCCCAATGTTTTCCTTGATCTCCTTCATAATCCCTCTATTAAGTTGCCATCCGAGGAAGACTTGCTATACCTGACTCGGAAGTACGGTTGGCGGTGGCTCTTCATGCCACCCCGGACTGGACGGTTCCTTATTTGGCTTATTTGACTAGAAGCGAGATCCCTCAGTATGCACCTGATATGTCTCTGTCATATCTACTTTTCCTAACGCTTTTCCTCTTGTTTTGGACTCTAATTTGCATGATTTGAATGAAACTAACCGGGATTGGCGGTGTTTTCAGCAGAACTACCATGGTGTTGTTTTTGTGCAGAAATAAAAGTTCTCAAGTTGGAACGAAACTTTGCGAGGAATTCTTTATACAATAAAAGAGAATATCTGGAGCCAAGAACCATTAGAGGGGGGCACCTGGTTAGGCACAACCCACCAGGGTGCGCTGCCCCCCAGGCACGCCCAGGTGGGTTGTCCCCACCTGGTGGCCCTGCAGACCTTGAAACCGACACTATAAAATCCTATATTTCCAGAAAAATCGAGGAGGAAGAATTATCTTGTTTCGCGACATGGAGCCGCCGTCACCTCCCGTTCTTCATCGGGAGGCCAGATCTGGAGTCCGTTTGGGGCTCCAAATAGGGGGATCTCCGATCTTCGTCATCATCAACCCTCCTCCATCGTCAATTCCATGATGCTCTCCACTGGGAGTGAGTAATTCCTTCGTAGACTCGCTGGTCGGTTGTAACACCCCGAATATAACTTTCCCAATTTGTACTCCAACTCTTGCCGTTTCCGGAGTTAAGTTATATTTATTTCCTCGGGTTCGGGTCTTTGTCTTCGTGTGTTGTTATCGTTGTCATGCATCTTATATCATGTCATCATGTGCATTGCATTTGCATACGTGTTCGTCTCATGCATTCGAGCTTTTTCCCCGTTGTCCGTTTTGCTTTCCGGTGCTTCGTTATCCTCCGGTGGTCATTTCTAGCTTTCTTTCGTGTGTGGGGATTAAACATTTCCGTATTGGACCGAGACTTGCCAAGCGGCCTTGGTTTACTACCGGTAGACCGACTGTCAAGTTTTGTATCATTTGGACTTCGTTTGATACTCCAACGGTTAACCGAGGGATCGAAAAGGCCTCGTATGTGTCGCAGCCCAACACCCCTCCAATTTGGCCCAAAACCCACCTAAGCCCTCTCCATCATCTAGAGCGTTCTATTATGATCGCGTGGCCAAAAACCGCACCTCATTTGGACTCTCCTAGCTCCCTCTATGCCTATTTAAAGACCCCTTCCCCGAAATCCGGATCTCCCTCTCCGAAACCCTAAAACTGCACCTCCCGCCGACGGACACGTCCGATTCGGGCCGGACGTGTCCGCCACCGCCCGCCGCCGCCACGTGTCAGCCGCCGACTCGCCTGCGCCGCCGCCCACCGCTCCGGCCCGGGAGCCCGCAGCCG
>NC_041382.1:415258015-415282070 GCF_002162155.2 Triticum dicoccoides
GCGCCCTTCTCCTCGCTCCGCCACCACCGCGCTACCTCGCCAGCCGCCGCGCCTCCCCACCACCCTCGCCGGCCGGATCTCGCCCCGGCCGCCGCAAGCATCGCCGCCCCGCGCCTCCTCACCATCTCCGGTGGCCGGAGACCGCCACCCGCCGCCGGATCCACCTCTCCCTCGCCTCCCCGTCGCCTCTTCGCTCGCCGGAGCTGCCAGGAGCTCGCCGGACTTGCCTCGGATTGCGTGCCGCCAAAATCCTAGATATGGGAGGTTGAATTTTCTTCTAAGTCCCGGAATTTTCCGTTTCAAGTGCTCATGTTCGTGGCCCCATAACTTTGCATCTGTAGCTCCGATTCATGCATATAGCATATCAAAATGTTCATCTCAGAGAGTACATCATTTCATTCCATTGCATTATCTTCATTTGAGTTCATCTTCATGCCCGAAATGCTGTTAGAAGGAGGCTACTTGAGATAATTGTCAGATCTGCTGCTCCATTTAGCCTTTTGTCATTTTTGCCATGATTAATGTGTGCATGATATGCCCTGATGCTCTACACATGTTTTGTTAAGGGTTTTGTCATCTTTCCAGAGGTGCAACCCATGTATTTTTGTGATGTGTGTGGTGACTAGTGCAAGCTTGCAAAGTGGTGCACTTGTTAATTCTGTTTTCAGGGACTTAGCAATTCCACCAAGTCCTTGAGCTGTTTATCTCATGATGCCATATGTTCATGTTGTTTCCTAGTGATCCGTGCCTCTTTTGAGGATGATCAGTAAGGATGTTTTGTTAATATTGTAGTACTCTATCCATCCATGTCTTTGTTTGAAATTATGGAGAACCCTAGCTTGAGTCAATCGAGCTCTACTTTTGCTACTTTGTGAATCTGGGCAGATTGTCAACTTGTTTGCAATTTTGCCAATGATGTTGTAGTTGATCCGTGCATGCTATGCTATTGTTCTTGCCATGTCTAGCTTGTATTTTGTGCCTTCTTGATGGGTGTATGCTTGTCTTTCCATGACTTGCACCGTAGTGAGTGCCTCGAGCTCGTAAACATGCCTACTTGATATCTGTTTTCAGCATGTTCCAGTTTTCACTAAGTCTGAAAACTGATTATGTTTTTGCTATGTTCACATGCTTGCAATTGTATTTTCTGATCCCTTTTGGCTCAAGGTCACTAAGGGACTTTTGTTAAGTTCTTTGAGTATCTCCATGCCATGCTTTACTTTGCCATGTTCAGTTCCTGTAGCATGTAGTTTTGTTGCTCCGAAGAGTGCTATCTGATCTGAAATTCCAGACAAGTGTTAATTTCACAAAGTCTGAGATCTGTTTACCATATGTATTTTTGCCATGCTTGTTTGAACCTGTTAATGGATGAATTGGTCGTAGCTCAGTGCTAGACTTTTGTTAAGAATCTTGAATGAATCCCTGCCATGTATTTTGTTGTCATGTTTGGGTGCTGTAGCATGTTCATTTCATTGCATTTAGATGGCTACTTGCTGTAAATCGCAGAACGTGGCCATATTTGAATCGCTTGCCATTTCCAAACCGTAACTCCGATTCAGGCGTTCTTTATATCGTTTTCCAGCGATTTCATCTCATCTTCCCAGTGGCACACTTGGATTTCCATGTTGAGGCCAGGTTCATGCATTTCCTATCATATCTTGCATTTTGCATCCCGCATCACATCCCGCATAGCATATCATCTTTGCATCATATTGCTTGATCCTTGCACGTGGTTGATTGTGTCCTTGTTGCTTGTTTGTATTGTTTGGGTAGAGCCAGGAGACGAGTTCGCTAACGAGGAGCCCGTTGAGTTTGCTTTCGAGGATCCAGTCAACTCTGACAACTGTGCAGGCAAGATGATCATACCCTCGAAATCACTACTATCTTTGCTATGCTAGTTTGCTCGCTCTTTTGCTATGCCATTGCTACGATGCCTACCACTTGCTTTCAAGCCTCCCAAATTGCCATGTCAAAACCTCTAACCCACCTTGTCCTAGCAAACCGTTGATTGGCTATGTTACCGCTTTGCTCGGCCCCTCTTATAGCGTTGCTAGTTGCAAGTGAAGATTGAAGACCGTTCCTTGTTGGAACATTTATTTACTTGTTGGGATATCATTATATTGCTATGTTATCTTAATGCATCTATATACTTGGTAAAGGGTGGAAGGCTCGGCCTCTCGCCTAGTCTTTTGTTCCACTCTTGCCACCCTAGTTTCCGTCATATCGGTGTTATGTTCCCGGATTTTGCGTTCCTTACGTGGTTGGGTTATAATGGGAACCCCTTGATAGTTCGCCTTGATTAAAGCTTTTCTAGCAATGCCCAACCTTGGTTTTACCATTTGCCACCAAGCCTTTTCTTTCCCTTGGGTTCTGCAGACTCAAGGGTCATCATTATTTTAACCCCCCCGGGCCAGTGCTCCTCTGAGTGTTGGTCCAAACCGTCAGCCGCCGGTGGCTACCAGGGGCAACTCTGGGCTGGCCTACCGGAAGTTTGGACAATCTGAGTGTGCCCTGAGAAAGAGATATGTGCAGCTCCTATCGGGATTTGTCGGCACATTCGGGCGGTGTTGCTGGTCTTGTTTTAACCTGTCGAATTGTCTTGAAGAACCGAGATACCGAGTCTGACCGGAACGTCTTGGGAGGAGGTCTATTCCTTCGTTGACCGTGAGAGCTTGTCATGGGCTAAGTTGGGACTCCCCTGTAGGGATTGAACTTTCGAAAGCCGTGCCCGCGGTTATGGGCAGATGGGAATTTGTTAATGTCCGGTTGTAGATAACTTGAACCTTAACTTAATTAAAATGAATCAACTGAGTGTGTTACCGTGATGGCCTCTTCTCGGCGGAGTCCGGGAAGTGGACACGGTGTTGGAGTAATGTTTGCGCAGGTTGCTCTCTAGTTTCTCACTCGTGCTTTGCCTCCTCTTCTCGCTCTCTTTTGCGAATAATTTAGCCACCATACTTGCTAGTCGCTTGCTGCAGCTCCACATATTTACCTTGCCATACCTATAAGCTTAAATAGTCTTGATCGCGAGGGTGCGAGATTGCTGAGTCCCTGTGGCTCACAGATTACTATTACACCAGATGCAGGGCCTGATGATTCCGCTCCAGGAGACGCGCTTGAGCTCAAGTGGGAGTTCGACAAGGACTCTCAACGTTACTATGTTTCCTTTCCCGATGATCAATAGTGGTGCCCAGTTGGGGGTGAACGGGACTGTTGTCGCATGCTGGGTTATCTTTTATTTTGGCGCCGTAGTCGGGCCATGAGTGTTTGGATGATGTAATGTTATGTACTTGATTGACGTGGCGAGTGTAAGCCAACTATGTTATCTCCCCTTGATTTATGTTACATGGGATGTTGTGAAGATTGCCTAACTTGCGACATATGCCTTCAATGCGATTATGCCTCTAAGTCGTGCCTCGACACGTGGGAGATATAGTCGCATCGAGGGTGTTACAAGTTGGTATCAGAGCCTTCCCCGACCTTAGGAGCCCCATTGCTTGATCGTTTTTAGCGGCCGAGTTGTGTCTAGAAAAATGGTTTGAGTCATTTAGGAATTATATATCGGAGAGTTTAGGAATTCTTTTTACTTCCCAGTCTCCTCATCGCTCTGGTAAGGCATCCTGACATAGAGTTTTGACTTTTCTGTTCTCAAATTTCACTAAAAAAAATTTAGGATCACGCGGGTATCTTGGAATCGTTCCGATGGTTTTATGATGAGAACATTGTCTTGGTGCCTCCTGTCAGGGGTTTAGTGGAAGTGTCCCGGGGAGTTGAGCTCTGAGGTGTTGTCATCGTAATGTTATCGTTGCAGTTCTGAAATACCTGAGTTTAGTATGCCGACATCGAAAATCTCTTTTATGCAGTTCGTTGGTGAGATAACCTCGACGCCACCCAGTACTGGGGCGGGAGTTTGGGAGTATCGCCATAACTTGTATAACGGATGCTTTTCGAAGGTTGAGGTAGATGGTTTCCGAAGTTTTTCTTGGTTATGTGTTGAAGGATGGATATAGCTGGATGTAGGATTTGCTAGATTTGGGTGAGATATTATACTTCCCCTATATCCCCAACACCTGATTGCATAACCGGAAAGGTTCGGGAGTTTCATAGGTGGGAATTCTTGTAGCTCTAGTTCTTCTTCCACGGATATTGGTTTGAGATGGGGATTTCTTACCGATTATTCGTTCTTGATCCGCACCTTGTTGATTTATTTCTCTACCTTAATTCTACGTGGCTTCTCAATTTATGGATATGTGACCACTTCAAGAGGAATGCATTCGTTCATTTTGTTCGGATGTGAAGACTATATGTTGCAATTTTCATTCCGTTGGATTCAGCTTCAATATTTATCTGTCAATGTGCTAATGGTAGTCAACCTCTTCAGGATGGCTCTTCCAACGCGCACGACTCCGAATCCTGATCCGCCACCACCTCCACCTCCTCCGGAGGCATGGCAAGCTGTGATGGCTGCAACCAATGCAAACACAGAGTTGATCATGCAAATTCTCCAAGAGCGCAATCAAGGCAACCAAGAGAACCAAGGCAATAATCAGAATCACTTTGCTACACTCAACCAGTTCCTTGCTAACGGGCCAAAGACTTTCAGCAATTGTGTTGAGGCAACCGATGCTGACGATTGGCTTATGGATCTGTGCAAGCATTTCGAGTGCAGTAACGTCAGGCCTGAGGACTTTGTCAAGTTCGCTTCCTTCCAACTCAAAGATCAAGCTGCAGAATGGTTCCAGCAGTACAAGGATTCCAGAGGTGGACGTGTTATCACTTGGGATGATTTCCGTCGAGATTTCCGAGCTCATCATATTCTTGAGAGCGTGGTTGAAAGCAAGCGTGAGGAATTCCGCAACCTGAAGCAAGGCTCTTTGTCTGTCTATGACTACAACAAGTTGTTTCAGAAGCTCGCCCGCTTTGCCCAGCAGGACGTCCCTGATGAGAAGAGCATGATATATCAGTTCAGGGGTGGTCTTGTAAGTGCATCTAGTGCCACCCCTAGTTGGTTTCGGAGTATTGACGACAAACCTAGTTGAGGGACTAATGTGTTTGTGAGAATTGCAAGATAACACAGGTAGAAGTCCCTCATTGATTCGGTTTTACTACCAGAGATGACCCCTAAAACTTTATGAAGACATTCAAGTCAAAGGTGGTATATGAAGATATTCACATTGAAGACTATGACAAGAGAAGACACGATATGAAGCCTATGGAGCTCGAAGACTTAGATCTTTCGTAGTTCTTTTTCTTTTGTGTTGAGTCATATGAACCACCGTACTGTTAAGTGGGGTCCAAGATAACCAGTCAGAATGACTGAAGTGATGCCTAAACCAAAAACCTATGTCTTCGAGTGAAGACTATGAGAGCGAATCTTGTCCAGAGTCGGACAAGTCAGCTTTGCTTGTAGCCCAAGTAAAGTTGTCGTGTGAGTTTGAAATCTGACCGTTGGGACAGATGTCAGTTCCTTAGTGACCCAGGGTCATTTCGGACAAATCAGGTCGGGTTGCCAAGTGGCTATAAATAGCCCACCCCCTACAACCATAAATGGTTGGCTGCTCAGATTGAAAGTACGGCTTTTGTCGTTTGAGAGAAACCCACCTCGAAGCCTTTGAGAGAGAATTCCCTGCAAGGATAAAGCCCTAACCACCAGAGCCAGAGAGAATTGGGCATCACTTAAGTCTTCTTGTCTGTGTGATCTGAAGACTTATTACACTTGAGGACTGTGCATCCTCCAGCCGGTTAGGCGTCGCGTTCTGAGCATCCAAGAGACATTGTGGATTGCCGGTGAACGAAGTCTGTGAAGGCTTGGGAGTCTACCTTGAAGACTTACCAGAGTGATTGGGCGAGGTCTATGTGACCTTAGCTCAAGGAGAATACGGTGAGGACTGGGTGTCCTGAGCTGCGTGTTCAGGACTGGGTGTCCGGGACTGTGTGTCCTAAGGTTTAAATACCTAGCCGCTCCAACCAGACATACAGTTGTCACAGCAACTGGAACTGGTCCAACAAATCATTGTCTTCAACGAGTCACTGGTTTCATCTTCACTTCACTTTACTTACTGTTACTCCTTGTGAAGTCATTGTATGTTTGCTCTATCATTTGTCTTCACTGAGTGACTGTGTTTTCTGTTTGGCTTCACAATATCTTCCTACCTGATCCTTACTACCTAGCTGCTATTAGTCTTTGTGCTTTCACTTCATTGAATACATGACTATGGTTTGCCTAGTGTAGCCTACCTTCCGATGCATGGTAATAGGTTTAATTTTATCGTTTGTCTTCAGAACTCCCATGTTCTGAAGACTTTCATAAAAATCGCCTATTCACCCCCCCTCTAGTCGATATAACGCACTTTCAATTGGTATCAGAGCAAGGTGCTCCCTTGTTCTGCGTGATTCGGTTTAACCACCTGGAGTTTTAGCTATGTCGACTGCAGGGATAATTAAAGTCTCCGTTGCGTGCCCCGTCTTCGATGGAACTGAATATCCCTACTGGAAGAATAAGATGCGTATGCATCTTGAAGCCATTGACGTCGACCTATGGTATGTCGTCGAAAACGGCGTTCCCAAGGCTGGAGAAGGTGTCACTGCTGCTGATGTCAACAAATTCGTTCAACTGGACTCTACTGCCAAGAATATCATCTGTGGTCATCTGACCAAAGGATAGTATGGCCGTGTGAGTGCTTTGAAGACATCCAAGCTGGTCTAGGACTGGCTCTCCAAGGTCAATGAAGGCATCTCAACCCAGAGAGATCAGAGAATCAGTGTCCTTCGCAACCTCTTCAACTGCTTCAAGCGAAATGACAATGAGAATGTCCAGCACACATTTGACCGAGTCACTGACATCACAAATGAGCTTCAAGCCCTCGACGCCACTGAGATTACCAAACACGAAGTCGTCAAGACGCTGCTGAGATCACTTGATAGTTCGTTTGACATCCTGGCCATGATGATTCAAGAACGTCCTGATTTCAAGACACTCGATCCGTCTGACATACTTGAGAGGCTCAACACACATGAGTTTCATCTTTCGGAGAAAAGAGAGATCTACGGTCCAAACTATGGGCAAACTCGTGCCTTGAAGGAAAAAGCTGTCTCCTCATCTGAAGAATAATCTGACAGCAGTTCTGATGACCCTGAAGACATTGGAAGGGAATTTGCTATGCTTGTCAAGAAGTTCCAAAAATTCACCAAGAAGAAAGGCTTCAGAAAGTCTTCCCGATCAAGTTCAAGGAATGATGAAGCTCCTGCTCATGACTACAAGAAGAAAACATGTCACAAGTGCAAGAAACTTGGCTACTTCATTTCTGAGTGTCCACAGTGGGACAATGAGAACAAAAAGAAGAAGAAGAGCAAGGAATATGACTCTGACGACAAGAAGAAGAAGAAGAAATACTCAAAGTCTTATTCCAAGTCTTCTTCCAAGTCTTCCTCAAAGTCTTCATCACACAAGAAGAGCTCATCTGGCAAGGCACGTGCGTTTGTTGGCAAGGAAATGGATTCAGAGGAGGAGTCTGCTTCTGAGGAGGCGGAGGTGGAGTCTGAGGAGGAATCCGACTCAGGCGTCGCAAGTCTGGCTACAGCATACGTTGCCAAGTCCATCTTCAACACTGAAGACAATGACTTCATCACCGACACCGATGCAAATGACAAGGACTACTCCGCTTCTACCTACTGCTTCATGGCACATGGTGCCAAGGTAAACACACGCACTACTCACTATCAAACATCTAGTGACGATGACTCTGATTGTGGTTCAAAACCTAGCTAAAAACACTTGCTAAAATTGCAACTGAACAACAGAAAGCTATGGAACATATTCAAAAACTGTTAGACAGAAGCGATGATCTGTTAGGTGCTAAAATGACTCGATCTGAATCCTTAATTGAAGACATAAAAAATCTTCACGTTAAGTATCAGGAACTTGAAAGTCGTCATGAAACTCTCTCAACAACTCATGAAAAGCTTTCCTATGATTATCTTCAAAGGAAGCAAGATCTTGAGAAATTGAGAGCGGTTCATGAAGATCTTCAAACAAAAAACGAGTCACTTCGCGCCAAACAGATCAGTCCCGCTCAGGAAGGATTTGAACCACCATGTCTTAAATGCATTGAGCGTGATAATGCTACTTCTGTTGCTGAATGTTCTACTGCTACTGCTGTTGCAATATCTTCAATTGTTGATGCGGTAACTAACCCCTCTGCTGAGGATACCACCGCTATTGCTGATGAGAATGCTAGGTTGAAGACATTGCTTGAAACAGGGATGTACAAAAGTCTTAAAGGGCATCAGACGCTATGTGATGTCCTGAAAAAGCAGATTCTGAACCGAAACCCTAGGAAAGAGGGTGTAGGGTTCATAAGGAAAATGAATGCAGATGGCTCTTACTGGAAACCTAAGCAGTACCCCAAAACCATGTGGGTTGCTGCAAAGGAACCTTCAGCAGATCCATCCAATCTATCTGGCTTCACTTGTGCTAACCCCATTATCATTGATGAATCCTTTGATGCAAACTATATACTGTTTAAGAATCAGAATGGTGAAGTGTTTGCCAGGTACATTGGTACTAACTGCAGGAATGGACCGCCTATGAAGAAGATCTGGGTTCCGAAAAGGTGTCTGGAGAGTCTTCCTATGAATGTCATCATGACACCTCACATGAAGAAGACAAATCTCAGACCAAAGGCTTCATACGGTCCAAAGGCTTCATACAGACAGAGGACTCACCTGAGTCGCACTAACGCAAATGTTTTGCAGGAAAATCATACTCAGGCACATGAATATGAGAGCGGTTCATCAAACCGCCATGTTCATAAGACCAAGAACTATTCTGCTTATTCTTATGAGTACTATTGTCCGCCTGCAAGACTATTTTCTAAGGCTTCAAAGCCAAAATTCTCAGATGCTGCACTTAGACTTATTGCTTCTAAGCCACCCTTGAAGATGTGGGTGGTTAAGAAGGCTTAACTCTCTTTTGCAGGGAAAGGTCTCCAGCAGAAAACCAAAATTGTCTAACGCTATTGCTGGGGACCTTAAACATCTTGTAGGGCGCAAGATCAAATGCCCAAATGGTCTTACTATGTACTTAGTACCTGAATCGCTTGCTACTCTCCCTATTAGTCCTAACCTGGATCTAAGCTTTCATAACCCACTGGTTCGTCAAATTTTTTTGCTTCACAATGCTCTTGGTGAAGCCTATCCCCCTAACTGCACTGTAGGGTACGACACCAGCATCTTCAGAATGGATTATTGACAGTGGGTGTACAAATCACATGACTGGCAAAATAAGTCTTCTTATGGACTCAACCTTACGTCCATCCGACAAGAGCCACATCACATTTGCTGACACTAGTAAAAGTAAGGTATTGGGTCTAGGTAGAGTTGCAATCTCAAGGGATCAACACATGGATAAAGTCATGCTTGTTGAATCCCTTGGCTTCAACTTAATGTCTGTCTCAATGCTTTGCGATTTGAACATGATCGTAATGTTTGGAAAATATCGTTGCCTTGTACTAATGGAATCTGACAAGTCTCTAGTGTTTGAAGGGTATCAAAAAGATGATTTGTACGTGGTAGATTTCTCAGCAGGGCCACAGCTTGCAGTATGTCTTCTAGCAAAGGCTTCAGAATGCTGGCTCTGGCATCGGAGGCTTGGACATGCTGGCATGAGGAACCTCCACACCCTTGCGAAGAAGAAGCATGTCATAGGCATTGAGGGCGTCAAGTTCAAGAAAGACCACTTATGCGGTGCCTGTGAAGCAGGGAACATGACGAGGGCCAAACATCCCTCGAAGACAATCATGACTACTACTCAACCCTTCGAACTGCTTCACATGGATCTTTTCGGTCCCACTCATTACTCAACTCTAACTACTACTGCTTGCCTCTATGGCTTTGTTATTGTTGATGATTATTCTAGATATACTTGGGTGCACATAATCCTTTACAAGACTGAAGTGCAGGATGTCTTCAGACGCTTCGCCAATCGAGCTATGAACAATTTTGGCGCCAAGATAAAGCACATCAGAAGTGACAATGGCACTGAATTCAAGAACACTGGCATTGATACATATCTTGATACCTTGGGCATCACACATGAATTCTCAGCCCCGTACACGCCACAGCAGAATGGCGTCGTCGAACGCAAGAACAGAACACTAATTGAGATGGCCAGAACGATGCTAGATGAATACAAGACCCCAAGAAAATTCTGGCCCGAAGCCATTGATACTGCATGTCATACAATCAATCGTGTTTATCTTCACAAGCTACTGAACAAGACATCATATGAGCTCCTTACTGGCAAAAAGCCAAATGTCAGTTACTTCAGAGTATTTGGCGCAAGGTGTTGGATCAAGGACCCACATCACACCTCAAAATTTTCACCAAAAGCAAATGAGGGTTTTATGCTTGGATATGGAAAGGATTCACACTCCTACAGAGTCTTCAATCTCTTTCATTACAAAGTGGTTGAAACAGTGGATGTGCGGTTCGATGAGACCAACGGCTCACAAAGAGAGCAGCTACCGAGTGTGCTAGATGAAGTTCCATCCAGTGAATCAATCAAGCTAATGGGAACTAGAGAAATTATACCTTCTGAAGCTCATCCTGAAGAAGAACTAATCATTTCAGCACCTGATCAACATGAAGACAATGCTCAGCCTGAAGACATTCCTTCCAACAACGACAATGAACATCAAGAGCAAAGTCTTCACCCTGTACATCCTCGCGTTGCCAATGAAGTGCAGATTGAAAGAATAATTGATAGCATCAATGCACCTAGTCCACTCACTCATTCAAGGGCAACTCAGCTAGCAAACTTCTGTGGGCACTTCGCATTCGTCTCGATATCAGAACCCAAGAAAGTTGAAGAAGCCTTCATGGAACCTGAATGGATTCAAGCTATGCAAGAAGAGCTTCAACAGTTTGAGCTGAATAATGTATGGGAACTGGTTAAGCGTCCTGATCCACGGAAGCACAATATAATAGGCACCAAATGGATATACCGCAACAAGCACGATGAGCATGGTCAAGTTGTCAGAAACAAAGCTCGTCTCATTGCTCAAGGATATACTCAAGTGGAAGGCATTGACTTCGATGAAACATTTGCTCCTGTGGCTAGACTTGAAGCCATACGCATACTGCTGGCCTATGCAAATCATCATAACATACTTCTATATCAAATGGATGTGAAGAGTGCCTTTCTCAATGGCAAGATTGAAGAAGAAGTGTATGTTGCACAACCGCCTGGCTTTGAAAATCCAAAACATCCTGACATGGTATACAAGCTCAACAAGGCACTGTATGGCCTCAAACAAGCCCCTAGGGCCTAGTATGACACACTCAAATACTTCCTGAAGAGCAAAGGCTTCATACCTGGTTCCCTAGATCCCACTATTTTCACGAAGACATATGATGGTGAACTGTTTGTGTGCCAAATATATGTGGATGACATTATCTTCGGCTGCACCAATCAGAAGTTCAGTGAAGAGTTTGGATATATGATGCAAGAGCAATATCAGATGTCCATGATGGGGGAGCTGAAGTTCTTCCTTGGTCTTCAAATACGACAACAACACAATGGCATCTTCATATCTCAAGAGAAGTACCTCAAAGATTGCCTGAAGAAGTTCGGTATGCAAGACTGCAAAGGCTTCACAACACCAATGCCAGCCAAACATCATCTGGGTCCTGACGACAATGGTAAAGAGTTCGATCAAAAGGTATACCGCTCCATGATTGGTTCTTTACTTTATCTATGTGCATCTAGGCCAGATATTATGCTTAGTGTTTGCATGTGTGCTCGATTTCAAGCGGCACCAAAGGAGTCGCATCACTTAGCTGTGAAGCGAATTCTTCGATATTTGGCTTACACCCCAACTCTAGGATTATGGTATCCAAAGGGCTCAGAGTTTGATCTGGTTGGATTCTCGGATGCTGATTATGCTGGTGACAAAGTTGATCGCAAGTCTACATCAGGCACATGTCACTTTCTGGGACGATCACTTGTATGTTGGTCTTCAAAGAAGCAGAACTGTGTATCTCTCTCCACTGCTGAATCTGAATACATTGCTGCTGGATCTTGCTGCGCTCAGCTTCTGTGGATGAAGCAAACACTCAAGGACTATGGCATTCATCTGAAGTAAGTGCCACTTTACTGCGACAACGAAAGCGCCATCAAGATTGCCAACAACCCAGTTCAGCACTCGAAGACAAAGCACATTGAAATCCGTCATCACTTTCTCAGAGATCATGTTGTGAAGGAAGACATTGATATCATACACGTCAACACTGAAGAGCAATTGGCAGATATCTTCACCAAGCCCTTGGATGAGAAGAGGTTTTGCAAGTTACGGTGTGAGCTAAATATCCTGGAATCCTCAAATGTCCTGTGATCAGGCACACATCCTAACCCATATGCATATTGATGACTTAGATGTGCAACACACGAAGTGAAGTATATCTTCAATCAATGAAGGCATACATTCTAAGTGTGAATACATTAATGTGGAATTTGACTTCGGAGCACCACGATAATTGTGCGTCGTGTCTGGGCCTAATACTTCCTATACGGTGGGTAACGCCACCACCAAACATTCTATTTTGAAGTATTTCACTCATGGCATTACCTTGCAATGTCTTCACATTTGGTTTGGCTTCGAACTCAACATATTTTCATGATTATCTTCACTATGTTGATTATAGATATATATATATATATATGCTAGTGTTCTGTCCTCTACAGCATTCACTTATAGCTATGTCTTCGTGTTGAATCTTTTGAACTAAGTGAATGTGATCGGACCCCAACTTCTCTATGCTTTCTATCACAAACTCTATCTCTCCAAGTCATATGCATTCTATTGAAACTGTCGAATGTCTTCTCTGCGTCCTTGTCAGCAGAAGATACAGAGACAACCATTAAGTCTGTTTTCAATGCTCATTCCTCCACATGAAATCCGAAGAAGTAGGAACGACCACCCGACAATCCAGGTGTGCGTGGGACGTGGAACAAACCCCAAAATTCCGCATACTGGCCACGTGTTCCTCAGATGCGAATCGCCAGGGGCACCTGTGTAATAGCATAGTGCCGCCCCTGTGCCTATAAATACACACTCACAGCGGTCATTATCTCTTCTTCCACCCTCGCACGAACCCTAGCGCCACTGCTAGCTCTCGACGACGCCGGCAACGAAGCGCTTCGCTGCCGCAACCTCTCCGATGTCGTCTTCACGCCGACCGCGGACATCGTCCTCTCCGCCGTCGCCGTAGGTGTCCTCCATCGCCAAGTTAGGGCACGGAAGAGTGAACTGCTCGGCCTCATCTCCCACTCCGTCTAGCAGTTCTCAATGTGGTAAATAAAACTCCCTTTTTACAGCACCGTTGATCCTATTGATCTGTCCCTTTCTACCACAAGCAGTTTCTGTTCACACAAGCTAGATCTCTCTCATACTGCATCTCATAATCTGCCTAGTATATTCACTTGTGCTTCACAAAGTAGTTAGATTCCTCACTTGTACTGATCTGTGGATTCGTACAAATCTGGAACCAACTTCTTATCTATGAGTGAATGTCTTCGCACGATGAGGTCAATGTCTTCTAAACTGATTTATCTTCAAAATCTTCTGAGAATGCATATGACCTCTTCCCCTTCCCTCGCACCTTAATGCTGTCACAGGTACATGTCCATGGGAGAATCCTTTGGTTCTCATAGTCTGCATTCATTTGCAGAATTCTTACAGCATCACATAAATTCTCCCGAAGCCAGTTCCTGTTGGTCCAGCAAATGAAAACCTTTGAAGCCTTTGAACGCCTTGAAGCCTTTCAAGTTAAAGTTTATGGCTTCAGAAAAGGCAGCAAGGAAGGGTGGCAGAAAGCGTCGTGGTGAGACCTCCAGAGATTTGTTAGATGAACTCTCAGAAATGTACAAGACAGATCCTGAAGAGGATTACAGTCAGTGCAAGACCCGAATCCAATGGATTCGAAGATATTGGGCAGAACAATGGTTCAAATACAGATTTGTGACCCAGGAGTATGCTGAGAAAAACGCCATCAAGAGACCATGGGGAGACATCCTATTCAAGAATCTTCTACCCAGGTCCAGAGATGAAGCCATTGCTCAAGGCTTCTATCCATGCATGGTCCATGGACCACAGCCTGCTGATGTACACTCGTCGTCACTGCTATGGTGTCGTTATGACAATCTGTTCAAGCGCAACTTCCAGTTTGCTCAAAACTCTGCGAAGCAGAACAAGAAGACTTTTGGGTTAGACTTCAACCCTCGTCCCTCATCTCCAAGGGCAGATGGCACACAACATCCAGAACCCAATGTCATCGGTCCTTTCACCAACCTTGAAGGCCTCATCACCTACATCTTGGTTCAAGGGACTGCAGTGAATGAGCCTGCGGCTGACGCTGAGTCTGATGACGCGGCTGCAGTGCCGAAGCCAAAGCAGTTGAAGAAGCCAAAAGCTTCAAAGCCAGCCCCTTCACCAAAAATCTCAAGGGCGAAGCCATTGGCAACTGCACCTCCTGAAGACAGTGTGCAGTCTGAAGATTTATCACGCATCTCCAAGCCCCAGAAGGCCAAGATGCCTCTGTCTCACACTGGCAAAGAGCTAACAGCTGCTGCCATCCTGCGCAATGACGACATTGATCTGTCAAGTGATGAAGATCTTGCAGATGACGCTCTTGAGCAACTCATCAAGAGCAAAGAAGAAGCAGAAATCTTCAATGATCTGCCTCTCTTTGATGTCACCATCATCCACAACCTCATTGATGAGTGGTTTGACACGCCAAACATCAGCTTTGAAGATCTTCAGCTACCTATTGGCCTCAGTGTCGCCTTCCAAGGCGCCATTGCTTCAGAACTTGCTATTGCCCAATGCATTGTTGAACTGAAGCAGAAGATTGACTATGAAAAGGCTCAGTTCAAGAAGCATATGGCCAAGCTCAACGTGCAAGAAGTGAAGAACTTCAGGACAATGATGCACGAGCTCAAGGAAGCCTTTGTGAAGAAGCGTGCAGAAGCTCAGGGTTCACGTGAGCGCACGAAGACTTTGGCTGACAGATGTGTGCAAGCCTATAATGAGGCTGAGAAGCGCAAAGCACTTGGGCGTCCTGGCATGGACCCCAGGATGGCCGCAAAGAAGAAGAAGAAGTCTGCTACGGCTGAATCTGATGCACCAAGGCAACAAGCAGTTCCGATTGTCTTCCCAACAAGAATGACTGGCTCGAAGCCAAAGAGCCGGTCAACAGCTTCAGAGCTCAAGAAGACAAGAACTGTTGAGGCTGAAGCCAGGAAGAGGAAACACTCTGAAGCCTCTCCTACTGCCCCCACCAAGAAAAAGAGAAAGACCAAGAAAGCTCGGGCTGCTCCCACAGAGCCCTTGATAGTTGAACCCATTTCTATGGTTCATCCTGACGCAGAACATCAACTGACAGTTCATGAGCCTGCTTCCACAGAGGCTCCTGAAGCTGAACACATTCCAGCAGCTGATCCCATCGCTACTGAAGACATTGGTTATCATGACAATGTAAAAGATGATGCAGTCCTTCCTCAGTTTGAAAACAGCGAACTCATCAGCATTGGTCGTCCACTGACGCCACTTGCACATGATGCTTCATGGGCGGATCGGCCACAAGAGGAAGAAGACTATGAGGCCCAGCCCACTCCAACTCCACAGGCGTCGTCTGCGTTCCGCAGGCTTCGCAAAGGTCCAAGGCCTCAAGTCTCTACTAAAGACATTCCGGCTGCATCAGCCACAGAAGAAGAAGTACCACAAGATCCCACTCCCTTGTTCCACCAAGAAGCAGTTCTCTAGGAGAACGTGCCTGTGACCGACCCTCCAGCCAGTCAAGTGGAGGATGAAAATCTTGAGGCTGCCACAACCACCAATGAAGCTAATGTGGAGCCCTCCCCAGCAAAAGCTTCAGAAGACAGCGAAGCCACTGATCCCGCCACTTCTGTTCCTGAGTCTGATGCCGGTCCCCAATTCAACTATCATGTTGAGCACAGGCCTCAGGTCCAGAAGCCAATCCCAAGACTGCCAAGGTTTCCAGGTCCTGCATCAGCACCTGGCTCCTTCAACATCAATGGCTTCAGGGCAGACAACCCGTTCTTCAATAGCTCCAGGAACCCCTACTCAAGGGAAAGGATATCATCTGATCGGTTCTGGTGCTATCCTCAGCAAAGCTATTACTCTTGCATTCTTTACAACCAAGGTCGCATCTTCCCACACAAGCACCTTGATGTTGAAGCTATAGCTGGTCTGCCCTGTCTAGAAGAAGCATTGGATTGCTTCAAGCAAGTGGGTCTGCTGCAGTTTGTTACTGATGAAGAGCATTGGAATGAAGAGCTGCTGCTACAATTCTATGCCACACTTCACATCAAAGGGTATAGCAGATATCCGAAGACTTGGGTCCTGGAGTGGATGACTGACAACGTTCATCATGAAGCCAATGCATTTGACATCATTGAGCTCACTGGCTTGCCCACTCCTGGCGATCTCTTCGATCAAGGCTGTCAGCTGCATGCTGAAGCTATTGAGAGCATCTTTCAGTGGCCAGAACCTGATATGAGTCAAATGCTCAGCATGATGAAGCCATTGCCCCAATATGCTGCTTATCCCACAGAGTTGTTCGTTGAAGACCTTGAGTACCTGCCCAGAACCATCTATCACATCATCAGGCAAACTCTCTGGCCTATCAAAGGGCACTCTCCAAATGCCAAGCTTCAGGGTGCAATGAAGACTTTCGTCTATTATATACTTCATGGAAAATGCTTCAATGCACAGGACTTCTTCATACGCCAACTTGCTGCATCAGGCATTGATCTGTTTGGTTTGAAGTTCTACGCCCCTTGGGTCATGCGGCTGATCAAGCTACACTCCGCCATCTCGTATCAGCCCTCAGCCCGCAACCATCGGATCTTCTTGCCTGACGTGGACATGTCTACTGAAGCCATATATTCTGAGCCTGCCAAGCAACCTCTAAGTCTTCAGAATGCAGAACATCAGAGTTTTACTCAGAACGTTGAAGGCGTTGAAGCAGTTTCTCGGGTGTATCCTTTGGCTGGCACTACACGTGCACCACACCCTGCTTCAACTGAAGCCACTGACAGTGCCACTTCTCCAAGACCCAAGAAGCGCACTCGTGTTCTCAACAACCGAGAGCTTCTTGTGGCTCTACATCAGAAACAGGATAGGCATCATGAATGGCTGAAGCGTCAGATGAAATGCCTCTTGGTGGATGTTAATTGCACTCGAAATCTTGCCACCAAGAATGCTTTCGTTGCCCATGAAACCTGTCACCGCACATGGAAAGGGCTCTCGATGATGTGTTCTGAAGCTGATCTTCAAGAGGATGGCTTCACTGAGAGATTCAAGTTTGACTCCACACCTCCTCGAAGGGTTGTGCTGCTAGGAACTCCATCCCTTGAAGACTCTGAGTTCTCTTCCTCTGCTGCCACAGTGACTGCCAGAATTATTGAGGAAGAAGACGATGCTACTTCATCGCCACCACCTTCAGCACCTCCAAGCTCTTCTGCATCGCCAAACAACACCAACAACCCTGCTACTTCACCTACTCCTCATGGGGATGAGTAGAGGCTCTATGTCTTCAAACCTTTTTGGTCATTACTGACAAAAGGGGGAGAAGCATATGAGATTGATAGTCTTCAAGCGGGTCCATATGGGCGGGTGCCTTATATTTTGCTTCGTGCTTACAACTCTCGTTTTTGCTACATTTGGTTCTTAGAGTTGTAACACTTAAACTAGATGGTCGTCTGCTACTTATTTGCCACCTTGCTTTGCGAAGATAAATTCCGCATGTGCGACGATAAATTCTGCACTTAGCTCATTCTGCAGACGTCCATTTTCCATTATGCATGTCATTATCTTCATATACTTTCACATGCATAGTGGATTGTCATCATAAGTTGAAGTGGATCTCCACAAGTACAACCTTCCATGTGCATGTGCATTCCAAAAGCAAATTAACTCATATGCACATCTTCAGGGGGAGCCCTTGCAACTTATGAAGACAATTCCTTATTCTTTACAATTTCACAGATTATATTCCCCGTTGAAAACTTCAACTAGTTTGTCATCAATCACCAAAAAGGGGGAGATTGTAAGTGCATCTAGTGCCACCCCTAGTTGGTTTTGGAGTATTGACGACAAACCTAGTTGAGGGACTAATGTGTTTGTGAGAATTGCAGGATAACACAGGTAGAAGTCCCTCATTGATTCGGTTTTACTACCAGAGATGACCCCTAAAACTTTATGAAGACATTGAAGTCAAAGGTGGTATATGAAGATATTCACATTGAAGACTATGACAAGAGAAGACACGATATGAAGCCTATGGAGCTCGAAGACTTAGATCTTTCATAGTTCTTTTTCTTTTGTGTTGAGTCATAGGAACCACCGTACTATTAAGTGGGGTCCAAGAGAACCAGTCAGAATGACTGAAGTGATGCCTAAACCAAAAACCTATGTCTTCGAGTGAAGACTATGAGAGCGAATCTTGTCCAGAGTCGGACAAGTCAACTTTGCTTGTAGCCCAAGTAAAGTTGCCGTGTGAGTTTGAAATCTGACCGTTGGGACACTCGTCAGTTCCTTAGTGACCCAGGGTCATTTCGGACAAATCAGGTCGGGTTGCCAAGTGGCTATAAATAGCCCACCCCCTACAACCATAAACGGTTGGCTGCTCAGATTGAAAGTACGGCTTTTGTCGTTTGAGAGCAACCCACCTCGAAGCCTTTGAGAGAGAATTCCCTGCGAGGATAAAGCCCTAACCACCAGATCCAGAGAGAATTGGGCATCACTTAAGTCTTGTTGTCTATGTGATCTGAAGACTTATTACACTTGAGGACTGTGCATCCTCTAGCCGGTTAGGCGTCGCATTCTGAGCATCCAAGAGACATTGTGGATTGCTGGTGAACAAAGTCTGTGAAGGTTTGGGAGTCTACCTTGAAGACTTACCAGAGTGATTGGGCGAGGTCTATGTGACCTTAGCTCAAGGAGAATACGGTGAGGACTGGGTGTCATGAGCTGCTTGTTCAGGACTGGGTGTCCGGGACTGTGTGTCCTAAGGTTTAAATACCTAGCCGCTCCAACCAGACGTACAGTTGTCACAGCAACTGGAACTGGTCCAACAAATCATTGTCTTCAACGAGTCACTGGTTAAATCTTCACTTCACTTTACTTACTGTTACTCCTTGTGAAGTCATTGTATGTTTGCTCTATCATTTGTCTTCACTGAGTGACTGTGTGTTCTGTTTGGCTTCACAATATCTTCCTACCTGATCCTTACTACCTAGCTGCTATTAGTCTTTGTGCTTTCACTTCATTGAATACTTGACTATGGTTTGCCTAGCGTAGCCTACCTTCCGCTGCATGGTAATAGGTTAAATTTTATCGTTTGTCTTCAGAACTCCCATGTTCTGAAGACTTTCATAAAAATTGCCTATTCACCCCCCCTCTAGTCGATATAACGCACTTTCAGGTCTCAGAGAAGAAATTCAGCTAGCTCTTGTCCTCTTTGAGCCCTTGAGATACGATAAGTTCTACAACATGGCACTGAAGCAAGAGGATGCTCAGTTGTGGTGTGATGCTTCCAAGAAGAGAGTAAGAGATGTTACTCCTTCTTCCTCTACTCAAGTGGCCAAGTAGCAGAAGTATTGGCTTCCTCCTCCTCCGTTCCGTCAGCCGTATCAGCAGAAGAGCAAAGGTGGCAGTGGTTCTTCCCACCCACCCAACCCTGGCTTTCAGAACAAGACTTCGTCTCAACCTCCAAGATCGAGTGCTCCGTATCACCGTCCCCTTTCAAAGGTCACGTGCAACAAGTGCCAACAGAAGGGTCACTATGCCAACAAGTGTCTCAACCAGAGGCGTCTTCCTCCTCCTCCTCCTGTCAGATCGGCAAGTACAGCTATGGTTAAGCATAACCCCAAGCACGCCAAGGTCAACTTGATGAACACAGCCCAGGCAGAGGACTCGTCAGATGTGATTATGGGTAACCTTCCTGTTAACGATGTTCATGCAAAAGTTCTTTTTGACACTGGTGCATCGCATTGCTTCATCTCGAAACCTTTTGCATCTAAGCATGAGTTGACTTCCCAAGTTATGCATAAACCGTTAGCAGTTGTCTCTCCGGGTAAATGTTTGCTCGCTAATCACGAGATTCCGGATGTTTCTATCATGATGGGTGATTTCAAGCTTCTAGCTTCTCCGATGGTTCTTGGTAACTCGGATATTGATCTTATCCTCGGGATGGATTGGCTTTCTAAGCACAAGGCTCAGCTTGATTGTGCAGCCAGGCAGATTCAATTGACTAATTCGTCTGAGGATGTAATTGTCTTTGCCGCTCGGGATAATACCATCCGTCTGTTTTCTCTCAATGAGAAGGGTGAACTCGATGCCATCTCACAAATTCCAGTCGTTTGCGAATATCAAGACGTCTTTCTAGAAGAGCTTCCAGGAATGCCTCTGCACCGGCCAGTTGAATTCGTTATTGATCTTGAGCCTGGCACGGAACCTATGTGCAAACGTCCTTACAAGCTCGGACCTGAAGAGTTGAAGGAGCTGAAGAAGCAACTCGATATTCAAGAGAAAATGGGTCTCATCCGGCCTAGTTCTTCTCCGTGGGGTTGTGGTGTTCTTTTTGTGAAGAAGAAGGATGGAACGGACCGACTTTGTGTTGATTACCGTCCAGTGAACAAGAAGACCATCAAGAACAAATACCCACTTCCCAACATCAATAAGCTGTTCGAACAACTCAAAGGTGCCCAAGTATTCTCCAAGCTTGATCTCCGTATGGGTTATCATCAGATTCGAATCCGTGAGCAAGATATTCCCAAGACGGCTTTCAGGACAAGCTTTGGTTCATATGAATACACTGTCATGTCTTTTGGCCTCATCAACGCTCCACCGACGTTCTCTCGCATGATGAACTTCATCTTCAACGCCTACACCAATGACTTCGTTTTAGTCTATCTCGACGACATTCTGGTTTTCTCGAAGAACAAGGAAGATCATGCCAAGCACTTGCGTTTGGTTCTCGATAAGCTCAGGGAACATCAGTTCTACGCCAAGTTCTCCAAGTGTGAATTTTGGCTCTATGAGGTTCTTTATCTTGGTCATATCATCTCTGCCAAGGGCATTGCCGTGAATCCTGAGAAGGTGTCTGCAATTGTGAATTGGGAACCTCCTCAGAATGTGAAGCAACTCCGTAGCTTCCTCGGTCTCGCAAGCTATTGCCGAAGATTCGTTGAAAACTTTTCTAAGATCGCGAAGCCTCTCTCAAATCTTCTTCAGAAGCACGTCAAGTACGTTTGGTCCCCGGAATGTGATATTGCTTTCAACACTTTGAAAGAGAAATTGATCACTGCTCCAGTTCTGACTCCGCCTGATGAATCCAAGCCGTACGAGGTCTTTTGTGATGCCTCTCTCCAAGGTCTTGGCGCAGTATTGATGCAAGAGAAGAAAGTTGTTGCTTATACTTCTCGCCAGTTGAAGCCTAATGAGAAGAACTACCCCACTCATGATCTCGAGTTGGCGGCAGTTGTGCATGCTCTTTTGACTTGGAGACATCTTCTATTGGGAAGAAAAGTGGACATTTTCACTGATCACACGAGTCTCAAGTACATCTTCACTCGGCCTAATCTCAACCTCAGGCAAACTCGATGGGTCGAAATGATTCAAGAATATAATCCGAGTATTGAGTATACTCCAGGCAAGGCCAATGTGATCGCTGACGCGTTGAGCAGGAAAGCTTACTGCAATAGTCTGATTCTCAAGCCTTATCAACCCGAGCTTTGTGAAGCTTTCCGCAAACTTAACCTGAAAATTGTTCCTCAAGGTTTCCTCGCCAACCTTCAAGTCTCTCCTACCTTGGAAGACCATATTCGCCAAGCCCAGCTTCTTGATGCTATGGTTAAAAAGGTGAAGATTGGGATTGCCAAGAGTCAGTCCAAGTACAAGTGCTACCGCCTTGATGACAAGGACACTCTCTTCTTCGAGGATCGTATTGTTGTACCCAAAGGTGACCTCCGTAAAGTGATCTTGAACGAGGCTCACAATTCTCTCCTCTCCATCCACCCTGGGAGCACGAAGATGTATCAGGACCTTAAGCAAGCTTATTGGTGGACTTGAATGAAGCGCGAGATTGCTCAATTCGTGAATGAATGTGATGTCTGCAGAAGAGTGAAGGCAGAACACCAAAGGCCAGCTGGTCTCCTCCAACCTCTTGCCATTCTAGAATGGAAGTTTGACCACATTGAAATGGACTTCGTGACTGGGTTTCCAAAGTCCAAGCGTGGCAATGATGCTATATTCGTTGTCATCAACAAACTCACCAAAGTGGCTCACTTTCTGCCTATCAAAGAGTCGATCACTGCAGCTCAATTGGCGGAACTCTATACCTCTCATATTGTCTCTCTGCACGGTATTCCACAAGTGATCTCTTCAGACCGTGGCAGCATCTTTACCTTGAAGTTTTGGGATTCTTTTCAGAAGGCCATGGGCACCAACATCCGCTTCAGCACAGCTTTCCATCCTCAAACTAGCGGTCAAGTCGAGCGTGTCAACCAGATTCTTGAAGATATGTTCAGGGCTTGTGTGATCTCCTTCGGCATGAAGTGGGAGGATTGTCTTCCTTATACTGAATTCTCCTACAACAACAGTTTTCAAGCAAGTTCGGGCAAGGCCCCATTTGAAATTATGTATGGAAGGAAGTGCCGTACCCCTCTCAACTGGTCTGAAACCGGTGAACGTCAGCTTTTTGGTAATGAATTAATCACAGAGGCAGAGGAAATGTGCAAAGTCATTCGTGATAACCTCAAAGCAGCCCAATCCCGCCAGAAGAGCTACTATGATAGTAAGCACCGTGATTTGGCTTTCGAGATCGGAGATCATGTTTACCTCCGCGTCTCTCCTATGAAAGGTACTCGTCGCTTCGGTATCAAAGGGAAGCTTGCCCCTAGATACGTGGGACCTTTCAAGATTGTCAGCAAGAGAGGCGACCTCGCCTATCAATTCGAGCTTCCTTCAAACTTTGCAAATGTTCATGACGCGTGCCATGTCTCTCAGCTTCGAAAGTGCTTCAAGACTCCTGACCACACTGTCAACTTCGAGGACATTGAGCTCCAAGAAGATCTCTCTTATCATGAGCACCCAATTGCGATTCTTGAAGAGACTGAACGCAAGAGTCACAACAAGTCAATCAAATTTCTCAAAGTCAAGTGGTCACACCATTCCGACCGTGAAGCTACCTGGGAACATGAGGATCACCTCTGTTCTGAGTACCCGGCGTTCTTTTAGTCCTAGATCTCGGGACGAGATCCTTTCATTGTGGTGGAGTGTTGTAACACCCCGGATATAACTTTCCCAATTTGTACTCCAACTCTTGCCATTTCCGGCGTTAAGTTATATTTATTTCCTCGGGTTCGGGTCATTGTCTCCGTGTGTTGTTATCGTTGTCATGCATCTCATATCATGTCATCATGTGCATTGCTTTTGCATACGTGTTCGTCTCATGCATTCGAGCTTTTTCCCCGTTGTTCGTTTTGCATTCCGGCCCTTCGTTCTCCTCCGGTGGTCATTTCTAGCTTTCTTTCATGTGTGGGGATTAAACATTTCTAGATTGGACCAAGACTTGCCAAGCGGCCTTGGTTTACTACCGGTAGACCGCCTGTCAAGTTTCGTATCATTTGGACTTCGTTTGATACTCCAACGGTTAACCGAGGGACCGAAAAGGCCTCATGTGTGTCGCAGCCCAACACCCCTCCAATTTGGCCCAAAACCCACCTAAGCCCTCTCCATCATCTAGAGCGTTCGATCACGATCGCGTGGCTGAAAACCGCACCTCATTTGGACTCTCCTAGCTCCCTCTATGCCTATTTAAAGACCCCTTCCCCGAAATCCGGATCTCCCTCTCCGAAACCCTAAAACTGCACCTCCCGCCGACGGATACGTCCAATTCGGGCCGGACGTGTCCGCCACCGCCCGCCGCCACCACGTGTCAGCCGCCGACTCGCCTGCGCCGCCGCCCACCGCTC
>NC_041382.1:415282717-415313053 GCF_002162155.2 Triticum dicoccoides
GCCCACTCCCTCCGTCGCCGCGCGCCCGCGCCCTTCTCCTCGCTCCACCGCCATCATGCTGCCTCGCCGGCCGCCGCGCCTCACCGCCGCCCTCGCCGGCCGGATCTCGCCCCGGCCGCCGCGAGCATCGCCGCCCCGCCCCTCCTCACCATCTCCGGTGGCCGGAGACCGCCACCCGCCGCAGGATCCGGTCGGGCCGGACCGGATCCACCTCTCCCTCGCCTCCCCGCCGCCTCTTCGCTCGCCGGAGCCGCCAGGAGCTCGCCGGACTTGCCTCGGATTGCGTGCCACCGAAACCCTAGATCTGGGAGGTTGAATTTTCTTCTAAGTCCCGGAATTTTCCGTTTCAAGTGCTCATGTTCGTGGCCCCGTAACTTTGCATCCGTAGCTCCGATTAATGCATATAGCATATCAAAATGTCCATCTCAGAGAGTACATCATTTCATTCCATTGCATTATTTTCATTTGAGTTCATCTTCATGCCCGAAATGCTGTTAGAAGGAGGCTACTTGAGATAATTGTCAGATCTGCTGCTCCATTTAGCCTTTTGTCATTTTTGCCATGATTAATGTGTGCATGATATGCCCTGATGCTCTACACATGTTTTGTTAAGGGTTTTGTCATATTTCCAAAGGTGCAACCCATGTATTTTTGTGATGTGTGTGGTGACTAGTGCAAGCTTGCAAAGTGGTGCACTTGTTAATTCTGTTTTCAGGGACTTAGCAATTCCACTAAGTCCTTGAGCTGTTTATCTCATGATGCCATATGTTCATGTTGTTTCCTAGTGATCCGTGCCTCTTTTGAGGTTGATCAGTAAGGATGTTTTGTTAATATTGTAGTAATATATCCATCCATGTCTTTGTTTGCAATTATGGAGCACCCTAGCTTGAGTCAATCGAGCTCTACTTTTGCTACTTTGTGAATCTGGGCAGATTGTCAACTTGTTTGCAATTTTGCCGATGATGTTGTAGTTGATCCGTGCATACTATGCTATTGTTCTTGCCATGTCTAGCTTGTATTTTGTGCCTCCTTGATGGGTGTATGCTTGTCTTGCCATGACTTGCACCGTAGTGAGTGCCTCGAGCTCGTAAACATGCCTACTTGATATCTGTTTTCAGCATGTTCCAGTTTTCACTAAGTCTGAAAACTGATTATGTTGTTGCTATGTTCACATGCTTGCAATTGTATTTTCCGATCCCTGTTGGCTCAAGGTCACTAAGGGACTTTTGTTAAGCTCTTTGAGTAGCTCCATGCCATGCTTTACTTTGACATGTTGAGTTCCTGTAGCATGTAGTTTTGTTGCTCCGAAGAGTGCTATCTGATCTGAAATTCCAGACAAGTGTTAATTTCACAAAGTCTGAGATCTGTTTACCATATGTATTTTTGCCATGCTTGTTTGAACATGTTAATGGATGAATTGGTCGTAGCTCAGTGCTAGACTTTTGTTAAGCATCTTGAATGCATCCCTGCCATGTATTTTGTTGTCATGTTTGGGTGCTGTAGCATGTTCATTTCATTGCATTTAGATGGCTACTTGCTGTAAATCGCAGAACGTGGCCATATTTGAATCGCTTGCCTTTTCCAAACCGTAACTCCGATTCTGGCGTTCTTTATATCGTTTTCAAGCGATTTCATCTCATCTTCCCCGTGACACACTTGGCTTTCCAAGTTGAGGCCAGGTTCATGCATTTCCTGTCATATCTTGCATTTTGCATCCCGCATCGCATCCCGCATTGCATCATATTGCTTGATCCTTGCACGTGGTTGATTGTGTCCTTGTTGCTTGTTTATCTTGTTTGGGTAGAGATGGGAGACGAGTTCGCTAACGAGGAGCCCGTTGAGTTTGCTTTCGAGGATCCAGTCAACTCTGACAACTGTGCAGGCAAGATGATTATACCCTCGAAATCACTACTATCTTTGTTATGCTAGTTTGCTCGCTCTTTTGCTATGCCATTCTATGATGCCTACCACTTGCTTTCAAGCCTCCCAAATTGCCATGTCAAACCTCTAACCCACCTTGTCCTAGCAAACCGTTGATTGGCTATGTTATCGCTTTGCTCAGCCCCTCTTATAGCGTTCCTAGTTGCAGGTGAAGATTGAAGGCCGTTCCTTGTTGGAACATTTATTTACTTGTTGGGATATCATTATATTGCTATGTTATCTTAATGCATCTATATACTTGGTAAAGGGTGGAAGGCTCGGCCTCTCGCCTAGTGTTTTGTTCCACTCTTGTCACCCTAGTTTCCGTCATATCGGTGTTATGTTCCCGGATTTTGCGTTCCTTACGCGGTTGGGTTATAATGGAACCCCTTGATAGTTCGCCTTGATTAAAGCTTTTCCAGCAATGCCCAACCTTGGTTTTACCATTTGCCACCTAGCCTTTCTTTCCCTTGGGTTCTGCAGACTCAAGGGTCATCATTATTTTAACCCCCCTGGGCCAGTGCTCCTTTGAGTGTTGTTCCAAACCGTCAGCTGCCGGTGGCTACCAGGGGCAACTCTGGGCTGGCCTACCGGAAGTTTGGACAATCTGAGTGTGCCCTGAGAAAGAGATATGTGCAGCTCCTATCGGGATTTGTCGGCACATTCGGGCGGTGTTGCTGGTCTTGTTTTAACCTGTCGAATTGTCTTGAAGAACCGAGATACCGAGTCTGATCGGAACGTCTTGGGAGGAGGTCTATTCCTTCGTTGACCGTGAGAGCTTGTCATGGGCTAAGTTGGGACTCCCCTGTAGGGATTGAACTTTCGAAAGCCGTGCCCGCGGTTATGGGCAGATGGGAATTTGTTAATGTCCGGTTGTAGATAACTTGAACCTTAACTTAATTAAAATGAATCAACTGAGTGTGTTACCGTGATGGCCTCTTCTCGGCGGAGTCCGGGAAGTGGACACGGTGTTGGAGTAATGTTTGCGCAGGTTGCTCTCTAGTTTCTCGCCCGCGCTTTGCCTCCTCTTCTCGCTCTCTTTTGCGAATAAGTTAGCCACCATACTTGCTAGTCGCTTGCTGCAGCTCCACATATTTACCTTGCCATACCTATAAGCTTAAATAGTCTTGATCGCGAGGGTGCGAGATTGCTGAGTCCTTGTGGCTCACAGATTACTATTACACCAGATGCAGGGCCTGATGATTCCGCTCCAGGAGACGCGCTTGAGCTCAAGTGGGAGTTCGACGAGGACTCTCAACGTTACTATGTTTCCTTTCCCGATGATCAGTAGTGGTGCCCAGTTGGGGGTGAACGGGACCGTTGTCGCATGTTGGGTTATCTTTTATTTTGGCGCCGTAGTCGGGCCATGAGTGTTTGGATGATGTAATGTTATGTACTTGATTGACGTGGCGAGTGTAAGCCAACTATGTTATCTCCCCTTTATGATTTATTTTACATGGGATGTTGTGAAGATTGCCTAACTTGCGACATATGCCTTCAATGCAATTATGCCTCTAAGTCGTGCCTCGACACGTGGGAGATATAGTCGCATCGAGGGTGTTACATCGGTGAGGAGTTGGATGAGATTCATCATGTAATCAAGTTAGTTTTGTTAGGGCTTGATCCCTAGTATCCACTATGTTCTGAGATTAATGTTGCTATGACTTTGCTATGCTTAATGCTTGTCACTTTGGGCCTGGGTGCCATGATTTCAGATCTGAACCGTTTATGTTATCACCATTATATCTATGTTCCAGATCCGATCTTGCAAGTTATAGTCATCTACGTGTTATGATCCGGCAACCCTGGAGTGACAATAGTTGGGACACTTCCCGGTGATGACCGTAGTTTGAGGAGTTCATGTATTCACCGTGTGTTAATGCTTTGTTCCGGTTCTTTATTAAAAGGAGGCCTTAAATATCCCTTAGTTTCCAATAGGACCCCACTACCGCAGAATGGTAGGACAAAAGATGTCATGCAAGTTCTTTCCATAAGCATGTATGACTATTTATGGAATACATGCCTACACTATATTTATCAACTGGAGCTAGTGATGTATCGCCCTAGGTTATGACTATTATATGATGAATATCATCAAACAAATCGCCGATCCAATGCCTACGATTTTCCTACATATTGTTCTTGCTAAGTTACTACTGCTATCGTTACTGTTACACTTGCTACAAAATCACTGCTATCACTGTTACTATTACTGTTGCTGCTACCACTACTATCAAAGCTATCATATTACTGTGCTACTGATCACTTTGCTGCAGATAATTAATCTCCAGGTGTGACTGAATTGACAACTCAGTTGCTAATACTTGCAAATATTCTTTGGCTCCCCTTGTGTTGAATCTATAAATTTGCGTTGAATACTCTACCCTCGAAAACTGTCGCAATCCACTATACTTGTGGGTTATCAAGACCTTTTTCTGGCACCGTTATCGAGGAGCATAGCTATATTTGTTGAGTCACTTGGCATTATTATCAAGTGATCACTATGAAGAATCTGAAGGATGCCAAGACTAAAAAAATTCCCTCTAAGACGAGGGGAGGTAAGGAACTGTCATCTAGCTCCGCTTTAGATTCACCTTCTATTATAAAGTAAACTTGCAACACCACCACATGCTATTAATCCTGACATGTCGCAAGTTATTGATGATGCTACTTCTGCTATGAATGCTACTCTTTATGATGGTAGTACCTTGCTTGATGATAATGTGCCACTAGGTGAATTTCTTGATGAACAAATTGCTAGAGTAAGGCAACATGATATTTAGCAAACTGATGAAGAACTTGAAACTGAAAATCTTGAAACACCTATTAGAACTATCCCTCCTACATATGAATTGCCTAAGGTACCGGAAGGTTATGTTATGAATGAGGAGACAACTGGATATATTCTTGCTTGTAAGGATAGAGATGATCTAGAAAAATTATTATGCAAGTATAAATAAAGGACTTTGAATGCTAAAATGAAATGTGATCCTCAGTTTGATACTTCACCTATATTTGTTGATGATAAGGATTTTGAATTCTTTGTCCACCCATAGTTGATTGCTCTGGTTGAATCTGATCCTTTCCATGGTTATGAAACTGAAACTGTTGTGGCCATCTTACTAAGTTGAATAATATAGCCGCCCTTTTTCTCAAGATGAGAAAGTTCGCTATTATTATATTCTCAAATTATTTCCATTCTCATTAAAGGGTGATGCTAAAGCTTGGTACAATACTCTTGCTCCTGGTGTTGTGTGTGGTCCCAGGATATGATTTATTACTTCTCTAAAAAATATTTTCATGCTCATGAGAAACAAGTTGCCTTACAAGAAATATTTAACTTTGTGCAAATTGAAAAAGAGAGTCTCTCACAAGCTTGGGGGAGGCTTCTCCAATTGCTTAATGCTTTGCCTGATCATCCTCTTAAGAAAAATGAAATACTTGATATCTTCTATAATGGACTAACCGATGCTTCTAGGAATTTCCTAGATAGTTGTGCTGGTTGTGTTTTCACGGAATGAACTATCGGACAAGCTGAAGAATTATTGAATAACATATTGAAAAATTATGATGATTGGACTCTTCCTGAACCATCGTTTAAACCCACTCCGAAGAAGAGGGGTATCTTATATCTCAGTCCTGAAGATATGGAAAGAGGCAAAGAAACCCATGAAGGAAAAAGGTATTAAAGCTGAGGATGTCAAAAAATTACCTCCTATTGAAGAAGTACATGGGCTTGATACACCACCACCACCTAAGGTGGTAGAGGTAAATTCTCTAATGAAATTCAATGATAATGATAATCCTCACAATATGCGCCCTAGCCAATGCCTTTATGAGTTTGAAAATTGCATTAGAAAGCAAGATCACTTCAATGCAAATGTTATGAAACAATTCAAATACAATTCTAATATGATTGCTCGCTTGAGTGACTTGTTATTTAGAATATCAAATGATGTTAGAGGTATGGGAAAGCATGCTTCTATGGTTAAAACTCAGTTAGAACAAGTTGCTGAATCACAAAGAGAGTTGTTGGATGAAATGAACAACAATATAAATGATCATGCTGTTAGAGTAATGACTAGAGGAGGTAGGATGACTCGGGAACCACTTTATCCTGAGGGACACCCAAAGAGAATTCAACAAGTTTCTCAAAGAATTAACACTGATGCACCTAGTCCTTCTAAAAAGAAAAAGAAGAAGAAAAATGATAGGACTTTGCATGCCTCTAGTGAACCTGAAGTAGAAAAACCTCCTGATAATGATAATGAAGTTTCTATCTCTGATACTGAAACTCAATCTGATAATGAACACTCACCTTTTGATAATGAAAAAGATAATGATGAGGTTCATGAAAATACTCAAACAAATAATAAAGAACCAGATAATTAATGATGTTGAGATAGAACCAGCAGTTGATCTTGATAACCCACAACCCAAGAATAAAAGATCTGATAAAAGAGACTTTGTGGCTAGAAAACACGGTAAGGAAAGATAACCATGGGTTCAAAAACCTATGCCAATTCCACCTAAGTCAACTAAAAATAAAGATGATGAAGAATTTGAACGCTTTGCTGAAATACTGAGGCCAGTCATTTTGCGTACTCGCTTGACTGACATCTTGAAAATGCCTCCTTATGCAAACTACATGAAAGACATCATCACCAATAAGAGAAAAATACCGGAAGCTGAAATCTGCACCATGCTTGCTAATTATACTTTTAAAGATGGAGTACCTAAAAAACTTGGAGATCCGAGAATACCAACTATACCTTGCTCCATGAAAAGAAACTATGTGAAAACTGTTTTATGTGAGTTAGGAGCTGGTGTTAGTGTTATGCCTTTCTCTTTATATAAAAGACTTGATTTGAATAAACTCATACCTACTGAAATATCTTTGCAAATGGCTGACAAATCAGCTGCCATACCTATCGGTATTTGTGAGGATGTGCCTGTTATTATTGCTAATGTTACTATTTTGACTGACTTTGTTATACTTGAGATGCCCGAGGACGACAACATGTCTATTATCCTTGGGAGACACTTTTTGAATACTACAGGGGTTGTTATTGATTGCAATAAAAGCAAAGTCACTTTTCGTACCAATGGTAATGAGCATACGGTGCACTTTCCTAAGAAACAATTCCAAGTGAATGCTATTAATGTCATTGAAAAATCTCCAACAATCACTATTGGAAGTTTTCAACTACCCCTACCTACTGTTAAAAAGAAATATGAAATGCTTATTGTTGGGGACATTCATATCCCCATTGAGGTAACTTAGTGATTTACGAAAGTTCTTCGGTTTCTTGCTAATCGAAAGTGGTTGATAATAAGACTTGATCAACCTTATTAATGGATCATTTCTGAGAGGTATGAAGTTGATGAATTTAGTGAGCACTACTCTCTGTCCCTACCTTTTGTTTTCTGTTTTTATTAGTTAAATAAAATAAAATGCCATGTTTTGTCTGTTTTGTGAATTTTCCATGCAATAAAAAATGACCCAAAAATAAAAGTTCTCAGAATGCCCTGAAAAATTAATACAATTTTTTCTGAATATTTAAGAATTTTTGGTGCAAATAACATCAGAGGGAGGGGCACCAGGTGGGCACAACCCCCCTGGGCGTGCCAGGACCCCCAAGCATGCCCTGGTGGGTTGTGGTCCCCACGTGGGCCCCCTCACTTATCTCTTCATCCCACATCACCACCTACCTCCAGAAAAAAATCACCATTGCTCTCTCTCTCTCTCTCTATCGTGTTCTTGCTCTCAAACCCACGGATTTTGATCTCTTTGCTTGAAGCTCTGTTGCTGAAACTGTTTCGGGGGATTATTGCTTGGTATGTTACTCCTCCATTTGTCCAATTAGTTTTTGCTTTAGTGGTTTATATTTTGAATAATTAGCTACTCTTTGTGCTGCTGTATATGAGCTTCCATGTTGAATTCATAGAGTTCTAAGTAGTTTGAATGCTTGCTATGGCCTCTAGGTATCCCTATGAGTAGTTGCTATCAATCTTGTTGAGTTTTGTTGAGAAAAAAATTGTGGACTAAACTTTTCAAAATTTGTTCATAGGAAAAATATGAGTGTCTTTAGGAAGTTTGCTTCCAATAAGAACTCCAAGGGAGTCATTGGGGAGTCATCTAATAGTGATCTCCATACCCGGAGAATGGCGGAGGTACGACCGTGCAAATGGCCACATAACCCGTTCATGGAAGGGGTCGGAATCCTTCAAGAGTTTGCACAATATGCTGCTAATGCCTGCCTCACCGACTTCATCGTAGCTGAATGTGAACAGTATCATCTCCTCACAAATCTCTTTGTGCAAAATTTGTCATTTTCTTCCTAGGAATAATCCCCCTGTGGTGGAGTTTAATTTATATGCTGAAACTCGTCAGATACCACTTACTGAATTTTGTCACATATGCATGATCTATTCTGACAGGAGTATAGTAGAGCCTAGGCTCGCGGAGTTTGATGGTTTTTGCCATGCTCTAACTGTGGGGGATGAGAGAGGAGTGTCAAGTGTCACTGCCACTAGCATACACTTTCCTGTTGTGCATTATTTTGCTTTATTCATTGCGAAGTGTTTGCTTGCTAGAGAGAAATTAGGTGCACTCAGTTCTCCGGACTTTGTTGTTTTACGTCTCGCACTTCATGGCGACAACACTTATAGCTTGGGAGCGATTGTGGCTTGTTGCCTTCACATTAACGGATCCAAGGGAAAAATACATGGTGGTATTTATGCTACTCGCTTGGCAACTCACTTTAACGTTTAGATATGCCAGCATGATTATCCTTTACCTAAGGTTGAGTGGCTCTCATATGCATTATTGTTTATCTAACAAGAGAGCCCATTTTACCTTGTCTTCTCCTTTTGAATAAAATGTTTGCAGATTCTAGCTTAGTCCACGGCACTCTTGCACTATTATTATTTTCATATTGTTCCATCATGCAAGTGAAAGGCAATAATGATGATATCTGATGAACTGGCCATGGCAGAGAGAAACATGTATGAACTTGACTTGTTCTGTTTTTGTAAATATGTTTAATCTAGTATCCATGATTCAGCCTATTATGATCAAACATGTTTGGCATGACAATTAGAGATTATAGTTTTTCATGCCATGCATAAGTAGCTAGGAGTGGATAATGCTTTATCTTGGATGTCAACATTGCGTTAAATGATTGTGATATATTATGATGATATGGTATCCTCCTATGAATGTTCGAGTGTCTTGACTTGGCACATGTTCATGCATGTAGTTGAATCAAAACCAACATAGCCTCTATGATATTTATGTTCATGGTGTTCATATCCTACTCATGCTAGTATCCAATGTTACTTATGCATAATGCATGTTCATGACCGTTGTTGCTCTCTAGCTGGCCACTTCTCAACATATTTGCTAGCCTTCGCCTGTACTAAGAGGGAATTCTTCTTGAGCATGAAAAACCTTGAACCCAAGTTATTCCAGATGAGTCCACCATACCTACCTATATGCGGTATTACCCTGCCGTCCTAAGTAAATTTGCATGTGCCACCTCTAAAAACTTCAAATAAATATCCTTTCTGTGTGCCTGGATTATTCACAGAATGACAGGAGGTAGTCGGTATCTTCCATGCTAAGCGGATTAATCTCAAGATGAGTGTTTATTCACTCGTCATTGCACGAGAAAGGGGCGGTATTAGGGATTCCCAGTCCCAAACTTCAAACAGAAAAGAGCTTACAAATAATCAAACAAAAACTCCTAAGGAGACATAACCTTTACTTTACCGCTTGCGGACCGCCACTAATGTGCTTAGCATGGAAGATAATGATAACCGATGTCGCGAAGTAAACAAGAAGGGTGCACCTCTCAAAATTTAATTTACCTATGTTTTAAAAACTTGAGCTCTGGTACCTCTACAAATCACTGCTTCCCTCTGCGAAGGGACTATCTATTTACTTTTATGTTGTGTCATCACCTTCTCAAATAAGTGCCAGAACCTGAGAGCACTGTTGTCACGCTCATACATTGTGTGTAGCTAATGTCGGGTGCATCATGACTGGATCTTTTCTACCATGAATTACAATGTTTAGTCGTTTCTTGAACTTTGGAGGTGCTCTGCATTTATGTTTTGTAGTCTCGGAAAGGGCTAGCGAGATACCACTATTGTCATATTATATCATGGTTGTTTTGACCACATGTTGTTGTTTGAGATATCTTATTATTACTCGCTAGCTGATTATGTCATTGATATGAGTTCATATAATTTTTAAGAGTTATTGTTGACATGGTTAGTTATAATCTTGGCTGAAAACATGGGTGCTGTCTAAGCTTATTTATGCAAACAAGAGCAAAAGAGTTCGTAAAAGTTTTTCTTTTTTCACTTTCAGTTTATCAACTGAATTGCTTGAGGACAAGCAAAGGCTTAAGCTTGGGGGAGTTGATACATCTCCGTTGTATCTACTTTTCCTAAAGCTTTTCCTCTTGTTTGGGACTCTAATTGGCATGATTTGAATGAAACTAACCCGGACTGACGCTGTTTTCAGCAGAACTACCATGGTGTTGTTTTTGTGCAGAAATAAAAGTTCTCGGATTGGAAGGAAACTTTGCGAGGAATTTTTTTATACAATCAAAGAGAATTTCTAGACCCAAGAACCACCGGGGGCCACCTGGGTGGGCACAACCCACCAGGGCGCACTGCCCCCCCCCCACCCCACCCCAGGCGTGCCCAGGTGGGTTGTCCCCACCTAGTGGCCCCTCAGACCCTGAAACCGACGCTATAAAATCCTATATTTCTAGAAAAAATCAGGGAGGAAGAATTATCTCGTTTCACGATACGGAGCCGCCGTCACCTCTTGTTCTTCATCAGGAGTCTAGATCCGGAGTCCGTTTGGGGCTACGGAGAGGGGGGGTCTACGATCTTCGTCATCACCAACCCTCCTCCATCTCCAATTCCATGATGCTCTCCACCGGGAGTGAGTAATTCCTTTGTAGGCTCACTGGTCGGTGAGGATTTGGATGAGATTCATCATGTAATCGACTTAGTTTTGTTAGGGCTTGATCCCTAGTATCCACTATGTTCTGAGATTGATGTTGCTATGACTTTGCTATTCTTAATGCTTGTCACTTTAGCCCCGGGTGCCATGATTTCAGATCTGAACCGTTTATGTTATCACCATTATATCTATGTTCTAGATCCAATCTTGCAAGTTATAGTCACCTACTACGTGTTATGATCCAGCAACCCTGGAGTGAAAATAGTCGGGACACTTCTCGGTGATGATCGTAGTTTGAGGATTTCATGTATTCACAATCAGTTAAAGCTTTGTTCCGGTTCTTTATTAAAAGGAGGCCTTAATATCCCTTAGTTTCCAATAGGACCCCGCTGCCACGGGAGGGTAGGACAAAAGATGTCATGCAAATTCTTTCTATAAGCACGTATGACTATTTACGGAATACATGCCTACATTTTATTTATGAAAGTGTCATATCGCCCTAGGTTATGACTGTTATATGATGAATATCATCGAACAAATCGCCGATCCAATGCCTGCGATTTTCCTACATATTGTTCTTGCTAAGTTACTACTAATATCATTACTGTTACACTTGCTACAAAATCACTGCTATCACTGTTGTTGTTACTGTTACTGCTACCACTACTATCAAAGCTACCATATTACTGTGCTACTGATCACTTTGTTGCAGATAATTAATCTCCAGGTGTGACTTAATTGACAACTCGGTTTCTAATACTTGCAAATATTCTTTGGCTCCCCTTGTGTCGAATCTATAAATTTGGGTTGAATACTCTAACCTCAAAACTGTTGCGATCCCCTATACTTATGGGTTATCAGCACCATTGCTACAGTTCGTCGCTTTGAGAGACCATGTGATGATCGGGTGTGATAAACTCTATGTTCACATACAACGAGTGTAAGACAGTTTTACACATGCAGAATACTTGGGTTAAACTTGACGAGCCTAGCATGTATAGACATGGTCTCGGAACATTGGGGACCAAAAGGTCGAACATGAGTCATATAGTAGATATGGTCAACATAGAGATGTTCACCATTGATGACTACCCAATCTCACATGATGATCAGACATGGTTAGTTGATTTGGATCATGTATCACTTAAATAACTTGAGGGATGTTACTTTAAGTGGGAGTTCATTAGTAATTAGATTAATTGAACACAAATTTATCATGAACTTTGTCTTAATAGTTTTTGCATATCTATGTTGTAGATCAATAGCTCGCAATATAGCTCCCCTATTTTTGATATTTTCCTAGAGAAAAATAAGTTGAAAGATGGTAGTAGCAATTATACGGACTGGGTTCGTGATCTGAGGATTATCCTCATTGCTGCACAGAAGAATTGTGTCCTTGATGCACCGCTAGGTGACAGACCTATTGCAGGAGCAGATGCGGACGTTATGAACGTTTGGCAAGCTCGATGTGATGACTACTTAATAGTTTAGTGCGCCATGCTTTACAACTTAGAACCAGGACTTCAAAAACGTTTTGAACATCACAGAGCATAGGAGATGTTCCAAGAGATGAAATTGGTATTTCAGACTCATGCCTGTGTCGAGAGGTATGAGACCTCTGACAAGTATTTTGCCTACAAGATGGAGGAGAATAGCTCAAGAAGTGAGCATGTGCTCATAATGTCTGGGTACTACAATAGCTTGAGTCAAGTGGGAGTTAATATTTCAAATAAGATAGTGATTGACAAAGTTCTCTAGTCACTATCACCTAGCTACTAGAATTTCGTGATGAACTATAATATGCAAGGGATGATGAAAATGATTCTCAAGCTCTTCGCGATGCTAAAATAGGCGATGGTAGAAATCTAGAAAGAGCATCAAGTGTTGATGGTTAACAAGACCACTAGTTTCAAGAAAAAGGGCAAGGGAAAGAGAGGGAACTTCAATAATAATGGCAATCAAGTTGCCGCTCCCATGAAGAAGCCCAAAGCTGGACCCAAGCCTGAAACTGCCTCTACTGCAAAGGAAATGGTCACTGGAATCGGAACTGCCCCAAATACTTGGCGGATAAGAAGGATGGCAAAGTGAACAAAAGTATATTTGATATACATCCTATTGATGTGTACCTTACTAGTATTAATAGTAGCCCCTGGGTATTTGATACCGGTTCAGTTGCTAAGATTAGTAACTCGAAACAGGAGTTGCAGAATAAACAGAGACTAGTTAAGGGCGAGGTGAAGATGTGTGTTGGAAGTGATTCCAAGGTTGATATGATCACCATCGCACACTCCCTCTACCTTTGGGATTAGTATTGAACCTAAATAATGTTATCTCGTGTTTGTGTTGAGCATGAATGTGATTTGATCATGTTTATTGCAATACAGTTATTGAAAGTGCAACTATCCCTGGGTGGTTTTGGTAATTCCTAACAACATATAGCTCATTGAACTAATGCTCTTTCAAGGTGATCATTTCAGAAAGTTCAATGATTGGCATGGCATGGACTAGGAATGTGGACCCCTCAAAATGACAAGGACACATATTGGCTCAGGCTCAAGACTCTACATTTTGATTTTAGTGGTCCAAGATCACATCGAGTCCATAGTAAAAGCCAATACAATTAAAAGGGGATGAGGTGTTGCTTAATGGCTTGCTTGCTCAAAATGCTTGGTGATATGCTCCAAAAGCCCTCAACCACTTTCTCATATCCACTTATGTCCCAAACCAAAATTCAAACTCAGCCCCATCGATTTGATCTATCTGGCGCCACCGAGTTCATTTGACATAGCCATAGCCAGAAACCCTAATCAGTTCGGTCTCACCGAGATGGGATTGCAAACTCTCTATTTCCCTTCATAACGTTTTGGTCCAACCAAGATGAGTGATCGGTCCCACCGAGTTCGCAATGCAAACTCTTAGTTTCCCTTTCATATCATTTCGATCTCGCCGAAATGAGCGATTCGGTCCCACCGAGTTTGCCTGACCAACTCTTTGTTTGCCTATTACAGAAATCAGTCTTACCGAGTTTATGTGATCGGTCTCACCGAGATTACGTTATGCCCTAACCCTAATGAAATTGGTCCCACCAAGTTGACATTTCAGTCCCACCGAAAAGCCTAACATTCACATTTTGAACTAAATCGGTCTGACCGAGTTTCATGATTCGGTCCCACCGAGTTTGGTAAATTGTATGTAACGGTTAGATTTTGTGTGGAGGCATCAGAACGTGCCTACACATCCAGCATACATTTTCTGAGAGAGAACCACCTACTCATGGGTTGAGACCAAGATATTCCATTTCAACCACAAGAATCTTGATGTCTAGCCTTCCCCAAGTTGCTTTCCACGCAAATCATCTTTCCATCAAATCCAAATCCGTGAGAGAGAGTTGAGTATTGGGGAGACTATCATTCGAAGCACAAGAGCAAGGAGTTCATCATCAACACACCATCTATTACCTTTTGGAGAGTGGTGTCTCCTAGATTGGTTAGGTGTCACTTGGGAGCCTCTGACAAGATTGTGGAGTTGAACCAAGGAGTTTGTAACGGCAAGGAGATCGCCTACTTTGTGAAGATCTACCCAATTGAGGCAAATCCTTCATGGCCGATGGCCATGGTGGGATAGACAAGGTTGCTTCTTCGTGGACCCTTTGTGGGTGGAGCCCTCCATGGACTCGCACAACCATCACCCTTTGTGGGTTGAAGTCTCCATCAACATGGATGTACGATAGCACCACCCATCGGAACCACGCCAAAAATCTTCGTGTCTACATTGTGTTTGGTCCCTCTAAACTCCTCTCTTTACCTTCATATGTAAATGATTTACATTTCGCTGCTATACTCTTAGACTTGCATGTGTAGGTTCATCGCTTGACTTGTGCTAAGTTGCTAAAATCTGCCAAGACTTAAAATTGGGAAAAGGCTAAATTTTTATTTGGTCGAGTAGTCTAATCACCCCCTCTAGACATACTTTCGATCCTACAAGTGGTATCAAAGCTTTGGTCTCCATTTGCCTTGATTTCCATAGCTTTGGTGATCATAGCCTTGGTTTCACAACCTAGGAGAGTATGGCATCTAGCAAGGGAAATTACCATCGTAGAGGTCCTTACTTTGATGGTACTAATTTTGCTAGTTGGAAGCATAAGATGAAAATGCATATTCTTGGACATAACCCCACCGTTTGGGCTATTGTGTGTATTGGCTTGCAAGGTGAATTCTTTGATGGGAGAGAACCGAACCATGAAGCTACCGCGGAAGAGTTGAAGATGCTGCAATACAATGCTCAAGCTTGCGATATCCTCTTCAACGGATTGTGCCTCGAAGAATTAAACAAAATCAGCCATCTTGAGAATGCAAAGGAAATTTGGGACACTTTGATTGATATGCACGAAGGTACTGGCTGTGTCAAGGAATCCAAATTGGATGTGCTTCAAAGTCAGCTTGACAAGTTCAAAATGAAGGATGGTGAAGGTGTCGCTGAAATGTACTCTAGGCTTGCTCTCATCACAAATGAGATTGCCGGCTTAGGAAGTGAAGAGATGACCGATAGATTCGTCATCAAGAAGATCCTAAGAGCCTTGGATGGAAAATATGATACCGTGTGCACATTGATCCAAATGATGCCCAATTACAAAGATCTCAAACCAATGGAAGTAATTGGAAGAATTGTTGCTCATGAGATGTCACTCAAGGATAAAGAAGAGCTTCACAACAAGTCTAGTGGTGCTTACAAAGCCTCATGTGATGCTCCTACATCATCAAGTGAGAAACAAGCCTTCAATGAAGAATTGAGCCTAATGGTGAAGAATTTCAACAAGTTCTACAAGAGTAGAAGCAAAAAAAAGAAGGTCCAAGTCAAGGTCCTACAATGACAAAAAATCTTCTAGTCGTGAGCGTAATTGATACAATTGTGGAAGACCCGGACACTACTCCAATGAGTGTACGGCTCCCTACAAAGAAGAGAAGATTCACCCAAAAGGAGACGTAGAAGAGAATAATTGCCTCCAAGAGAGAGAAGGAGTAGAGATGATCATTATGAATGAAGAACCTCTCTGGGAAGCAAGGATTCAGAAAGGAAGGACAATTCATCAAGGAGCTACACAAAATGTCGGTGCAAACGACACCTATGGGGTCACTGGGATCCCTTCTACGGTAGGCGGGCGCGGGGTTGTGCGAAGAGCGGGTCTGACATGAAGCACATGGATCGTTTACCCAGCTTCGGGCCGCGGAGATGCGTAATACCCTAGTCCTGCTTTGGTGGATGTATTTGAGTGTTCTTGTGTTCTTGAGCTAGCTACGGGGTGCGACTTGCCCAAAAGAGCCAAATCCCTCTCCTGGATGCCCCGAGCCTCCTTTTATAGATGAAAAGGGGTTGCCATAGTGGCACACAGGAGGTGGAAAGGTCTACAGTGGATGAGTCTATCCTCTGGCCTCGTCGGACAAACGCATTTAATGCGCTGCCAACGTGCCCCCCTTGCCTTATCGGGGGTGGTGAGGAAGCACGTCCCAGCAGTCACCGCCTCGACATGCGTCCGAGCTGACGAGGTGTCATAGCGCCACGTTGGCTGGTTGCTGGGCTGGCGCGGTGGTGGAGCCTTCATGAAGGGTCGCATGTAGCCACGCAGGTGCTTGCCGAGTCGGTGTAGAGGCCACCCGTCGCCACGCAGGTGCCTGCCCAGCTAGTTGAGCTAGCAGCTGCTTGGGGATGGTGGTGGTGTCTTGGCTGGCGCGGGCCTAGTAGTGGCCCTGCTGATGCCCTTGGTAAGTGCCTTGCCGGGGCCCGGCAAGGGTCTTGCTATGGTGTCGCAGTCGTCCCCGGCAAGGGTCTTGCCGGGGTCTCGTGGGTTTCCTCGGCTAGGATCCCGCCGAGGGTCGCCGTCTTCTGGTCCTCATCTGATCTCATATGTTTATGATCTTGACGAAGATTTGCATGCCACCACAGAGGTGCCTCCCGAGCCTTGGTTCCAATGTAGTTGGTTGGGTTGGAGCCCATGGGCTCAAGGGTGGCTTGCTCCGCTGGCATCAGGCAAGTTGCCCCGGCAAGGCTCTTGCCGGGGCTGCGGAGGCTGCCTCAGCAAGGATCTTGCCGAGGGAGTCCGCCTCGCCCTCTTTCTCTCCTACGCTTTAGGTCTTGGCGTTGCCTTGGTTGTCTCGCGCTTCGGCTTTTCTCCGGCTTCCCTCCTCTGCCCTGCTAAGTGTGGCCGTGGCGCGCGGCTTTGACTGCCCGTGCACAGGTAAAGGGTCAAAAGAAGAGCCCCTACTTTTGTACACCGACGGGAGCTCCCGGGCCTGGGCCACACATAAGCGCACCGCGTTGTTGGGCTAGGCCCAGAACGGTGCGCGGGCAGGTGGGCGGATATTTCCACAGTAACTTCTTGTCTGCTGCGCTTCCCCACGACCTGCGTTGAACGCGCGACGTGGAAGGGCGTGCGTGATGTGGGGGTCATGCGTGGGGCGGTTTCCGCACGCATGCGTCACATCGTGGTAAAGAGGCGGCTCGCGCCTTCCCCGTAAAAAGGAACGACCACGGGCGCGCTGCTCATTTACCCTCTGTGTCTTCCCCAATCTCGGAATCGCCGTCCCTTCCTTCTTCCTTCTCAAGATTCTGCCCTTTCTTGCCGTCTCCGCGCCTTTGTACTCCTCAACTGCCATGGCGCCCAAAACCAGCAGAGGCAAGGGGGCGGCCAAGGACGCCGGGGAGAAGGAGCCGCCGGAGAGCGAGTTGGCGGTGCGGCGAATGCATCATGCCTACTTTCCATCGACGGTCAGCACCGTCGAACTACGGTACTACTTCAGACACCTGTGGGGGTGCAAGACGGGGGCGAGACGATGGGGCATCCGGCCACGCGCGTCATCCCCGCCGCTTTCGCCGAAGCCAGCCCAAATCTGTACCCATTCTTCGTCGATTACTTCTCCTGCGGCCTCTGTCCCCCCTGCTCTGATTTCTTCAATGACGTCATGCACACCTATAGCTTCCACCTTCTGGATTTTACTCCAAATGCCATGGCATGCATGGCTCTTTTTGCGCACCTCTACGAGGGTTTCGCCGGGGTGCATCCCAACACGGCGCTCTTCCGCCACTACTTCTTCCCTCGGATCTAGAATGGAGGCGCCATCTCCGATTGTGTCGCCTGAATCCCGAGGTCCAAGGGGACATACCCGGAGGGTGCTCGGAAGGAGAGGTGGGAGGAGTGGCGGGGCCGGTGGTGTTGGATTGAGGAGGAGGATCCACAAGAATTCTGCCAAGTTCGCCAGGCGCCGCCGATTCGCGGAAACGACTAGAGCAATGTCGATGCTGACGACGCAAAGCTCACGGTCGCCACCACCAGGATTCTTCGCCTCACCGAGGCCGGGCTCACCCTTGAGATGATCGGGGCGTATTTCATCCGCCGCCGAATCGCTCCGCTGCATAACAAGGGGAGGTCGGCCTGGCTCTTCACGAATGCGGCCGATATCATGAGGCTTCGCCCCTGCCTCGACCACAACTTCACAGTGTTGGCGCATGCTCACTTCTGCCAGCGGCTCTTCTAGCTTGATGTGAACCGCGACGGCAAGGCCGAGAGGTCCGGCAAGGTCACCAAGGGGCCCTTGTTTGGGTTGCCGGCGGGGCTGGTCCCGCTAAGCAATAACTCGCGCCGAAGCGACATCATCGCCATGATGCCGGAGTTCAACGCGCACGGCCTCGTCCCAAATTGGGCCGAGCCGCCGGAGGATCAAGTGCAGGAGTTTTTTGACACCCTGGAGGAGAAGTACATCCACGACGAGCCGCGGCTCATCCAGGACACCACCTAGGCAGAGCTGGACTACATCGCCGCCAGGGCGGCAGAGGCGGAGCTCGCCAAGGAGGCCGGTAGCGCTAGCGGCGTGGAGGACAAAGCCGCGGCGATCGAGAGGAGAAGGAGCTCGCCCAGTGGGCGGAGTCCGCTGGGGAGGTCAGCAGCGCCGGCACCGGGGGCCCTCTCGTTGAAGACGACGACGACGAGCCGTCCGAGGAGGAGGCTGAAGCTGTCGAGCCCCCAGCCACGGGGAAAGGGCGAGTCCTGCGGCGGGCTAGCTCTGGTGAGCCGGTTCGGCCCGGCAGGGCCGTGCAACCCCGGCATGCCCAGAAAATGTCTGCGCGCCAAACGAGGGTCACGGCGGCGAAGAAATTGGTGAAGGTCGCGGCGGCGAAGAAGAAAGCATCTGCCTCTTCTTCGTCCAAGCGTTCCCCAACTCCACCTGCTTCCCATCCTCCTGCAGGTGACGACACGAAGGTCTTCTTTGATCTCGGGTCTCTTAGCCCGAGGAGGACAAGGAAGGCAGCAGAAGAAGAAGCGAAGGATGAGTAAGTGCCTCGACTTTTGTCATCTCTGTCCCTCCGGACCGTGCTTCTTTTCTTGACTTGTCTTCATCTTGGCAGGGATACGGAGACACTGGCCTAGAGGGTGAAGAGGGCCAGGTCTTCGATGGGCGGCCAGCCCCCGCCAGGCACTTCTGACGCGCCACTGGTGGTGGTGAGTAGCCCCGACAGCAGCCCCCGACACAGCCCCCAGCGTAAGCCCATCATCCGCCCCTCGTCAACGTGTGTCAGGGGTACGATCCTTGGTGCTAACTTTGTCATGATCATAGGAGGAGGACAGCAGCAGGAGGAGCCTCTGAGGGCTACCCCCAACACGCCGCCTCCGTCAACCACGCCGCCCCGAGGGGCGTCCCCGGCAAGGGCGCCAAGCACCGAGCCCATGCACACGGAGGAGGAGGAGGAGGCAAGCTTGGGCACTGGTAGCCATACCTCGGCGCCAGATATTGGCGGGGAGGGGGCCTCTTCTTTCCAGCCCGACACGGGTAAGCCACTCGCCTTCCATCGCTTTTCTTTTTCTATTCTTTCTGAATCTTGGTCTCGGCTTCTTTTCATCCCCTTCTCAATATCCAGATCCTCCATCGGTGGACCAGGAGGATATAGACACCGTCATCGTGGACGTCCCAAGGCCCCCAAGGCGAAGGCCGAGAAGATGGCCGCCAAGGAGGCCGCCAAGGGCGCTGCTGAGGACGCCGCCAAGGGGCCTGCCGGGGAGCCCGGCAAGGCTACTGCCAAGGAGGGCGGCAAGGGACCTGTCGGGGAGACGGCAAGCCCGCTGCCGATGAGGAGGTGGCTGATGACCAGCCTTCCTCCTCCGCTACCTCTGGCTCCGGCAGGTATCTGAGGGTGAGCAAAGACCTTTTCGTCCACCTTCCAGGGGCATCGAACTCCAGGGCGCCCATCGAGGGAGAGGTGTTCGACGAGGAGGTGCTTGCCGCCGCCGAGCTCGAGGTCGTCGATGAGCCAAGCGCCGGTGGTGATGGTTCTCAGGAGGAGCGGCTTGTCCAGGCCATGGGCGCCAGCTTTCGGAAGCTCCAGGCGCTCCACCATGCCCGCCTGGACAAGGCCAAGTCTAGGATGGCAACGGTGGACAAGGCGGAGGCAGACCTCAAGGGACGCATCGCTGAGGCGCAAACTTGGTTCCGCCAAGCTTGCGAGGAGCTGAAGGCCGCCCAGGGCGAGCTGGCCAACCACGAGGTGGAGCTCACCATGGAGCGGGCCGACATCGAGAAGGCCCAAGAGACGACGAAGAACCTGGCCGCCGAAGCCGAGGCCACTCGAGCCCAGCATCAGGCCGTGTTGAACTCCCTGGACGAGGAACTTGCCGCACGTGAGGAAAAGCTTGCCGCAACACTCCGCGGCAAGGACGAGGAGGTGGAGAAGCTTGTCGTGCAGCGGACCCAGGAGATGGAGCAGAGGCACAAGGAGGCACTCGATGCCCAGGCTATGGTTCACACCGACAAGGTGAAGGAGCTGGAGTTGGAGCGGGACGGGCTGAAGAATCAGGTCCTGAAGCTGTCCAAGGAGAAGGACACGCTCAACGGTGCCCTGGTTGAGGCACAGGGCGCAGTCCTCGACAAGGCTGGGCAGCTCTCTGAGGCCAACAACTCCATCAAAGACCTCAAGCTGAAGCTGGAGGGTCTCGAGGGGATGCTGTCAGAGGGCAAGGCTCGGGAGGAGGCCCTGGCCAAGGACCTGGAGACCGAGAAGCAGCTGCGGAAGAACGAAGCCGCCAACCACAAGGATTTTGTGGAAGGCGAGAACCGCTAGATCGGGTGTCTCGAAGGCGTCGCCGGCAGGATCCCCACGCAGCTGGCTACCATGGGGATGTCAAATGTGAGGTATACCCCGGAGCGCAATGCGAGCCCTAACGCCAAGCTGACCATCTTCTTCGAGGGCGTCCTCGGGGCCCTGGAGCAGCTCCACTCCAATCGGGCGGCCTCCCTAGCCGATGAGGCCCGGATGCTTTGCCATGATGCCATGACCAAGGTTCTCACCAAGGTGGCGCACTGGAACCCCGACCTCGACTGCGACGCCGCGCTCGAGAGCTTGCCGGAGGATGCAGACCTCGTGACGCTCAAGGAGCGTATCAAGCCCATCATCAGCTGCATCGGCGTAATCGAGAGGGTGGAGGGCCAGCGTCGGGATTAGACACCCCGTTTCTCATTGCCGCTGCAGGTTCATGGCCAAGACAATTTATATCTTTAGTTAGAACCGCAGCAACAATTGATGTAATATAACTCTGCAGTACTTTTGAAAATGATGCATGTTATTGTCCTATTTGATCCCCCTTTGTATGTCCATCCTACGTTAATCGGGTAGGCTTGCCGGCGTGGAACCCAGGCCACGGCGCTTCGAGGACGGATCCCCAATAGCCTGTCGGGTATGCTTGCTACCAGGTGAACCACCTTACCGCTCTCAACGCGGCTGCTCGAACTGTCGAGCTTGACTCGAGTGAGAATCGAGAGGGTTGCCAATTGCAGAAGGCTACCCTGCCACTCTCGACGCGGCCGCTTGAGCTGTTGAGCGGGCTCGAAATAGAACAAGGGTGTTGCCAATCACGGAAGGGCTCCTTTGCGTGTAGGTTTTCCATACACAGGGCAGGACCTCCGAGGACAATAACCATATATATATAAAGAAATTGCTTAAAGTTTCGCATGACTTAGATTTTTTGTCATTGCATGGGTGTCCACCGCATCCGCAGATGGTGCCACGAAGCTCGGTCGTCTTCTTCCTTAGAACGACGGCCACGATGAAGCCACTGCTCCAATCCGACCAGATTCTCACAACTGCGCCCCCTACCTGGCGCGCCAGAGATGTCGGTGGAAACGACACCTATGGGGTCACTAGGATCCCTTCTACGGTTGGCGGGCGCGGGGTTGTGCGAAGAGCGGGTTTGATAGGAAGCACACGAATTGTTTACCGACGTTCGGGCCACGGAGATGCGTAATACCCTAGTCCTGCTTTGGTGGATGTATTTGAGTGTTCCTGTGTTCTTGAGCTAGCTACGGGGTGCAACTTGCCCAAAAGAGCCGAATCCCTCTCCTGGACGCCCCGGGCCTCCTTTTATAGACGAAAAGGGGTTGCCACAGTGGCACACACGAGGTGGAAAGGTCTACAGTGGATGAGTCTGTCCTCTGGCCCCGTCGGACAAACGCATTTAATGCACTGCCGACGTGCCCCCTTGCTTTATCGGGGGTGGTGAGGAAGCACGTCCCAGCCGTCACCGCCTCGCCTGGCCTCGACACGCGTCCGAGCTGACGAGGCATCGTAGCGCCACGTTGGCTGGCTGCTGGGTTGGCGCGGTGGTGGAGCCTTCATGAAGGGTCGCATGCCGCCAGGTGCTTGCCGAGTCAGTGTAGAGGCCGCCCATCGCCACGCAGGTGCTTTCCCCAGCTAGTTGAGTTAGCAGCTGCTTGGGGACGGTGGTGGAGTCTTGGCTGGCGCAGGCCTGGTAGTGGCCCTGCTGATGCCCTCGGTATGGGCCTTGCCGAGGCCCAACAAGGGTCTTGCTGTGGTGCCGCAGTCATCCCCGACAAGGGTCTTTCCGGGGGTCTCGTGGGTTTCCTCGGCTAGGATCCCGCCGAGGGTCGCCGTCTTCTATTCCTCATCTGATCTCGTATGTGTATGATCTTGACTAAGATTTGCATGCCACCACAGAGGTGCCTCCCGAGCCTTGGTTCCAATGTAGTTGGTTGGGTTGGAGCCCGTGGGCTCAAGGGTGGCTTGCTCCGCTAGCATCGGGAAAGTTGCCCCGGCAAGGCTCTTGCCGGGGCTGCGGAGGCTGCCTCGGCAAGGATCTTACTGAGGGAGTCTGCCTCGCCCTCTTGCTCTCCTACGCTTCTGGTCTTGGCATTGCCTTGGTTGTCTCACGCTTCGGCTTTTCTCTGGCTTGCCTCCTCTGTTCTACTAAGTGTGGCCGTGGCGCGCGGCTCTGACTGCCCGTGCAAAGGTAAAGGGGTCAAAAGAAGATCCCCTACTTTTGTACACCAACACAAAATGAAGACATCAAGCTCGCGTTGGTGAATGGGTATCCGGCTCCGACTCCGACCATAACTCCGAGAGAAGTTATCACTCCAACTCCGAATATACTCAAGATGAAGGTGTTGCCGGTCTAGCACTTGTGTCAACCAACTCCTACGACATATTTGACTCACCAAATGAAGGAATTGGAAGATGCTTCATGGCTAAAGGCCCAAAGGTATCACACCCCGAGTATGTTGATTTCAATAGTGACGAAGATGATTTGTTAGGTGATGATGATTTACTTGTTGACAACTCTGGTGATGAAAACTATGATGAAATTGCTATAAATCATGCTAATCAAGATAAAACAAATGATGATGATAAGAAGGAGATTGAGCGTCTAACTAAAGAACTAAACACTCTTAAGTTAGCTCATGAAACTACCTTGGAAGATCATCAAGGGCTTTTAAAGACTCATGAGAAGCTATGCTTTGAAAAACTCAACCTTGAGCAAGAGCATGGGTTCTTAAAAGAAATCAATGATGATCTTTGCAAGAAAAGTTCTTCTTACATTGCCAAGCATTTACTCTTGTCTACTTACATGCCACAAGTTAAATCTAGCAACAAGAATAAGAAAGATTCTTCTTCTAGTAGTAACAATAATCATGTTAAATCCAATATTGTTGCTTCTAGTAGTTCTCTTGATTCCACTAATGATTCTCTTAGCCAAGTTACACTTGAGAGATAAAATAGCTTATTGAAGGGAACTATAGAGAAAGTGTTTACAAGAGCCTTGCCAGAAGTAAGCAATTTGAGGAAATTGTACGCAAGCAAGGAAGGCACCGGGAGAATCAAGGTGTAGGTTTTGAATGAAAGTTCAATGCCAATGGAGTTTAGTGGGAAGAAGATCAATAACCCAAGAGGAAGTTTGTTCCTCTACAAGAGAAGTATGATCCTACTTCCTTCAAGGGGACATTGATGCATTTGAAGGCAAGGACAAGACCACAAGCAAAAAGGCAAGGACAAGCTTCAAGAGGAGATTGATGCATTTGAAGAAGCTCCCAAGGCCTTGGTCAAGTGGGTTCCCAATACTAAATCAAGTTCTACTTCATCAAGTACGACTACAACTCCAAGGATTCCCATCAAGTTGATGTGGATCCCGAAGAAGAAGAACCAGAGAGTTCTTGAGGGTGACTCCGCCAACATACTTCACTCATATCATTTTGGCGAGAACAAGTGCAAACAACTTCCACATCTTGCACTAGTTCAAGGAGTCACAAACCCTCTTGTTGGTAAGACAAGGGACAAGGTAGCCTAATGCTTTCATGGACATCATAATGTATGAAGTTCATTCTATGTCCATGGATATCTTTGTTTCTTCCTTGTGGGACTAACCCTTGTAGGTATTGAAAGTGCAACTCACTCCAATGGATTGCTCTGAATGATCTACATCAACATTGAGCATCCACATCTTCAACATCTACATGAAGTCATCATCGACAAAACCCAAGGTTAGTTCATCCCTCTTAGGGGGATATCACATCTAGGGGGTGCTTTACTCTAAGAATTGAGCTAAAGCAACTCTAATGGTGTGAACACAACAATGCTTTATGTAAAAGTGGTAACCCCACTTGTCTTAAATGATGAGTATGACCTATGATCAAATGTTCTCATTTGACTCCTAAGTCAATATACTCATATATAGATGACCTAGTCATCGCCAATTGCTTGATAGATGCTAGAGTGTTTGTGCATGCTTTGTCACATATTTCATTTGCCATTTTATTGTGTGAGCATGTTGATTGCATATCTTTCTCATTCGAAGACATCCATTTGTTGCTTTGATTGTTTGGCTCTTCTTCTTTTGCCAAATGGATGGACTAGAATGCCTAAGAACATCCTCTAGCTATCTATGATTTTCTCGTCTCAAACTCTATTCATGCTACATCACAAAGCTTCATCAAGTCAGGTTTGAACACTCTGTGTGAGGAGCACTTGGAGTCCCCGATTCGTCATAGACTTGAACTTCCAAAACCTCTCTGTGCATTTCAGTCTGACCGATTCATCCTTTTCAGTCTGACCGAGTTCACTGAGTTGTTCTAGGTTTTCAATCTTGGTGCAACTGATTATAACTTTTCGGTCACACCGAGTTGTAGTAACCTCTTGCGATTCTGCATCTCGGTGCCACAGAGTTGTTCCACTCGGTCACACTGACAGGGTCAGGATATATATACCAACGGGTCAAATGTTAGAAATTTCTCCAAAACTCTCAGTCCACGCGTGTCCTGCTCTGCTGCCTCGGTTCTCCGGATCATCCTCTCGTCGCCAGCAACCTCCTGCCGCTGGTCTTCATCGTCGTCAACAGAATTCAACCCCGCCATTGCCGCCGTAGCGAACTCACCACCGAGTTAGGGTATGAGTTCGACCCTTTGTGTTGTTCTTTTCTCCGATTCTTAGCACAAAGCAAATGCCATGTTTCTTACCACGTATGAAATCATCCTTTCCAGCAAAAACATCCTTTAGTTTAGATTTGATTCGAAAATTTAGGGTTAGGTTTCCGCCGAACTCATCTCGGACCGACCGACTTGTGGAAATCGGTCTCACCGATTTGGCCTAGGCCATTGCACTTGCACTTTTCGGTCTGACCAAAAGTTGCAAATCGGTGTGACCGAGTTCAACTTTCTGTGAAACCCTAGCAATATCGGGGTCACCGAAGTGTGTCTCGGTCTGACTGATTTCACTAGTTTAGACTCCAAAAGTTGCTTTGGTGTCACCGAGTTTAACAAATCGGTAGCTCTGAAATGCTTTCTATGGAAAACTAAAACTAAGTTTTTGACTCATTTGTTTTGCAAAAACTCTGCACTTTGTGATGCTCATCCACTCTATCTCATCTATAACTATTCATAGGGTCAACTGTAAGTTTGCTTTATCAGAATGTCAGATCAGAGTGATAGCTAGAATAAGTCAGAAGAGCAGATGAACCTAAGTGAGGGCACTAGTCCCTCTAGAAGCTATGATGAGGGTAGCAGGAGCACCCCAAGAAACTTGCCCAAAGCAGCTACAAGGACAAGGAAGAAGAGAAATTCTGACTCCGAAGATGAGGATTATGTTGCTGCCGAGGAGGAAGTGAGTTCCAAGAAGAAGGTGCTGAAAAAGGAATATGCTGCTACTGCTGCAACTAAGCCTGGTTTGAACAAGAAGGCACCTGCAAGGAGAGTGTCCATGTCAAAGGCTAGAGCCTCTACTCTTGAGACTTCCAAGTCAACTAAAGAGGTTGCTGGTGAAGACAAGAAGAGGAAAGAAAGGGTCAAGAAAACTATGGCCAAAGTCATTGGAAGATCCTCTATGATGGCAGATCCAGCTGAGGAAGAAGATGATGCACCAGCATCAAAGTCTCAAAAGATGATGGGAGATGCCATCAAGTCTGTGGCTGCCCCTTCTAAGCCCAAGACAACTCCCAAAGCTTCTGCTCCAGCTCCAAAGACTACACCCAAGAGGAGCACAAGCAATATTCCAGCTGCTAAAAAGAACAAGGCCCCAGTGCCTGAGATTGATGAAGAAGATGCTGAAGCCCAAGTGCTTAGGAAGCTCAATCCCAAGATTCCTGGCCATGATGATAGTCATCCAATGGTAGAAGACATGAACATCAGGAAGGATGCAGGTCTCAGACTATGGAGACAATCTGACCCATATGCTGTGAGAAGAAGGACTGCTGTTGATTACAGGTTCCACACCAAAGAGCAGCAAGACTTCTATGAGACCATCTTGCTTGACAAGAAGCCCATTGTTTGTGATATGAAGTGGGAAGATTGGGAATACGTTGATGACAATGAAGACCACTTTCAGGAGTGCATGAAAGTTTCAGATCATGTGGAGTAGACACTTTTGTGGGTCAGAAACTCACCAAGTGGAATGATGAGCTCATTATGCAATTCTATTCTACAGCTCATTTCCATCCTGATGGTAGAATTGTTTGGATGTCTGAGGGTACAAGGTACCAGTCAATAGTTGCTGAGTGAGACAAATTGATCAATGCCCCTAAAGAGCATGAGGATGACTTGGATGTCTATGCGAATAAGAAGAAGGATCACAACTCAATGGAAAATATGTACAAGGAGATTCCTGATAAAGCCCTGGAAACTCATAAGCTAGGCTCTGTTCATTATCTGTTATCTGGTTTGGCCACAATTAACACCATCTTGAGGTATACCTTGTTGCCCCAATCTGGAGATCACAAGATGATCAGAGTCCATTCCATCAACTTGCTGCAGTTGTTTGATGTGCCCCAAAAATTCAAATTCATGAGCCTGATTATGGAAACAATCAAGAGGACAGCTGCAGATCAAAAGAGGTCATGTGTGTATGCTCCACATATTCAGATGTTCATCAACTCCAAGATGGGCACAGGCACCTACTTGTTAGATAAGGAGAATCTACCTTTGAGACCAGATTTTGAGGACAACACTATTGTCATGAATGCTGAAGATCCAACATCTGTTGAGGCTCAAGAAAAGAGAGAGAAAGCAAAGGCTGAGAAAGCTGCAAAGATGCCAAGTGTTGAAGAAGCATCTCAAGTGTTTCTAAAAACTAATCAAGATCAACTTGGATATCTGATTCAAGCCACCTTGAGGATTGAGAAGGGCTTGGCCACCCTGATTCAGAACCAAGAGAGCCTGGAGAGGATCATTGAGACTAAGTCTATGATCTTGATCTGAAGGTGATAGAGATGCAGACAGCAGTTGGGCAACTCCGGGAAGAAGCTAAGGAGAGGAAAGGGCAGGCTACCACAGATGCCTTTCAGGGAGTGCCAAGAGGTCAGAGATCTCCTGCAGTGCCAATGACTGACACTAGAGCTACTAGGTCAGCACCTGCAGCCACAGCATTAGTGCCACCTCTAGTTGCCACTCCACCATCTCCAACAACTTCAACAGATGCATTCATCCTTGGAGTCCTCTCAACGCCTCCTCTCAAAGATCAAGCCTAGAGAGACGCATAGCACTATGCATTTTTGAGATTTTTGGTAACTTGTTGCCAAAGGGGGAGAAAGTGTATAGATCATAGGGCTTCGAGACAGAGAGAGCTTTGCTTATTTTGCCTTCTTTGCTATTTGGTTGATACTTATTTGTGTGCTTGCTTTGATGATACTTTATGTCTATGTGTGTGAGATACTTGTATGATCATGTGTTTGATCATATCCTACGTTAATGCTTATGGTTGAATGATGTTATCTTTTATATCTCTTATATGATCATTCACTTTGCCTTGGTGATGAGCGCATGCTTTTCCTCTCTATCATTTTGAGCGCTCCACCAGGATGTATGTGACATGGAAGAGTAACCCATGATCCTAATTGATTGTGCATTTGCATTCAAAAGCAAATTTTAAATAATGCACAAATTTAGGGGGAGCTCTTACTTATCACATACTTCTCAAAGCGACGATGCATTTCAATCTTATTATCATTTGTTGAAGTTTTGATCTATATGTTGTCATCAATTACCAAAAAGGTGGAGATTGAAAGTGCAACTATCCCTGGGTGCTTTTGGTAATTCCTGACAACATATAGCTCATTGAACTAATGCTCTTTCAAGGTGATCATTTCAGAAAGTTCAATGATTGGCATGGCATGGACTAGGAATGTGGACCCCTCAAAATGCTAAGGACACATATTGGCTCACGCTCAAGACTCTACATTTTCATTTTAGTGATCCAAGATCACATTGAGTCCATAGGAAAAGCCAATACTATTAGAAGGGGATGAGGTGTTTCTTAATGGCTTGCTTGCTCAAAATTCTTAGTGAGATGCTCCAAAAGCCCTCAACCACTTTCTCATGTCCACTTATGTCCCAAACCAAAAGTCAAACTTGACCCCACCGATTTGATCTATCCGGTGCCACCGAGCTCATTTGACATAGCCATAGCCAGAAACCCTAATCAATTCGGTCTCACCGATAGGGATCTCGGTCTCATCGAGATGGGATTGCAAACTCTCTATTTCCCTTCATAACGTTTCGGTATAACCGAGATGAGCGATCGGTCCCATCGAGTTCACAATGCAAACTCTCTGTTTCCCTTTCATAACATTTTGGTCTCACCGAAATGAGCAATTCGGTCCCACCGAGTTTGCCTGACCAACTCTCTGTTTGCCTATTACAGAAATCGGTCTTACCGAGTTTATGTGATCGGTCTCACCGAGATTACCTTATGCCCTAACCCTAATGAAATCGGTCGCACCGAGTTGACATGTCGGTCCCACCGAAAAGCCTAACATTCACATTTTGAACTAAATCGGTCTGACCGAGTTTCATGATTCGGTCCCACCGAGTTTGGTAAATTGTGTGTAACGGCTAGATTTTGTGTGGAGGCTATATATACCCCTCCACCCACTCTTCATTCGTGGAGAGAGCCATCAGAACATGCCTACACTTCCAGCATACATTTTCTGAGAGAGAACCACCTACTCATGTGTTGAGACCAAGATATTCCATTCCAACCACAAGAGTCTTGATCTCTAACCTTCCCCAAGTTGATTTCCACTCAAATCATCTTTCCACCAAATCCAAATCTGTGAGAGAGAGTTGAGTGTTGGGGACACTATCATTTGAGGCACAAGAGCAAGGAGTTCATCATCAACACACCATCTATTACCTTTTGGAGAGTGGTGTCTCCTAGATTGGTTAGGTATCACTTGGGAGTGTCCGACAAGATTGTGGAGTTGAACCAAGGAGTTTGTAAGGGCAAGGAGATCGCCTGCTTCGTGAAGATCTACCCAAGTGAGGCAAGTCCTTCGTGGGCGATGGCCATGGTGGGATAGACAAGGTTGCTTCTTCGTGGACCGTTCGTGGGTGGAGCCCTCCGTGGACTTGCGCAACTGTTACCATTCGTGGGTTGAAGTCTCCATCAACGTGGATGTACGATAGCACCACCTATCTGAACCATGCCAAAAATCTTCGTGTCTACATTGCGTTTGCTCCCTTTAAACTCCTCCCTTTACCTTCATATGCAAATGATTTACATTCCGCTCCTATATTCTTAGACTTGCATGTGTAGGTTGATTGCTTGACTTGTGCTAAGTTGTTAAAATCTGCCAAGACTTAAAATTGGGAAAAGGCTAGATTTTTATTTGGTCAAGT
>NC_041382.1:415313509-415338074 GCF_002162155.2 Triticum dicoccoides
TCGATCCTACAGTTATTCATTTAAGTCAAAGAATAATTGTTGTCATATTTACATGAATAAAACCTTCTATGGTCATACACCCAATGTGAATGGTTTATTGAATCTCTATCATAGTGATACACATATTGATAATATTGATGCAAAAAGATGCAAAGTTAATAATGATAGTGCAACATACTTGTGGCACTGCTGTTTAGGTCATATTGGTGTAAGGCGCATGAAGAAACTCCATGTAGATGGGATTTTGGAATCACTAGATTATGAATCATTTGATAGTTGCGAACCATGCCTCATGGGCAAGATGACTAAAACTCCGTTCTCCAAAACAATGGAGCGAGCTAATGAATTAGTGGAAATAATACATACCGATGTATGCGGTCCAATGAGTGTTGAAGCACGCGGTGGGTATTGTTATTTTCAGTCCTTGAAAGATGATTTGAGTAGGTATGGGTATATCTACTTGACGAAACACAAGTCTGAAACATTTGAAAAGTTCAAAGAATTTCAGAGTGAAGTGGAGAATCATCGTAACAAGAAAATAAAGTTTCTATGATCTGATCGTGGAGGCAGAAATTTGAGTTATGAGTTTGGCCTTCATTTAAAACAATGTGGAATGGTTTCACAACTCACGCCACCTGGAACACCAGAATGTAATGGTGTGTCCGAATGTCGTAACATTACTTTATTAGATATGGTGCGATCTATGATGTCTCTTACCGATTTACCACTATCATTTTGGGGTTATGCATTAGATACAGTGGCATTCACGTTAAATAGGGCACCGTCTAAATCCGTTGAGACGACACCATATGAACTATGGTTTTGCAAGAAACGTAAGCTGTCATTTCTTAAAGTTTGGGGATGCGATGCTTATGTCAAAAGGCTTCAGCCTGATAAGCTCGAACCTAAATCGGAGAAGTTCATCTCCATAGGATACCCTAAATAAACTATTGGGAACACCTTCTACCATAGATCCGAAGGCAAGATCTTTGTTGCTAAGAATGGGTCCTTTCTAGAGAAGGAGTTTTCTCTAGAAAGAAGTGAGTAGGAGTAAAGTAGAACTTGATGAGGTAATTGTACCTTCTCTCGAATTAGAGAGTAGCACATCAGACAAATTCGTTCTGGTGATGCCTACACCAACTAAAGAGGAAGCTAATGATGATGATCATGAAAATTCAGATAAAGTTACTATTGGACATCGTAGGTCGAATAGAGCATGTTCAGCACTAGAGTGGTACAATAATCCTGTCCTGGAAGTCATGTTATTAGACCATGGCGAACCTATGAACTATGAAGAAGCTATGATGAGCCCAGATTCTGATAAATGGCTTGAGGCCATGAAATCTGAGATAGGATCCATGTATGAGAACAAAGTGTGGACTTTGGTGGATTTGCCCAATGATCGGCAAGCCATTGAGAATAAATGGATTTTCAAGAGGAAGATAGACTCTGATGGTAATATGACTATCTACAAAACTCGACTTGTCACAAAAGTGTTTTCGACAAGTTCAAGGGGTTGACTACAATGAGACTTTCTCACCCGTAGCGATGCGTAAGTCCGTCCGAATCATGTTAGCAATTGCCACATTTTATAATTATGAAATCTGGCAAATGGATGTCAAAAACTGCATTCCTTAATGGATATTAAAGAAGAGTTGTATATGATGCAACCAGAAATTTTTGTCGGTCCTAAAGGTGCTAACAAAGTGTGCAAGCTCTAGCGATCCATCTATAGACTGGTGCAAGCATCTCGGAGCTGGAATATACGCTTTGATGAGGAGATCAAAGCATATGGTTTTATACAGACTTATGGTGAAGCCTGTATTTACAAGAAAGTGAGTGGGAGCTTTGTAGTATTTCTGATATTATATGTGGATGACATATTATTGATTGGAAATGATATAGAATTTCTGAATAGCATTGAATAAGAATTTTTCAATGAAAGACCTCGGTGAAGCTACTTATATATTGGGCATCAAGATCTATAGGGATAGATCAAGATGCTTAATAGGACTTTCACAAAGCACATACCTTGACAAGATTTTGAAGAAGTTCAAAATCGATCAGTCAAAGAAAGGGTTCTTGCCTGTGTTGCAAGGTGTGAAGTTGAGTAAGACTCAAACCCCGACCACGGCAGAAGATAGAGAGAGAATGACAGTCATTCCCTATGCCTCAGCCATAGGTTCTATGAAGTATGCCATGTTGTGTACCAAACCTGTTGTGTACCTTGCCATGAGTTTGGCAAGGGGGTACAATAGTGATCCAGGAGTAGATCACTGGACAGTGGTCAAAATTATCCTTAGTTACCTAAGAGGACTAAGGAGATATTTCTCAATTACGGAGGTAATAAAGAGTTCATCATAAAGGGTTATGTTGATGCAAGCTTTGACGCCGATTTGGAAGACTCTCAGTCTCAATCTAGATACATACTCAAAGTGGGAGAAATTAGCTAGACTAGCTCCATACAGAGCTTTGTAGACATAGAAATTTGCAAAAATACATATGGATCTGAATGTGACAGAACTGTTGACTAAACTTCTCTCACAAGCAAAACATGATCACTTCTTAATACTCTTTGGGTGTTAATCACATGGCTATGTGAACTAGATTATTGAATCTAGTAAACTCTTTTGGTGTTGGTCACAAGGCGATGTGAACTATGGGTGTTAAATCACATGGTGATGTGAACTAGATTATTGACTCTAGTGCAATTGGGAGACTAAAGGAAATATGCCCTAGAGGCAATAATAAAGTTGTTATTTTATATTATATTTCCTTATTCATGATAAAGGTTTATTATTCATGCTAGAATTGTATTGGTCGGAAACTTAAATACATGTGTGAATACATAAACAAATATCATGTCCCTAGTAAGCCTCTACTAGACTAGCTCGTTGATCAAAGATGGTTACGTTTTCCTAACCATAGACTTGTGTTGTCATTTGATAATGGGATCTCATCATTAGGAGAATGATGTGATGGAGAAGACCCATCGGTTAGCTTAGCATAATGATTGTTGAGTTTATTGCTATTACTTTCTTCATGTTGAATACATATTCCTTCGACTATGAGATTATGAAACTCCTGGATACCGGAGGAATACCTTGTTTGCTATCAAACATCACAACTTAACTAGGTGATCATAAAGATGCTCTACAGGTATCTCCGAAGGTGTTTGTTGAGTTGACATAGATCGAGATTAGGATTTGTCACTTTGAGTATCGGAGAGGTATCTCTGGGCCCTCTTGGTAATACACATCATAAGCTTGCAAGCAAATGACTAAGGAGTTAGTCACAAGGTGATGTATCACGGAACGAGTAAAGAGACTTGCCGGTAACGAGATTGAACTAGGTATGAAGATACTGACGATCGAATCTTGGGCAAGTAACATACCGATGGACAAAGGGAATCACGTATGTTGTCATAACGGTTTGACCTATAAAGATCTTCGTAGAATATGTAGGAGCCAATATGGGCATCCAGGTTCTGCTATTGGTTATTGACCGTAGAGGTGTCTCGGTCATGTCTACATAGTTCTCGAACCCGCAGGGTTTGCACGCTTAATGTTCGTTGACGATATAGTGTTATATGAGTTATATGTTTTGGTGCCCGAATGTTGCTCGGAGTCCCAGGTAAGATCACGGACATGTCGAGGAGTCTTGAAATGGTCGAGAAGTAAAGATTGATATATAGGATGACGGATTTGGATGCCGAAGTGTCTCGAGACATACCAGGAAGGAATCTGGTCACCAGAAGGATTTCCGGGCTCCCCCGGCAAGTTATGGGCCTTATGGGCCAAAGGAGGGGACAGACCAACCCACAAGGGGCTGGTGCACGCCCTCCCTTATTTGGCCAGCCCTAGGGAATGAAAAAGGGGAGGGCTAGCCCCTCTTGCCTTTCCCTCTCATGGGAGAAAGGAAGGGGGCCACCCTCCCCTGCCTTTCCACGCACTCCAAATAAGGAAAGAGGGGATGTGGCTTGGGAGGGGCCCCAAGTAAGATTCCTCCTACTTGGGCACCTCCTTTGGCTGCTCCTCCCTCCCTCCCACCTATATATATGTGGGAGGGGGTGCCTAGGACAAAACAGACAATTGCCTAGCCGTGTGAGGCGCCCCCCTCCATCGTTTACACCCTCAGTCATATTTTCTTAGTGCTTAGGCGAAGCCACGCGGAGATCACTTCACCATCACCATCAGCATGCCGTCATGCTGTCAGAACTCATCTACTACCTCACCATCTTTCTGGATCAAGAAGGCAGAGGACATCACCGAGCTGAATGTGTGCAGAACACGGAGGTGTCGTACGTTTGGTACTTGATCGGTTGGAGTGTGAAGAAGTTTGACTACATCAACCGCGTTGTTAAATGCTTCTGCTTACGGTCTACGAGGTTACATAGACATACTCTCCCCCTCGTTGCTATGCATCTCCTTGGATAGATCATTGCATGTGCGTAGAAAATTTTTTGTTTTTCATGCAACGTTTCCCAACAACATATAGATCAAAGCTTCGACAAATGATTAAATAAATGATATGCATCGTCGCTTTGAGAAGTATGTGATAAGCAAGAGCTCCCCCTAAATTTGTGCAATATTAATAATTTGTGTTTGAATGCAAACACTACTGCAGGATGATGCTAACACGACACTACGATCAGAGACCCTTCAACGAAACTGTGTGCGATGCATTAATCGCAAATAGTGGTGTGAAAAAACCGTCAAAAAAGGTGCAAAACGCTTGCGATGACGGATGCATCAAACACGGTTCTGATTTTAGTTGCATGTGCAATGCAGGGCATACGATTCAGTTCAATTAACTATTTGCAATGAGGAAGAAGAACAGAAACGGGCGGCCAGATGAATGTGTGTGCGATATACAGCATACAGTTCACTCGAATTAACTGTTTGTGATGAGAAGGAACAATAGAAACGGGCGGCTAGATAAAGGTGTGTGCGATTGAGGGCATACGCTTTAGAAGGATTAAATTGTTTGCGATTAGCCAACAGAACAGAAACGGTCAGCCAGATCAAAGTGTTTGTGATTGATGGCATACACTTCACACGGATGAACTATTTGCGATTAGCCACAACAAACAGAAATAGTTAGATAGATCAACGTGTGTGCGCTAGATGGGCACACATTCTATTTAAAATAAGCATGCGTGATGGTAATAACGAGCGCGCACGGTTGTTGGAACAAGACGTGTGCTGACATTGCCTATTGCGGTGCACCCTATGGTGCAAACGCCATGTACGCGGCCGAGAAAGCGTGCCCACGTTATACCTTCCAGGAATAGTACCGCACTTAGAACCATTAATAAATTTTGAGCCTGCGTCCTGTCACATTCCAAATTGCTACCATGCTATATTTAATTGCAAACCTGTTCACACCGATCAAAACTTAAACGGTTTCCCACTTAGGAGCGTATTAGTACTCGGTTATAAATACTACTATTCCAAGATGACTGCACATTCCTCCTCAACTCCTCGTCCACAAAAACAAACAAATCATTCATCATCGTTCCCTTGCGTCTGCCATGGCCAGCGTGAGTTTTGGTCGAGAGATTGCCACCAGGGAGAGGAGAGCATGGAAGCAGAAGCACGAGAGATGTCCCGGCTCACGGGGAAAGCAGCTGACATGTCTCGCCGTGCTGCCGTAGCAGCACAGAGGTCCCGCCATGCCGCCGAAGCAGCATGGAGGTCCCGCCGCGCCGTCGATGCAGCAGACTGGTCCGGCCGCATCGCGGAAGCAGAAGAGATGTCCCGCCGCGCCGCGAATGCATCAAAGATGTCCTCCCGCACCACGGTGTCCTGGGAAAATGTCTCGCGGGCAGGCAAGGACTCTTACAGGCACATGCATGCGATCGTCCATAGCCATATGGATCAGATCTCCGGCTGGGCGAGGGTGTAGGATGACATGAAAGCCTCGTTTGAACATGCTACCGGCGTCATCCGACAACTAAATGAGAGCAATGCGAAGCTCCGGGCCAAGCGCGACCTACTGAGGGCGAATATCGTCGGAAGTGTGGAGCAGCAGGAGGAGACCACTAACTTGTTGAAGAGGACCGGCGTCATCGTCGAGAAACTTATGGACGAGAATGCCACGCTGCGCATCAAGCGCAGAAGGCTGGTGGAAGTGAAGTTCACCAGAAACGCTAGCTATATGCTTAACACAGGGTACAAGAATGAAGAAACCATGAAACCAACCTAAAATCACTGCCAGCACTTAGTTAGTTAAAGCCCAGGAACCACTTGTGTTACACCGGTGAAGCAGAAGCTCCGAAAGCTGTCCGAGGAGCCAACCATAGGTGGGTTCTTTACTGGCCATAGGTAGGTCCCTTACTGCTGGATCCTCTAAGCAGGGAAAGATCGTAGCTGGTATGAATGGGCTCTTTTATTTCATAGCCGAGAGGCATGAACGGTTGGGGAAAACCCTCTCCTGTGTGGGTCATAAGAGTTGATTATCCAAGCGAGACCTTAGAGGTGCTTTGAGCAGACAGATATGTAGGTTGCTAGGAAGGAGGTAAGCGCTTGTCTTTCTGATTTCAAGAAGTAAGAAGAGGTAAAACTCCTAAAAAACAACTTGATCTATGTTGAAAGTTTATGTCAGCAAGCAAAGAGATTGCCTAGGACTGCATCCATAACTAGAGGACTTGCTTTTCTGCTTGGCTCCCAGGGGAAGTTGGATTGGATAAGAGGAATTGAAGCGCAAGGAAGGCAGTCGGTATTCAAACAACTATTCAGAGTTCCCAACTCTGGGTAAGCAAAAAGATTGAACTAGCCCACGCATCTGCTCCCCTCTCAATCCACCAATAACTCCCATCTCCCAGCATCTCATTCCCCCACCCCGGAGGCTTGTATCTATTTTCCTCCTCTTTAGCCATTACTTCTTTAATCATATCTTTGATCTTCTTTAGGGGCAATTTGAACATGTTCGCATCCCACGGGAAGCGCCACAAACATAGCTCCTTCTACGGGAGATAACTTTCAATCACTTTCATCTCAATTCGTTTCATTGGCTGGTCGAGTGGATGATTAGACACAGGCGGAGTATTCAAGTTGTCCCTACTTCAAGTTGTCCTGACAACCCTCTTGAATGTGGCTCGCTCCTAGTTTTTCTTCCCCCGCCCGTTCTATCTAGGCTGGTGGCTATACCAGATTTCGTGTCGAGCGTTAGAGCTTTTTGAGCGAGCGAGCGAAGCCTTCCTGGAGCTTCCCCCTTCCCTCACCCGAGAATTGCATTTCCGCTTTAGCTTCCCCGGTTTAGTTGGTTTGGAGGATTAATTGATTGGATACCCTGTAGGACGAATAATATCCAAAGACACCAGTCCATCCAATTCCCTAAACTTCAATCAAATCAATAAGAAACTAAAGAAACCGCGGAAGAAAAGCAATGGTTGTTCGGGGATAGGTCCCGCAATGAAAGTATTGTGTTGAATATCCAAGAAAAATGAAGGCTGGCAACGCGCCCTCCCTTCTGCTACCAATCAAAGCGTGGAACTAAATCTCCTATTTTTCCAAGTGAAAGCCGTGCTGACGAATAACCAACCCGCAATGAATAAGGAAGGTTCTCATTACTTTGGCTCTTTCATTTTCCATTTTTATAGGCATTACGATCGTTGGATTTCAAAGACATGGGCTTCATTTTTTAGCTTCTTATTACCTGCGGGAGTCCCACTGCCGTTAGCACCTTTCTTAGTACTCCTTGAGCTAATCTCTTATTGTTTTCATGCATTAAGCTTAGAGGAATCTGTCGATGCTCTCAAGCAGCATCTTGAGGACAAGAAAGAGCTCATCTTCGCTGACCGCAGAGACTAGTTCCTGTGGCCTGCATCAATGCATCAGAAAGTAGAGATCAGTGAGCCAGATTGTTGTCTTCCTTCTTCTTTTGCCCTTGTGTATTTCGAGCGTTGCCGCATGTGGATTTCTTAATTATGTTCCTAAATATGTAAGACAATTATTATGCATTGTCATCGTCCTTATATTCATCAGTCTTGCTATAAGTCGCATTCGATGCTATATAGGTTTGTCGGATCTTACATCAAGATCCATGCAGAACTTTCTTTTTTAGATTTTCTTTTTTCTCTCTTAAATCTCAGTCCAATGAGACATAGCCATGCCGTGAAATAGGGTCTTGGGCGCCATTAATGGAGACGTTGGGAGGGAGGTGCGCGGCGGATAGAGGTCAAAGGGTTCTCCTCTCGATGAACACGCGCAGGGGTCTGATCGCACGCCTCCCGTACTCAAATAGCTACCCTGCACGGCACCTCCTAACCAATAAAAAAGGGGATGCGTGGCGGCACATAATTGGTAAGTAGAACGCCCACGGTTTCAATAATAGTTGTGTTTCCGATTTGTAACGTGACAACACTTGTTCCAGAATGACTTTTTTATTGTTAATGTGTGCGCCTTCGCAAATCGAACAGAAAAATTACCACAACATGTTGGTGCCATGTCACAGCACCATGCCAAGTTTCATGATTTTCAGGCGTGTTTTCGATTTATAGGAATTAAAAAACCAAGTTTCTCAATATTTCCAGCCGAGCCACGACCCCCAGATTTTGAATTTCATTCACATTTCTTGCATGAGACCTAGAAATTCACCCAAGGACACACATGTGATTTTCCAGCCAACTTTGGTGCACTGGAGCATGTTCTTGTAGTTCAAATTTGAATTATGCACATTAAATGCCTGGAAATTCAATTAATGTATAAAAAAGTCCAAACGAACTCGGAATAATTCCAAAATTTAGGACAATACTTCTACTTGGTCTAATCTACCTGTGTAAAAAATTAAGGCGGCAGAAGGTAGTGTATGTCGTTTCGCACACGGAGGTGACACGTTCCCTCTCAGAACCACGAGCCTTCTTGAGAGAAGCTCCGATTTGCAAGAAGCTTATACGAAAGCTTGTCCCAATTCGGCCAAAAAAATTACCACTACATGTTGGTGCCATGTCATGACACCATGCCAAGTTTCATGATTTTCAGGCGTGTTTTGGATTTACAGGAATTAGAAAACCAAGTTTCTCAATCTTTCCGGTCGAGCCACGACGCCCAGATGTTTGAATTTCATTCCCATTTCTTGCAAGGGACCTAGAAATTCACCCAAGGACACACATGTCATTTTTAACCAACTTTGGTGCACTTGAGCATGTGCTTGTAGTTCAAATTTTAATTATGCACATTAAATGCCCGGAAATTCAATTAGTGTATAAAAAAGCCCAAACGAACCCAAAATAATTCGAAAATTTAGCACAATACTTCTATTTGGTCTAATCTACCTATGTAAAAAAATTAATGCGGAAGAAGGCAGTGTATGTATGTCGTTTCGCACACGGAGGTGACACGTTCCCTCTCAGAACCATGAGCCTTCTTGAGAGAATCTTCTACCAAAGCTTGTCTCAATTTGGCCAAAAAAATTACCACAACATGTTGGTGCCATGTCATGACAGCATGCCAAGTTTCATAATTTTCAGCCGTGTTTTGGATTTACATGAATTAAAAAACCAAGTTTCTCAATCTTTCCGGACGAGCCATGACGCCCAGATGTTTGAATTTCATTTCCATTTCTTGCATGGGACCTAGAAATTCACCCAAGGACACACATGTGATTTTTCAACCAACTTTGGTGCACTGGAGCATGTGCTTGTAGTTCAAATTTGAATTATGCACATTAAATGCCCAAAAATTCAATTAATGTATAAGAAAGTCCAAATGAACCCGGAATAATTCAAAAATTTAGCATGATACTTCTATTTGGTCTAATCTTCCTATGTAAAAAGATTAAGGCGGGAGAAGGCAGTGTACGTATGTCGTTTCGCACACGGAGGTGACATGTTCCCTCACGGAACCACGAGCCTTCTTGAGAGAAGCCTCGGTTTGCAAGAAGCTTCTACCAAAGCTTGTCCCAATTCGGCCAAAAAATTTACCACAGCATGTTGGTTCCATGTCATGACACCATGCCAAGTTTCATAATTTTCAGTCGTGTTTTGGATTTACATGAATTAAAAAACCAAGTTTCTCAATCTTTCCGGCCGAGCCACGATGCCCAGATGTTTGAATTTCATTTCCATTTCTTGCATGGGACCTAGAAATTCACCCAAGGACACACATGTGATTTTTCAGCCAACTTTGGTGCACTGGAGCATGTGCTTGTAGTTCAAATTTCAATTATGCACATTAAATGAAAAGAAATTCAATTAATGTATAAGAAAGTCCAAATGAACCCGTAATAATTCCAAAATTTAGCATGATACTCATATAGTTCTATGTTGCCTCTGTAAAAAAAATCAAGAGGGGGAAGCAGCGTATATCATTTCACACACAAAGGTGACACGTCCCCCCTCGGGAACCACGAGCCTTCTCGGAGAAGCTCCGGTTTACAAGAAGCTTATACCCCAAAAACTTGTCCAAATGTGGCCAATTTTTTTAGCATAGCATGTTGGTGCCATGAAATGACACCATGCCAAGTTTCATGATTTTCAAGCTAGTTTTGAATTTCCAGGAATTTAAAAACCAAGTTTCTCAATGTTCCCGGCCGAGCCACGACACCCAGATGTTTGAATTTAATTCCCATTTCTTGCATGGGAACTATAAATTCACCCAAAGACACACATGTGACTTTTCAACAAACTTTGGTGCACTGGAGCATGTGCTTGTAGTTCAAATTTCAATTATGCACATTAAATGCCTAGAAACTCAATTAATGCATAAAAATGCCAAATTAACCCGGAATAATTCCAAATTTAAACACGACACTCATATAGTTGCATGTTCACAGTACCTAAATGTTCCGTAACACCATTTTGTCTTTCAAAACATAATGAAAAAATCAGGTATACCACAAATAGTTTACTAGAAAGAATCGTGTGGGATGGGATGTAAAATATCTTGGCACACCGTCTTGTCTGGCTTAGGCGGGAAGCTTCATCGTCTACAGTCCACCGCCCCCGCTTGAACCACACTTGCGCGCCAGTTTCTCGTGGCACCAAGCGAAATTTTTCTGCCATCGCGGAAATTTCTATCTCCCCGCCCCCTCCCTCCCACCAAAAGCCACATTTCCACTATTCCTCCTTGTGTTCCAAGTTCAAACCTTCACTGCTGCTTACTGGTAGCTCAGCCTCCTCGTCGGTGACCCTTTTTCTTGCAGCGCCGCTTCCCCGTTGGCTACCCTTCTTCTTGCAGCGCCGCCTCCTCGCTGGCGACCCTTCTTCTTGGAGCGCCGCCTCCTCGCCGGCGACCCTTCTTCTTGTTGCGCGGACTCCTCGCCGTCGACCCTTCTTCTTCCTACGCGGCCTCATCGATATGGTCAGGTAATCCACACCCCACCCGCACCATCCTCCTCCTTCCTCGTCCCACATGCCCCGACCGACGGCATGACACTTTCCATCGAAATCATTGTCCCCCTCCTCCAATTAAGCGCCGCCCATAGCCATTTTGCATGTAGTATACATGGATCTCATTAGCATTTGGCAACGGAGAAGCAAATCGCGGCCGCATGCACGCACGAGGTCGCTATGGCTGCCATGTGTGCCGACCGCTAGATCTTGGAGGAGCACCTCGTCTTCGAGGCCACCGTCGACACCGCCATGTGGTTGACTTTAAAACATAGTTCGTGTTATTTTCTCGAGTACACCACCAGTGCCTTCTAGTGATTTGTCCTCTGTAATGTTAATATGCAATCTGATGCTCAGCTAATAGTTTGGTCCTCTAAAATGTAATGTTCGGTTAACAGTTTGGTCCTCTGAAATGTAATGTCCAGTTAATAGTTTGGTCCAACAATTGCTACATTTCATAGTACTGTTCTCAAGCATTCTTTGTTTTGTTAACCGTCTTATCTTCTAGTACATGTTTCTATTCTGCAATGCCGTGCTCAGTTAACTATTTTGGTTCATTTGGTTTGATGTCCATTTAACTATTTGGTTCAATTCTACAATTTGATTTTCATTTGATGTGGGTACAATTTTGTATTGTTATGCATGTGAAATAAATCGAATTTGCCTGTACTCAATACATATTCTACTGATAGTATGGCAACTCTCAGTTAACCTGATCAAGATCTTCCTTGTGTGTATTGCATGGAAACAATGGGAGACACTACGGTTTACCATCGAGGTATGCACATGCATGGTCCTTTCGCTAATAGCACATTATTGTGCAGTTGCAGGAATCATTCTAATATTTAGATTTCTTACAATTTGGTCTTACACATGTAGGTCCTGCTGCCAGAGGCTTAGACCCACTGTTCGAACCATTTTGCATATGGGGAAATAAGATGTCCATGAATATCAGTCAAGTCAAGAAACTTAGAAAGATTGTAAGGATGAAGAAACTTGCGACGAATAATAGCAAGATCTTTGTTTGCACAATGAAGAAGACATCGGTCAACTATAAGATGGTACTAACTCTTTTACCTTGTTTTTGCCCCTTGCGCGATTTCAAAATTTATAACACTGATTTATGCATATCTTTGTTTTCAGTACTTTTTAAAGCAGTTCACCGATGATTACCTCTCAAACTACCTGCATGGTCAAGAGGTGAGGAAGGTATTCATTCAACACCCACGGTACAATATTGAAGTCTTCCTGAAGAGGACGAAGGTTGGGTGGGCAATTATCCATAGCCACTGGCCTAAAGTTGCAAGGATATTCAACACCACTGAAGGCTCAATATTTGCCTTCCGCTTCTGCAGTTTCCCAGATGTGATTCATCTGTCTATTTACCGTGCATGATGCTACTTTCCAAAGGTTTTCGATGTTGCATGTGAAACTTGGTGTTGTTGTGTAATAGCGTAACTGAGTGCCGAAGCTATATGATGTAGTTCGATTATGAAATCCTGGTTGCTGTTATATGGAATGAAATATCTGGTGTGTTTTATAAGAAATATCAATTTGATTACTACATGGATTATCAATAATAGGCTAAGTACCCTGCTTATTGGGGTTTTTTATTGTAGACGGTTACTCAGACAACACCGTGGGCGATGAACTCAAACAACCCACACGATTCCTAGAAAGTAGGCGTGTTCGATCAACTAACAATCACACACGGCTTCAGGCAGAGAACTGTTTACATTAGGCCACCTTGCACAAACGTTTCCACACAAAAAACTATGTGTGATATACATACGAATGGAAATGTCTTTCTGGGATGTACATACGGACAGAAATGATTGGCTTTTGATGCCTCGCCAGATCGCACATGAGCTCATTTTGTGTGCCAGGAGGGCCTATCCCCGACGGTTTCTGGATCGTGTGGGAAGGACCCCCTATCGCCCACACTCACTTGGCGACGGTTCCAAGCGCCATGGCGGAAAGGGGTTAAAAACCATTTGTATAGCAGGTCTCTGCACCAGTGAAATGCACAATCGATTACGATCATGGGTCACTCTTCCATGTCACATATATCTTGGTGGAGCGCACTAAATGATATGAGTGAAGTAACATGCACGCATCATGAAAGACATAAGTGAATGATCATACACAAATAATTGCAGGGATAAGTATTAAGCACACATTAAGCAAAGTATGATCAACTACATGGGAACAAATGTAGTATCAACCAAACAAGTAGCACAGATCAAATGAACATAGTAGCAAAAACTCAATAAACCAAAGAGAAAAAAGCGAGACCCTCTCTCTCTCGAAGCCTAATGATCTATACAATTTCTCCCCCTTTGGCAACAAGTTACCAAAAAGCTCGAAAAGGTATAGAGCTATACGTCTCTCTAGGCACAATCCTTCGGGGATCCTGAAGGGGTCTTCTGGCTTGTGGCTCCATGTGCGTAGATGGCGTTGAGACAACTACATCTGCAAATGCCTCTGAAGATGTCTGCCGAACTGCTGGTGTAGATACTGGAGGTGGCACTGTAGCTATAGCGGTAGGTGCAGAGTGAGTGGTCCTCGTGTCTGCAACTGGCATGACTGAAGAGTTGGTTTCTCTTGGCACTGTCTGGAACCCCTCAGTAGTGGTGTTCTCATTTCCATCTTCAGCATCATCTCTAAGCTTCTCCACAGTAGACTGAATCTCTGTGACCTTGACATCAAGATTGTACATCTTGTCCTCCACAATCTGCTCTAAGCTCTCCTGGTTCTTGGCTAAGTTGGCCAGACTTCGCTCAATCCTCAGTGTTTCTTCCAACAGATATGTCATCTGGTCTTGCTTTGTCTAGAGATTTGCAATGGGAGCATTGGGAGTTGTAGCTTCTTTTGATGTTGCTGCTGCCTGAGCCTTCTCTTGATCCTCAACTGATGTGGGGTGTGAGGGATCCATCACCACCACATTATCCTCGAACTCTGGCTGAAGAGGGAGGTGCTCATGATCTAGTAGATATGTGTTTTTACCAACTTTGGAGTTGATAAGCATCTGAATGTGTGGGGCATATCCACAAGACCTCTTCTGGTCGGCAACTGTCCTCTTGACCATATCTACAATCAAACTCATAACTTTGAACTTCTGCGGCGGTGAGTCAAATAAATGAAGCATATTGGTGGAGTGGCCATGTATCATCTTGTCATCTCCAGACTTGGGCAAAAGAGTATGCCTCAAGATACTGTTAGTTGTGGCCAACCCTGCTAGCAGATGCTTGACTGACCCAAGCTTGTGGCTCTCAACATCCTTTGGAGGAGATTCCTTGCACATATTTGCTATTGTGTTGTGATCCATCCTGGGCTTACCATAAACACCAACACCATCTTCATCTTCCTTTGGGGCATTAATAAGTGCAGCCCCCTCAGAGATTGATGATTGGTACTTGTGTCCCTCAGCCATCCATGCAATCTTCCCATCTGGATAGAAGTGTGTTGTAGAGTAAAATTACATGATCATCTCATCGTTCCACTTGGTGAGCTTCTGACCAACAAAGGCATCAACTCTGGCAAGTCTGAAGCTCTCATGAACGTGGGGGAAATAATCTTCATTTGCATCAATGTATTTCCAGTCCACCCAATTCATGTCACTGACAATGGGCTTCTTATCAAGCAAAACTGTCTCATAGAAATCTTGTTGTTCTCTGGTGTGGAAACGGTAGTCACAACCAGTCCTCCTCCAAACTGAATAGGGATCCACTTTCCTCCACTCTCGCAGACCCTTGTCCTTCCTGAGCATCATGTTTTCTGCAACAGGGTGTGCATTGTCATGGTCTGGGATCTTGGGCTTCAGGTTCCTGAGCACTAGTGGTTAATTAATCATCATCCTCAACCTCAGACACTAGGGCCTTGTTCTTCTTAGTAATTGGAATGTTTCTTGTTGACCTCTTGGGTGTAGAAAACTTGGGCTTGGAGGGAGCAGCTTTATTCATAGCATCTGCCATGAGTTTCTGTGTCTTAGTTGGAGGTGCTTCAACATGTTCTTCCTTGTGCTCCTCCTGATCATCTTCCCTCATGGAAGGTCGGCCAATAACTATAGCAGGTGTCTTTCTAGCCCTTTTTTTCTTGCTGGCATCACCCTCTTCATCACTTGGTTCTTCCAGTGTGAAGGTCATTGTATCTTGTGGAGCTGATGATTTGTGTGCCTTTGACATTGGGACTCTCCTGACAGCAGTCTTCTTTTTGGCACCTGGTTTAGTGGTAGCGGCAGAGCCATATTCCTTTCTGAGTACTGACTTCTTGGAAGAGACCTCATCTTCCACAAAATCCTCATCCTCACTGTCTGAGGTTCTCTTCTTTCTTGTCTTGGTGGCAGCCTTTGGTAAGTTGCTTGGAGTGCTTCTGCTGGCATCATCATAGCTCTCATTGGGACTAGAGCCCTCACTGAGCTCAACATTCTGTTGAGACTGGTTCTGACTATCACTTGCACTTGACATCTTTGCAAACAGACCCTGTGAATAGATGGGTATGGGTAGAGTAGATGAGTTATCATGAAAAGCAGATAGTTTTTCAAAAATTTGAGTCTAAACTTTAGTATTAGTTTTTCATAGAAAGCATTTCGGAGCTACTGAGTTGATCATTTCAGTGACATCGAAGCACTCAGAGCCTAAACACACCATTTCGATTGGACCGAGTTGTGGTTCGGTGGCTCCGAGATGCTAGAGTTTCACTGAATTTTACTTTCGGTCTCACCGATCAGTACATTTTGGTGGAACCGATTTGTACTTGTGCAATGGCCAGGGCCAATCGGTGGGACCAAAATTTTCAATTCGGTCGATTTGAGATGGATATCTCCTCCTTTGTAACCGACCTTGTGTAACCCTAGCCCCCTCCGGTGTCTATATAAACCGGAGGGTTTTAGTCCGTAGGACAACATACAATCATACCATAGGCTAGCTTCTAGGGTTTAGCCTCTCCGATTTCGTGGTAGATCAACTCTTGTAATACTCGTATCATCAAGAATAAATCAAGCAGGACGTAGGGTTTTACCTCCATCAAGAGGGCCCGAACCTGGGTCAAACATCGTGTTCCCTGCCTCCTGTTACCATCTGCCTTAGACGCACAGTTCGGGACCCCCTACCCGAGATCCGCCGGTTTTGACACCGACATTGGTGCTTTCATTGAGAGTTCCTCTGTGTCGTCACTGTTAGGCTTGATGGCTCCTACGATCATCGACAGTGATGCAGTCCAGGGTGAGATTTTTCTCCCCGGACAGATCTTTGTGTCCGGTGGCTTCGCACTGTGGGCCAACTCGCTTGGCCATCTAGAGCAGATCGAAAGTTACGCCACTGGCCACCAGGTCAGGTTTGGAAGCTTAAACTACACGGCCGATATCCGCGGAGACTTGATCTTCGACGGATTCGAGCCCCTGCCTTATGCGCCACGCGGTCACGATGAGTACGATTTAGCTCTACCATCGGACAGTGTTCAAGAAATCGCACTGGCAGCCGCTCTGGCCCTCAATTCGGAGCCAGTTGCGCCATCCCTGGACGGGTGGATAGACCCTGCCACGGAGGGCGAATCCTTTGTGGCGATCAAGCCGAATATCGACCTTACCCTTCACGAGAGTCGTGTTGCTAAACTACCGGATCCTTCTCCAGCCACGGACTCTGAACCGCCTGCGCCTGTTCCTGTCGAATCAGATTGGGCGTCGATCATGGAGTTTACCTCTGCGGATATTTTTCAGCACTCGCCCTTTGGCGACATACTGAACTCATTAAGGTCTCTCTCCTTGTCAGGAGAGTCCCGGCCGAACTATGTCCGGTAGGATTGGGATGCGGATGACGAAGAAATTCGCTGCCCACCCACCACCCACTTAGTAGCCACTGTCGATGACTTAACCGACATGCTCGACTTCGACTCCGAAGACATTGACGGTATGGATGGCGATGCGGGAGATGAACAGGAACCACTGCCCATAGGGCACCAGACGCCCACTTCATCACATGACGTATACATGGTGGACACACCAAAAGAAAACGACGACGAGGAACGGAAGGAAGCAACGAAGGGTTGTCCCCTTGAGAAGCAGTCAAAGCGGCGGTGTAAGCGCCGCTCCAAATCCCGCCTCGGCAGAAACGACGATCATATAGACCCAGCGTTAGAGCAGGGTGAACCATCGCCGGACCACGGCAACACGGAGAATCAAACCGAACAACCCGACTCTGTCAAAGATAATAACCCGGACGACATCACACCGGACAGACACCCGGAGCAACAGAATGCCCATCAAAGGCTTGTCGCCACTGCGAGGAGTCTAAAAAAGCAGAAGCAAAGGCTCAAGGCTGCGCAAGACACACTCAGAATCACATGGAGTAAAGTAGTCAACACAGCAGCGAAGTACGGCGGTAATCGCCACACCAAGAGCTACCCGAAGCGGAAGTTGCTACCTGAATTCGATGAGGAGGCCTTAGATCCCCCGCAACCAAAAATTAAAACGGCCATCTGGCCGGATAGACGACCTCACGGCCAACATAGAGCGGCAAACAACGCTGCAGATAAGCCAATACGCGATCCACGCGAGGGCTCGCATCAAAAGGACGGTGCAACCAGATCCATCTATGGACCACGCAAGCGCGCTCCAGCATACGATGCAACACAACAAACATCCGAACACCACGGTACACCCAGATACAGGGGTGCCGCACACCCCCTATGTTTCACCGACGAGGTGCTGGACCATGAATTTCCAGAGGGATTCAAACCCGTAAACATAGAGGTATACAACGGAACAACATACCCTCGGGTCTAGATTGAGGACTATACCCTCCATATCCATATGGCTCGAGGAGATGATCTCCACGCCATCAAGTACTTACCCCTCAAGCTCAAAGGGCCAGCTCGGCACTAGCTTAAAAGCCTCCCCGAAAGCTCCATTGGAAGCTAGGAAGAGCTCAAAGACACTTTTCGGGCAAATTTTCAAGGGACTTATGTCCGACATCCGGATGCGGACGATTTGAGTCACATAACTCAACAGCCCGGAGAGTCAGCCCAAAAGCTTTGGAACAGGTTTCTTACTAAAAAGAACCAAATAGTCGATTGTCCGGACGCCGAAGCTTTGGCAGCTTTTAAGCACAGCGTCCGAGACGAATGGCTTGCCAGACACCTCGGCCAAGAAAAGCCAAGAATAATGGCAGCATTAACAAGCCTCATGACCCGCTTTTGCGCAGGCGAGGACAGCTGGCTAGCCCGATGCAGCACCAGCGACCCCAGTACATCCGAAGTTAGAGATGGAAACGGGAAATCACGATGCAGCAAAAATAATAAGTGCCAGAATAAAGAAGACAGCCCGAAGAGCACGGCGGTAAACGCCGGATTCAGAAGCTCTCGGCCAGGTCAGCAAAAGCCGCCCTCTAAAGGCGCCAGAGATGAACTATCCAGCCTAAACAAAATTCTGGACCAAATATGTCAGATCCATAGCACCCTCGATAAACCTGCAAATCATACCCACAGAGAATGTTGGGTCTTCAAGCAGTCCGGCAAGCTCAATGTCGAACATAAGGGTCAGGATACACCAAGCGAAGATGAGGATGAGCCTCGCAAGCAAAGCACTGGGGAACAGAAGAAATTTCCAGCAGAAGTCAAAATAGTAAACGTGTTACACGTGATAAAGGGGAGAAATAAAGCAGCACTCCTAAATAACCTATCACCACGGAGTTTTGCCACTGGCCGTCTCAACCGATCACCTTCGACCATCAGGATTACTCGGCAAGTATCCAGTGCGCAGGATGGGCTGCCTTGGTATTAGATCCAATAATTGACGGATACCACTTCACACGAGTCCTGATGGACGGTGGCAGCAGTCTAAACCTGATATATCAGGACACAGTCCGAAAAATGGGGATAGACCCAATGAAAATTTGCCACAGCAATACTACCTTTAAAGGAGTAACGCCAGGCTCAGGGGCTCATTGCACGGGCTCCCTGCTACTAGAGGTTATATTCGGCTTCCCCGATAACTTCCATAGCGAAAATTTAACCTTCCACATTGCTCCATTCCAAAGTGGCTATCAAGTGCTACTTGGACGCGACGCTTTCGCTCGCTTTAATGAAATACCGCATTACGCTTCCCTCACGCTTAAGATGCCCGGTCCACGTGGCATCATTACAGTAAATGGAAATATTGAGCGATCCCTGCGCATCGAAGAGAGTGCGGCTGCATTGGTAGCCGCACACTAAAACAGCCTCACCAACTAAAGAATTCGGTAGGTCGTCAAGACCACGGACACGGTTAGACGGGTCCGGCGCAGCTATACGTAATTCATACAGGTTTGATGGCCACTCCCCTATTACAAATACAAGGGGCTCAACGCGCGCAGACAAGTGGCAATTTTTACTCACCTTGAATTGTACATGGTTTCTTTAAACCTACCTTTTTGCACGACAACTTTTCACCTAAGTTCCTCTCTTTTACAGATGACCATCATGCTACACCCGTCGAGGATACGGCACAATGGAGACACAGGCGCAGACGTGCAGCAGGGACCCGTTCCAAGGATTCTTTTTAGATTAAGACCTCGCGCCAACCTTTTTTACTGTCTCTTGTTGATACACATCCCTCGGATTCTCAGTACAATTGAGAAGGATGCTGACGTCTTGGCATGTGGCCACGTCAGAATAATGCATGTACCTGGACACCAGGGGCTTCTTACAAAGGGCACTGTTTAGGCCCGGTGTACACCATAAAGACTGAATACCTTAGGGAGTGTTCGGTGTCGTGAGTTTGGCCTTATATGCATCAGCTCCGAATCATGTCTTTGGTCAAATGTTGGGTTTGCCCGGCTCCTGTGTTTTGCTGCCTTACGTTCTGCTCTATCGGCTAAGGTGGCACCAGGAGAACTACTGCGATTGTGCCCTGGTTCATCCGGATGAGCACCTCAGTAGAGAAAGCCGAAAACTGACTGTCATGATATAGCGTGAGACTGGTCAACCACTCGATGACCTATCGGAATCTTAGAATTCCTCCGTGTTAGCGAAGGAACGTTTCCCGGCCAGGCATGTACGCACCCCGAATTCGGGTGAGTGCGGAGCCACCAGGGGCTATATAGTAGCCCCACTGTCAAACTCCTCTGGCTAAGTGAAAGTGTTAAAGCATTATAGTCCGGTTACCTAGTTCACTGCGCTATCACCTCCTTAATAGGACCAAGACGTTGGATTAAATATGAACACGCGTCTTCTGCGAACACCTCCGCATTATATGCGTGGGGGCTAAAGCCGACGACTGCAATCTTTCAGGTTATATACATATATACATAAACGGCCGCACGGGAGGTATCACAATACTTTCGGGCAAAAGTATAAATACAGCCTTGATAAAATTAATAAAACATTGTTTTTACAATGGGAATACATGTCACTCAAACATAACATTCTTCGAGCACTGGGCCTCTATTGAACGAGCGCCCTCAAGAACTTCTTCAAAATAGTGCTCAACAGCCACTCGGCCTATTGCCGAACCCTGCGCCGCGACAGTGGTGGCATCTATCTCCGCCCAGTATGTTTTGACACAGGCAAGGGCCGTCCGCGAGCCTTCTATGCACGCCGACCTCTTCATCGCATTAATGCGTGGCACCGCACCAAGGAACTGCTGCACCAAGCTAAAAAACTTGTTTGGCTTTGGCCTTTCCGGCCACAGATGATCCACAACAGACCTCATGGCGAGTCCGGACAATCTATTGAGTTCGGCCCATTCGGCAAGATGATCAGTCAATGGAAGCGGACGTTCTGGAACGTTAAATTGCGACCAGAACAGCTTGTCCACTTCACGATCTGTCTGATCTCGGAAGTATTCGGCTGCGTCGACAGCGCTCGCCGCTAAATCCAGATATGCGTCGGTCGAACTCCACAGCCGATCCAGAGGGGCATACCGTGGATCGCCAAACTTCCTCCGCAGCATAAAGGGCTTCCCAGCCACAATAGCACCGGCTTCACGCAGTTCCTCCTTCTTTGCTCTCATTGCAGAGCGGGTGTCTTTGGTCACCATTGTGGCCTTTTCGAGGTCCGTAGCCTTCGCCCGGCTTTCTTCTTCAAGAAACTGGCAACGGTCGGCAGTGTCTTTTAACTTCACAACCATTTTGGCCATTTTCTCTTTGCTCTCGCTATGCGCGGCCTTCTCGGCTCTCAACTCTTCGGCCGCCTTCAAAGCGACCGCATTACTACTCCTTGCTTGCTCCATGGCTCGGTCAAGCTCCGCCCGCAAGGCCTCCATGGTGGCAGCTCCATCTATAGTCACAACATATTAAAGATACTGGCATCACGCTGCTCTTACTATGTGATATCCACTATAAATATCACCTACCCTGGGCCTCATCAAGCCGCTTGTTAACAAGCTCGATGTCGGCATCCGGCATCCAGTTGCCGCTTTAGTTCGGCAACCCCGTCAGTCCGGCTAGCCACCGGAGCTTCAGACACCTACACATAACGGCAGTCTGGTTATTACCTGGAACTATGATCCTCTGTTCGCCGCCGTTCTCGACGACAACCAGAATCTCAGGGGCTACTATCTACACAGGGCACACCTAAAAATGTGCGGTACCACCACAAATGCATATCATTCCACGTACCTCAAAGCCCGTCAGTAGACTCATAAAGGCTTCATGCAACCCGTTTTCGGCGGACGAAACCCTTTCAATCACCGTACACATTAATGTACGGTGCTCTTCTGAGATAGTCGCTCGCTCTAGCAGACCCTTCAGTACGTCCGACCGCATACCAGGTGGTGCCAGACTCTTTTGATTGCTCTCTTCAAGAGCCGGATACGGAGGGCTTCGGGTGACCATGGGATTACCTTCTGGCCTTGCCGGATCCGGAGAAACTCTCCATGACGACACTTCAAGGTCCCCCACTTCTTGAGCCAGGGAGTCCGGGGGAGGCGTTTCGCTCTCCATCATCTCCGGAAGAAGATCCCTCGAAGACGAGCTCTGCTGAGAAGGGCTCAGATCCGAACTGCAAGATAGATGCTTCGATTATCTTCCTCAGAAGTAAGGTAGTATATTTTCATTATTAAGTACTTTTTGATTACTTATAGCTCGTTAGAGGGCTGATCCCCGCACGGACTTTGTGCGGCAAGAGCACCCTCCGAGGCGGGACCCTCTGGTGGAGTTTTCTTCTCCCGTTTGGAAACCTTGGTCTTTGGACCATCAGAGGTAGTCCTCTTCCTCCCCCGGGGCGAGGGAATGTCAGATTCCTCCCCTTGTCTATCCTCCCTCACGGAGGTGCTCGTTCCCTCGGTTGGAATACGTAGCGGTGGGGCCCCGCTTTCGCCCTCTTTATTCCCCCTTTATCTTCCTTTGAGGGCACCAGGCAAGGTGCTGGCTCGAGCATCTATTCCAGCACCGGATTGTCCAACCCTTCGGGAAGGGGGCCCGAACACCGGATCATCTTCGCCTTTGTTATCCAGTCCTGGTCAAAAAGCGATTCTTCAGAATGACGTGATGATGAATGAAAGACAGTGTGTTCAGCTAGAGGATTACTTACTTGGGCCGCGGTGCGGTTGCTGCTCAGGCCCACGTCGTCGGAGGTGTCCGGACGCTCTATTTGGGGTCTGAAGAACGACTTGTACATCTCCTCGTGCGTCAGGCCGAGGAAATTCTGAATAGCGCGCGGTCCTTCTGGGTTGAATTCCCACAAGCGGAGGGGCCGGTGTTTGCAAGGCTGGACTTGACGAACCAGCATGACTTGCACTACCATAACCAAACTAAAATCTCCCTTGAAGAGATCCCGGATGTGGCTCTGCAGTATGGGCACATCCTTGGCTGGACCCCAGCTCAGCCCCCTGCTGATCCATGACATCAGTTGTGGTGGAGGGCCCGAGCGAAAGGCGGGGGAAGCTACCCACTTGGCACTTCTTGGAGCGGTGATGTAGAACCACTCCCGTTGCCATAATCCGTACACCTCTGGAAAGGAACCTTTTGGCCATGGAGCTCCAGCAATCTTGCTTATTAATGCACCCCCGCACGCTGCATACTGCCCCTCGACCGTCTTCGGCTTCACATCAAAGGTCTTGAGCCACAGGCCGAAGTGAGGGGTAATGCGGAGGAAGGCCTAACATACGACAATAAATGCCGAGATGTGGAGAAAGGAATCCGGGGCTAGATCGTGGAAATCAAGCCCGTAATAGAACATCAAACCCCTAACAAAGGGATCCAGAGTGAGGCCTAGTCCTCGGAGGAAGTGGGAGATGAACACGACGTCTTCATTGGGTTCAGGAGTAGGGACGACCTGCCCTTGGGCGGGCAGCCGATGCGATACTTCGGCGGTCAAGTATCTTGCCTCCCTCAACTTCTTGATATCCTATTCCGTGACGGAGGAGAGCATCCACCGGCCCTGGAGGCTGGATCCAGACATGATTGAAGGTCCGAAGCACCTAACCTGGGCTTTGGGTGTTAGAACTCGAGGTGGGGGAAGGATTCAATTGAGCATGGGGGAAAAAATTAAAAGCCTTGACCCTTTATAAAGAGGGTGAATATCAAGCGTCCTCCTCGTGGCCATTTGGGACTTGCCTAAAATCTAGGAGTCCTAGGCACGGTTGGGTTACCCACGACCGTATTGATGAGAATCCCGTAATAAGGGGGACACAATCTCTTCTTTGACAAGACGTGTCAAGAAACTGCCTCGCGTTATGTGCGGGGCTAGTTAAAGAAAAACGGTTCGAATAATCACTGTCACATCCCTAGTTCTGACAATGCCTAGTGCATGCATTAGAGTGTTACATCATGTTTAAATTTCATTTAAACCTGAGATGGGGATTGACTAAGCCCTAACACCAAATGAATTCAACTAGGGTCAAAATAAAACCTTTTTCATTGAACTCAAAATGTCCTCTAAAAATGTTCAACATTTGTGGTTTGAGGTGGAAGCATCTACCAAAAATGGTTTATATTTTTGCAGGGCATATTTGGTCACTGAATTAAACCATATTGTATTTGACTTTGGGCATTTAAATACTATAAATAATTTAAATGTTCAAATAAATGTTGGAAAATTGTTAGGGGTCACTGAAATAATTCAGAAAACACCCATAACTGTTTCCAGGATTTTATAAAATGATTTGATATTTTAAATCAAATCAAAAACAAATTGCAGAAAATAGAAAAGATAAAACAGAACAGAATTATAAAAGAGAGAGAGAAGGAAGTACCTGGCCTCACCCGTGCAGCCCAGCCGGCCCAGCTCCTCCCGCGGCCCAGCCCACCTGGCCCCCTT
>NC_041382.1:415338522-415391238 GCF_002162155.2 Triticum dicoccoides
CCACAACCCCCTCTTCCTCCCCACCGCTCCACGGGCCTCCGGAAGCCCTGCATCGCCGCCACGTCGCCGTTCCCCTCTTCGGGCTCCGACCATCATCGCCGTCGAATTCGCCGTCTCCAGCGCGTCTCCGAGCCCGCTTCGACGCCCACTGCAACCGCGGTGAGCCCCTGAGTCGTTTCCCCCTTCTCCCCTGGTCTCTTTCGACCTCTAGGCCTTAGCCCCACCTTGGCCGAGAGCTCCACGCCGCTGACCATGTCGCCGCCGTGGCCTGAGCTCGAACGGGTCGCGCCCGTGCATCTCACCGAGCTCGTGGTGACTCCAGGAGGCTGCGCAGTGCTTTACCTCACTCGCCCGTGCTCCACAACGCCGTTTTCGCCGAGGTCCGAACTCCGGCGCCGCCGCGAGCTCCATTCCGGTGAGCTCCGGCCACCCCAGCTCGAGCTGTTGCCACCCCTGGATGCGCACGAAGCCCAGCAACCCATAGCCGTAAACCACACCCGAAACCATCCCCTGTAACACTTTCCCGGGGCGTTTCCGTCGTCGGATTCGGTCGCCGCCGGCCGAACTCCGGTGGCCGGTGATGTGGTACGTCATTAGCCACTGATGACCCCACTAATTAACCTCCAGTGAAACTGACAGCCGGGCCCCACATCCTAACTAACTGGCTAACTAAACTAGATTAAGTTTAATCTAATTACCCTGGACCCACACGTCAACATTGACTGTGCTGACGTGTCGTTGACTGGGCCCACCTGCCAGCGACCTAAACGAGCCCTAAGTCACTGACTAATGGGACCCCCTGGTCAGGTTTGACCCGGGGCAGCCCTGTTGACTTGCTGATGCAAGCATGACGCAGTGCTGATGTCATAACTCATTTTCTGGATTTAATTTAATTCTGAAATTCCACAAAATGCCCAAAACTTCTAAAAATCATAGAAAATTAACCGTAACTCCAAATGAAATAAATTATATATGAAAAATTATCAGAAAAATTCAAGGAATCCATCTGTACCATTTTCATGCATGTTAGAACAACTTATAGCTGCTGTTTAGCACAAATCAATTAAAGGGCATTTATTTAATCACATATGGAGTTTGAATTTGAATCTTGGATTCAAACCAACTTCATTTAATCTGTTGCTAGTTGCATTAGCTCAAACACATTCATTTTGCCATGTCATGATCATGCATCATATTGTGCATTGCATTGATTGTGTTCCCTTTTGTGTTGCCGGTATTTGTCCCCTCTCAATAGACGTGATACCGATGATGTGATCGTTGACACTGATGAAGACTCAATGCTATCTTCAGAAGTGCCAGGCAAGCAAAACCCCCTTGTTCATTCCGATAAAATCCCACTCTCTCGCTCCTGCTCTCTTTTACTGCATTAGGACAACAACGACATATTTGGTACTTGCTGCGGTAGCTGAACCCCTTTATCCTTTGCATGACCTGTCATTGCCACAGTAAATAGATGAAACCCACTAGCATGAGTAGGAGTTGTTTGAGCCCTGATGTGCCTACTCATTCATGCTTGTTTGTCATGCCTGCTACTGCTTAGAGTTGAGTCAGGTCTGATTCATCGGGGATGAATCAGAGGCGTGTGAACATGTCCTACTGTGTGTGAGCTAAGTGTGTGAACACGATTTGGTAAAGGTAGCGGTGAGAGGCCATGTAGGAGTACATGGTGGGTTGTCTCATTGCAGCCGTCCTCAGGAACTGAGTTCTGTGTTTGTGATCCATGACCAGCTACTACCACACATTGGAATGCTTAAGTGCCCCTCTCGACTTATTAATCAACTTGATCTCTGTCCAGGAGTTGCAACTAGTTTCTGGTGTTTGTAGGCAGTGTTAGTAGTCTACCAAGTGGCACCCGGTACAGGTGGGCTTGGGACAGACTAGGCACAATGGCCCGGTGTACCAAGTGGCACCCGGTTGGTGGGCTTGGGAACCCTGCACACATCGTTTGGGGCCGTAAGCGACACCCCGGCCGGATCTCCTTGCGGATGGAACCCGAATAGGCGATAAACCTGGACTAGAGACTTGTTCGGTTAGTCAGGTCGTGGCCGACTCCCTCGCCCGGCTTCCGCTTGAAGGTTGCCGAGGTACATGACGTGTACAGGGCGGTAAGTGGCGAGAGCGTGTGTGAAGAAGTACACCCCTGCAGGGTTAACATCATCTGTTCGAATAGCCGGATTCCTCGGATATGGAAACGTGGACCCCTTATATCAGTTCATAGACAAGTGAAAGTGGATACTCTAAAATACGCAAGATAAGCGTGAGTGCTATGGATGGCGTTCTCGTAGGGAGACGGGAGCGGATCCATAGTGGTGTATTGATATGGTGAATATGTGGACTCGTGTGCGCCACCTCAAAAGAGTTACTCGCAGTCGTAGTTCAGGATAGCCACCGAGTCAAAGCTGGCTTGCTGCAGTTAAACCCCACCATCCCCTTTGTTGATAATGATGCATATGTAGATAGTTCTGATGTAAGTCTTGCTGGGTACATTTGTACTCACATTTGCCTATTTATGTTTTTGCAGAGAGACTTCGGTCTCGCTAGTAGTTTCGCGTGGACTTCGACGTTTAGCTTGTTACCTCAGCTACGATCTTGTGCCCTCGGCAGTATCTGGCAGATAGTCAGGCTTCTCAGCCTTTTTCATTTATAGTGGTCTGTACTCAGACATGATAGTTTCCGCTTGTGCTTTGACTGGTATGCTCTGATTGTTGGGTCATGAGACCCATGTTTGTAATGTCTCGCTCCTCGGAGCCTATTGAATAAACTACTTGAGTCGTAGAGTCATTTTGTGATGCCATGTTGTATTGCACATATCGAGCATATTGTGTGTATGTTATTGAAATGCTTGGTATGTGTGGGATCTGACTATCTAGTTGTTTATCTTTAGTAGCCTCTCTTACCGGGAAATGTCTCCTAGTGTTACCGCTGAGCCATGGTAGCTTGCTACTGCTCTGGAACACTTAGGCTGGCCGACATGTGTCCTTCTTCGTTCCTGTGTCTGTCCCTTCGGGGAAATGTCACGCTTTGAGTACCGGAGTCCTGTTAGCCCGCTACAGCCCGGTTTACCGGAGTCCTGCTAGCCCAGTGCTACAGCCCGGACCCACTTGCTGATGACCGACACGTTCGAAGCTGGGTCATGGATGCCTGTCCCTGTAAGTCTGTGCCACTTTGGGTTTACGACTAGTCATGTCAGCCCGGGCTCCTTATCATATGGATGCTAGCGACACTATCATATACGTGAGCCAAAAGGCGCAAACGGTCCCGGGAAAAGGTAAGGCGACACCCGTGGGGATACCGTGCGTGAGGCCGCTGTCACGTCCCTAGCTTCTGATGCTGCCTAGTGTTGCATTTTGTTTGCATCATGTTTAATTTTCATTGAAACTTGAAATGGGGATGTCCAAACCCTAGTACCAAATGGAATTCAAATAGGTTCAACCTAAAAATAATTTCAGTGAATCCAAATGGCTTTCAAAAATGTTCATCATTTCTGGGAAATGCTAGAAGTAATAACCAGAGGTGTTGCACAATTTTTTCATGACATATTTGGGCTCTGAATTAAATCTTATAGTATTTGCATTTGGGCAATTAAATGCTATATAATATTTTAAATGTCCAAATAATTCTGAACTTAAGTGGGGGCTGTTGGAAATATTACAAACAGATCCCACAATTATTTTCAGGGTTTTTGAAAATGCCTTAGCATTTTAATTAAGTTAAAACAAATGTCATAAATAGAAAACAGTAACTAAAATAGAAAACAGAGAGAGAGAGGAAACTACCTGGCCACTTACCTGGCGCAGCCCACCTGGCAGCCCACTGGCCGGCCCAGCACTGTGCTGGCCCGTGCCAGCCACCTGCTTCCTCTCGCCAGGCAGGCAGAGAGGAGCGCGCCCGCGCACGCCGAGCTCGCCACGCAGCTCCCTGGCCGCCTGCCTCGCCTGGACAGCGTGGCGACGCCTCGAAGCCACTCCTCGGCACTGCCTCGACCCCTCCGACACCCCATTCTCCCCCTGGCTCTCTCCCTCGTCCTCTCCCGTTATGCCCGAGCGCAGCCGTCGCCGCCGCTTGCCGCTGCCGCGACCACCGCCGTCCCCTCGTCCCATGACCATGCCCAGCAGCTCCGAAATCGAGCACCCCATCCCCACGCCGAAGGAAACAACCCGGAGGGCTCTGCTTCATCGCCATCGACCCGTCTTCAACCTCGGGACATCGGAGATCGTCATCGCCGTTCCGTCGCCTCTGAGCTGTCCCCGAGCGCGCTGAGCCTCCCTACGACATCACCGTGAGCCCCTGAGTTTTTCCCCTCACCTCCCCCTCTCGCTAGCTTCCTCTAGCCACCGCCCCACGAGCTCCCGAGGCCGCCGTCCGCCATGGCCGACCTCCTGCTCACCGCTGAGCTTACCACGCCCAGCTGTGCTATCCACCGTGCTCCCTGGGCCCCCTAGATGCGGCCTAGCTACCTGGTTCCCTCGAGGGCGAGCCATAGCCCTGCGCCCGTGCACCACCGAGCTCCGGGCCGCCATAGCCACTGCTGCTTGCACTGCTCGATGCGGACGAGCACGGGCAACGCGTAGATGCCCTCCGCCACACTTTTGGTGGCCGGAGGAGCGATCCCTAAGCCCTCTGCCGTGCCTGTTGCCGCCGGCGTTGAGCCGCCGGCCTGTTTGGGCCATTTGACCGGGGTTTGACCTCCCCCTGTGTCACTGACATGCGGGACCAGCCCGCCTAATTAATCTAGGTTAGTTTAATTTAAAACGCTAACTAACCCAGTTAGTTAGGTTAGTCACTGACACGGAGGACCCACTGGTCAGTTTGACCTGGGCTGCCCGTTGACTCGCTTACGTCATGCTGACGTAGTGCTGACGCAGTAAATTCTTTTCTGGATTTATTTTTATATAGGAAATTCCAGAAAATGCCTAAAACTTCAATAAATCATAGAAATTCAACCGTAACTCCAAATTAAATAAATTATATATGAAAAATTATCAGAAAAATTCAAGGAATCCATCTGTACCATTTTCATGCATGTTAGAACAACTTATAGCTGCTGTTTAGAACAAATCAATTAAAGGGCATTTATTTAATCACATATGGAGTTTGAATTTGAATTTTATATTCAAACCAACTTCATTTAATCTGTTGCTAGTTGCATTAGCCCAAAACACATTCATTTTGCCATGTCATGATCATGCATCATATTGTGCATTGCATTGATTGTGTTCCTTTCTGTGTTGCCGGTATTTGTCCCCTCTCGATAGACGTGATACCGATGATGTGATCGTTGACACTGATGAAGACTCAATGTTATCTTCAGAAGTGCCAGGCAAGCAAAACCCCCTTGTTCATTCCGATACAATCCTACTCTCTCGCTCCTGCTCTCTTTTACTGCATTAGGACAACAACGATTCATCTGTTACTTGCTGCGGTAGCTGAACCCCTTTATCCTTTGCATGACCTATCATTCCACAGTAAATAGATGAAACCCACTAGTATGAGTAGGAGTTGTTTGAGCCCTGTTGTGCCTACTCATTCATGTTTGTTTGTCATGCCTGCTACTGCTTAGAGTTGAGTCAGGTCTGATTCATCGGGGATGAATCAGAGGCGTGTGAACATGTCCTACCGTGTGTGAGCTAAGTGTGTGAACACGATTTGGTAAAGGTAGCGGTGAGAGGCCATGTAGGAGTACATGGTGGGTTGTCTCATTGCAGCCGTCCTCAGGAACTGAGTTCTGTGTTTGTGATCCATGATTCAGCTACTACCACGCATTGGGCCCGAAACCAATGGACCCTCTCGGCTTCTTAATCACCCTTGTCCTCTGTCCAGGAGTTGCAAGTAGTTTCTGGTGTTTGTAGTATGCTGGAGGCCGTGCGCAGCGCTGACCGTAGGGGTGGGCTGTGATGCGGTAGGCACGTGGCACGGTGTACCGGGCGCCCGTTTGGTGTCTCGGGAACCCTGTTCACATCGTTTGGGGCTGTGAGCGAAACTCCAGCCGGATCTCCTCATGGATGGAACCCGAATAGGCGATAAACCTGGACTAGAGACTTGAGTGTTTAGGTAGGCCGTGGCCGACACCCACGTTGGGCTTCCGCTTGAAGGTTGCCGAGTACATGTCGTGTAAACGGCGGTAAGTGGTGAGAGCGTGTGTGAAGAAGTACACCCCTGCAGGGTTAACATCATCTATTCGAATAGCCGTGTCCGCGGAAAAGGACTTCTGGGTTGCTTATATCAGTTCATAGACAAGTGAAAGTGGATACTCTAAAATACACAAGATAAGCGTGAGTGCTATGGATGGCGTTCTCGTAGGGAGACGGGAGCGGATCCATAGTGGTGTATTGATATGGTGAATATGTGGACTCGTGTGCGCCACCTCAAAAGAGTCGCTTGCAGTCGTAGTTTAGGATAGCCACCGAGTCAAAGCTGGCTTGCTGCAGTTAAACCCCACCACCCCTTTGTTGATAATGATGCATATGTAGATAGTTCTGATGTAAGTCTTGCTGGGTACATTTGTACTCACGTTTGCCTATTTATGTTTTTGCAGAGAGACTTCGGTCTCGCTAGTAGTTTCGCGTGGACTTCGACGTTTAGCTTGTTACCTCAGCTACGATCTTGTGCCCTCGGCAGTATCTGGCAGATAGTCAGGCTTCTCAGCCTTTTTCATTTATAGTGGTCTGTACTCAGACATGATAGTTTCCGCTTGTGCTTTGACTTGTATGCTCTGATTGTTGGGTCATGAGACCCATGTTTGTAATGTCTCGCTCCTCGGAGCCTATTGAATAAACTACTTGAGTCGTAGAGTCATTTTGTGATGCCATGTTGTATTGCACATATCGAGCATATTGTGTGTATGTTATTGAAATGCTTGGTATGTGTGGGATCTGACTATCTAGTTGTTTATCTTTAGTAGCCTCTCTTACCGGGAAATGTCTCCTAGTGTTACCGCTGAGCCATGGTAGCTTGCTACTGCTCTGGAACACTTAGGCTGGCCGGCATGTGTCCTTCTTCGTTCCTGTGTCTGTCCCTTCGGGGAAATGTCACGCTTTGAGCACCGGAGTCCTGTTAGCCCGCTACAGCCCGGTTTACCGGAGTCCTGCTAGCCCAGTGCTACAGCCCGGACCCACTTGCTGATGACTGACACGTTCGAAGCTGGGTCATGGATGCCTGTCCCTGTAAGTCTGTGCCACTTTGGGTTTACGACTAGTCATGTCAGCCCGGGCTCTTTATCATATGGATGCTAGCGACACTATCATATACGTGAGCCAAAAGGCGCAAACGGTCCCGGGCAAAGGTAAGGCGACACCCGTGGGGATACCATGCGTGAGGCCGCAAAGTGATATGAGGTGTTACCGGCTAGATCGATGTGACATCGAGTCGGGGTCCTGACAGCGTTGGTATCAGAGCTTGACTGCCTGTAGGATTACCAAGCCAAACTGGTCGAAGTTGAGTCTAGAAATTCTTTAGTTATATAAGGGAATTGATTGTGGGATGGAACGTAAGGCTCTTTTTACTCCTTATACCTCATGGCATTCTGATCTGAGTCATCATCTTCTCTTCTACGGGGATTAAGAACTAGGCTTTCTCTTCTTTCTATCAGGATCACGTGTTACTAATCCGTAGACTTATAAGATTGTTGGATTTAAGCTTGAGTTCAGTTTCTACTACTTCCGTATGTTAATTGTTGATCTCGAAACCTTGATATCGTGCTTCTGAGTGGTTATGTCACCATTTTGTGAATGTCTCAAATCTTTTCTGAGCATTTACAGCCGTTATGCTGTCCGAGTCATCCCAGGTTTCTAAATAGTTTGAAGCAATTTGCAAAATCCTTTCCCTCTGGTTTCGATGTTCCTTTATGCCAGCTCAATCACACTAATTGTTGAGTTGAGGTAATTTATTGCCCTGACATATATGTTGGAGCTATTATTATGACCCTAGGTGTCTTAGGGGATCACCTAGTAATTTAGCCATGATTGGTGTTCCAGTGTGATGATTCTGGCCTTTATCCTCGAAAGCATTCCGTGATGCTACTTAGTAATAGGTATTCTGTTCCTGGGTTCTTGAACCCGAGATTCACTCCACCTACTTCATGTTGATAGTAATTGTTAGTGCCTTCAGGATATTAGTAACCTTTGCGATAGTCCTTGAAGTCCGTGGTATCTTCTTCTTCCAAATACCATGAACTACTTATGGCAGAAGTTCCTCGTTGAACTGAAATATCACAACAGGATTATTCTTGAGGAGTTCTCCATTCATAAATCGTGACTCTGCCAGTTCTACCTTTCTGCATGGGTTATCCGGAAGAATTATGTTGAACTCGGTTCGACATACTAATTTATGCATCCACAACTCAGAAAGTTATATGTTCCTTTGAGTTGTCCCTCTTTAGTTGTCTACTGACCTTCGTCTATCAATTGATAGTCAAGAGTATGCGCGCGTTCGTTTGTCGATGCCTATTACTCTTGTGGCCCGTCAAGCCATTCCGTCCTGAATGACTAGGAGAAACAAACTCCAGTACCTCATCCATATTTAGGATTGGGTCAAAGTAGTTGTGTTCCGCAGATTAAGTTACAATCCAGCTTCTGGTCTGCTCTACCCTGAAGTATTACCTTCTTTATGACAGGAATTTCATGAGAATTGCACCACCTTTTGTGAATTCTTGACATAGTGATACTTCTCGCCATCCTTTTTCATTCCTCGGTTCCGTGTTGATGCAACCGGAATACCGACAAATGAATTGTGATGTGTGAAATCAATACTCCTAGCAACCTCGTTGCTTGGTAGTTAAAGGATAATAATTTTATTCTTAGTATGTTGGTTATTGAATCACCATTCTAAGATTGATCGTGCTACCTAGTCCTTATTTCCTGGTGCACTCTTTGATTGATGAGTTAGGATTTGTCAAGTCCTCGCTCATTTGATCATATCATCTTGCCCTGAAAAGCAAGATTGTTCTCGAGCTTAGTAACATATCGGTGGTTCGTGATTTTCCGAAGATCTTCTCGGAAGTACTACCAGGTCGTCACCTGACCGTTATGTTGAGCCCGTGATCAAGTTGGTTTCTTATGAACCACCTTATTTCCAAGAATCGGTGTTAGATATCCCTGAGCTAGTTGGTTAAGCTGGACAACAACTTGGAGAGTTGGAAGATAAAAACTTGTCTGACTTAGTTCGTTCCAAAGGGATATTCTTGTGTAGTGTGTGTTGAAGAAAGATGATATCTTCATCGATTGGTCCCTGTGATCAGTTGCTGGACCTATTGTCTTATCAATCCCTTGATTTGAGTGTGGGCTATCGTCAAATCAAATCAGTACCAACGATGCTCGTAATGTTGTCCTACTCGTGGTTGATCCCTCGAGCATACACCATTACATCTTTGGTCTGACCAATGCTATCACCGTGTTCACATGATGGTGGAATTCCAGTGATATGGAAATTCCGATGAGTTGCTGTTGAGCCCATCAGTAGCATTTTGTCTCCCCCCATGAATCATGTTGAACATCAACCTAGTGTTGGAAACTTGTGTAAGCATTTCTTCGTGTTTCGTTCATGAAGCATATGTTTGAATGAAAGTAGTGATTTTCCCTAATTCATGTGCATATGATGCAAGTTGCCGCCATGAATTTGAGGAAGATTGTTTTGTTTCCCTGGAATCATTCCAAATTAGTCATGCACACGTGCGAAGTATTCTGTGGTCTGGAGACTTGCAACCTTCATTCCATATGTGTCCCGAGCACACCAAGCCACTGATTGATTTGTTCAAGGGGAAGAAGTTCCTTCATAAGAGCTAATCATATGACTTATGCAAGGACTTCGTTATCCACGGTGATGGTTCCCAACCAGAACTCGGTAGTGTTTTATTGTAAGACTACCACGTGGTCATGCTTGTCCGGGACAACGTGTTCACATGTTTGTAGCAGAACCAGCTCATGTTTTGGAGCTTGCTATCGTAGTTCATCTCCCGAGTATCCCGCAACGTCATCTCGTCGATTTGTGTTGCAAACTTTCATTTTTCTTTCTAGACTCGATGAGTCTGGAATATCCTGACACCAACCAGATCTGAATCTCAGGCAGATATGATGGTTTGGAACATTTCCCAAGAACTATAATATCGGTCCCTCGAAAACCGGTAAAGTGGATGTCGTGGCCAACACATCCAGCCGGAAGACCTGTTATTATAATATCTTGATTGAGGAAGTTGGCCACCTCCCCATAGGGATTTCGTAGGATTACTCCCCAGTTGCCCCTATGGATTTCTGTGTTCCGAAGTCCGACCTTCTTACTTGATGTTCTAGATATCAAACCATATCTATGAATGGGTTACACTAGCACATCAAGGAGAACATTAGAAGCGGAGTGCTAAATGTCTCTCGGTCGATCATCCAGATTTTATTTCCTTGGCCTCGCTAAGATGAAATCTGAGAAGTGTTATCTTCCTTTGCATCTGCATCATCCATCACTATTCATCATGGTAGTAAGTTGTGTTGCCAGAATCCTTGACACGGATATTGGTAAAACCTTGATGATTGTGGAAATGCTCAAGTTCTTGAGAGCACGCACAAGCGCTACGTCTTATCATCGGCACTAGCTGGGATTGCCCCAGATTTCCTCGGTTATGCTATAACCACTCCAACAGTGAATTCACTCTCTATTGTTGGGTTCTTCCCCAGTTACCAGAATCATTCCCAGCATTTGCATTTTGTTCCCAGCTTGCACCACCGATGTGCCATTCTACCATGGGTCTCTTCCATTTCCGGTGGTAAGCAAATTCATACATTACGTTGTCTTCAACAAGGTAGTCCACATCATCCAAGTCCGAGTATGCCATTCTACCGACCCCCTCCAAACGATCGCTCGAGAATTGCCTTAGGCTGGTTTAAAGAGTTTCAATGATCTCTGAATCAAAAGTAATTCTTTTTGCCACTTAAGGGGATATCTCTACGAGTCACCTCCCCTAAGGTGTATCGTTGTGGTATCATGGCAACTCAACTCCTCGCTACGTTGACAACCGATTACCACCTTCTTAAGTGTGGAATTGTTGTCCACCTAGTGAACCTTCGTCATCCGTTTCTTTCCACCCCTCTTGATGTGTATCTCGTGTCTCAACCCGAGAGATGGTCCTATGTCTCATTCTGTGAGTTGTTCGATCTTCGAGAAGATCGACCCTTCTAGAGTCTCCTTCTTCTCTCCAGGTCATGTTGGCAGGATTTCTCAGAGCAGGACATCAAGATAATAATGGTGAATGAATCAATGTTCAACTGAAGTGCACCCTGGATCGCGAAGATTATACTAGTTGCGTTTACCTTTCACCTTACTCTACGCTTGAATCTCGAGACGAGATTCTTGTTTAGTGGGGGTGAGTTGTCACATCCCTAGTTCTGACAATGCCTAGTGCATGCATTAGAGTGTTACATCATGTTTAAATTTCATTTAAACCTGAGATGGGGATTGACTAAGCCCTAACACCAAATGAATTCAACTAGGGTCAAAATAAAACCTTTTTTATTGAACTCAAAATGTCCTCTAAAAATGTTCAACATTTGTGGTTTGAGGTGGAAGCATCTACCAAAAATGGTTTATATTTTTGCAGGGCATATTTGGTCACTGAATTAAACCATATTGTATTTGACTTTGGGCATTTAAATACTATAAATAATTTAAATGTTCAAATAAATGTTGGAAAATTGTTAGGGGTCACTGAAATAATTCAGAAAACACCCATAACTGTTTCCAGGATTTTATAAAATGATTTGATATTTTAAATCAAATCAAAAACAAATTGCAGAAAATAGAAAAGATAAAACAGAACAGAATTATAAAAGAGAGAGAGAAGGAAGTACCTGGCCTCACCCGTGCAGCCCAGCCGGCCCAGCTCCTCCCGCGGCCCAGCCCACCTGGCCCCCTTCTCTTGTCTTCTTCCCGTGCCAGCGCACGAAGCAGCTCGGTGGCGAGCACCGCCGCCGCGCTTGGCCACCTCCTGCTTCGCCGTGGCAGCCTCCCCGACTCCCTCGCGACACCACGGAGACGCCTCGACCCCTCCTCGACCGCCTCTCTCTCTCTGGACCCCCTCCTCCTCCTCTGCCCTCCCTCCCTCTCGTCACCGAACGCACCTGAGAGCGCCGTTAGCCTTAGCAGCCGTCTCCGGCCACCCCTCGCTCCCCCGACTAGCTCAGAAGCTCCACCACAACCCCCTCTTCCTCCCCACCGCTCCACGGGCCTCCGGAAGCCCTGCATCGCCGCCACGTCGCCGTTCCCCTCTTCGGGCTCCGACCATCATCGCCGTCGAATTCGCCGTCTCCAGCGCGTCTCCGAGCCCGCTTCGACGCCCACTGCAACCGCGGTGAGCCCCTGAGTCGTTTCCCCCTTCTCCCCTGGTCTCTTTCGACCTCTAGGCCTTAGCCCCACCTTGGCCGAGAGCTCCACGCCGCTGACCATGTCGCCGCCGTGGCCTGAGCTCGAACGGGTCGCGCCCGTGCATCTCACCGAGCTCGTGGTGACTCCAGGAGGCTGCGCAGTGCTTTACCTCACTCGCCCGTGCTCCACAACGCCGTTTTCGCCGAGGTCCGAACTCCGGCGCCGCCGCGAGCTCCATTCCGGTGAGCTCCGGCCACCCCAGCTCGAGCTGTTGCCACCCCTGGATGCGCACGAAGCCCAGCAACCCATAGCCGTAAACCACACCCGAAACCATCCCCTGTAACGCTTTCCCGGGGCGTTTCCGTCGTCGGATTCGGTCGCCGCCGGCCGAACTCCGGTGGCCGGTGATGTGGTACGTCATTAGCCACTGATGACCCCACTAATTAACCTCCAGTGAAACTGACAGCCGGGCCCCACATCCTAACTAACTGGCTAACTAAACTAGATTAAGTTTAATCTAATTACCCTGGACCCACACGTCAACATTGACTGTGCTGACGTGTCGTTGACTGGGCCCACCTGCCAGCGACCTAAACGAGCCCTAAGTCACTGACTAATGGGACCCCCTGGTCAAGTTTGACCCGGGGCAGCCCTGTTGACTTGCTGATGCAAGCATGACGCAGTGCTGATGTCATAACTCATTTTCTGGATTTAATTTAATTCTGAAATTCCAGAAAATGCCCAAAACTTCTAAAAATCATAGAAAATTAACCGTAACTCCAAATGAAATAAATTATATATGAAAAATTATCAGAAAAATTCAAGGAATCCATCTGTACCATTTTCATGCATGTTAGAACAACTTATAGCTGCTGTTTAGCACAAATCAATTAAAGGGCATTTATTTAATCACATATGGAGTTTGAATTTGAATCTTGGATTCAAACCAACTTCATTTAATCTGTTGCTAGTTGCATTAGCTCAAACACATTCATTTTGCCATGTCATGATCATGCATCATATTGTGCATTGCATTGATTGTGTTCCCTTTTGTGTTGCCGGTATTTGTCCCCTCTCGATAGACGTGATACCGATGATGTGATTGTTGACACTGATGAAGACTCAATGCTATCTTCAGAAGTGCCAGGCAAGCAAAACCCCCTTGTTCATTCCGATAAAATCCCACTCTCTCGCTCCTGCTCTCTTTTACTGCATTAGGACAACAACGACATATTTGTTACTTGCTGCGGTAGCTGAACCCCTTTATCCTTTGCATGACCTGTCATTGCCACAGTAAATAGATGAAACCCACTAGCATGAGTAGGAGTTGTTTGAGCCCTGATGTGCCTACTCATTCATGCTTGTTTGTCATGCCTGCTACTGCTTAGAGTTGAGTCAGGTCTGATTCATCGGGGATGAATCAGAGGCGTGTGAACATGTCCTACTGTGTGTGAGCTAAGTGTGTGAACACGATTTGGTAAAGGTAGCGGTGAGAGGCCATGTAGGAGTACATGGTGGGTTGTCTCATTGCAGCCGTCCTCAGGAACTGAGTTCTGTGTTTGTGATCCATGACCAGCTACTACCACACATTGGAATGCTTAAGTGCCCCTCTCGACTTATTAATCAACTTGATCTCTGTCCAGGAGTTGCAACTAGTTTCTGGTGTTTGTAGGCAGTGTTAGTAGTCTACCAAGTGGCACCCGGTACAGGTGGGCTTGGGACAGACTAGGCACAATGGCCCGGTGTACCAAGTGGCACCCGGTTGGTGGGCTTGGGAACCCTGCACACATCGTTTGGGGCCGTAAGCGACACCCCGGCCGGATCTCCTTGCGGATGGAACCCGAATAGGCGATAAACCTGGACTAGAGACTTGTTCGGTTAGTCAGGTCGTGGCCGACTCCCTCGCCCGGCTTCCGCTTGAAGGTTGCCGAGGTACATGACGTGTACAGGGCGGTAAGTGGCGAGAGCGTGTGTGAAGAAGTACACCCCTGCAGGGTTAACATCATCTGTTCGAATAGCCGGATTCCTCGGATATGGAAACGTGGACCCCTTATATCAGTTCATAGACAAGTGAAAGTGGATACTCTAAAATACGCAAGATAAGCGTGAGTGCTATGGATGGCGTTCTCGTAGGGAGACGGGAGCGGATCCATAGTGGTGTATTGATATGGTGAATATGTGGACTCGTGTGCGCCACCTCAAAAGAGTTACTCGCAGTCGTAGTTCAGGATAGCCACCGAGTCAAAGCTGGCTTGCTGCAGTTAAACCCCACCATCCCCTTTGTTGATAATGATGCATATGTAGATAGTTCTGATGTAAGTCCTGCTGGGTACATTTGTACTCACGTTTGCCTATTTATGTTTTTGCAGAGAGACTTCGGTCTCGCTAGTAGTTTCGCGTGGACTTCGACGTTTAGCTTGTTACCTCAGCTACGATCTTGTGCCCTCGGCAGTATCTGGCAGATAGTCAGGCTTCTCAGCCTTTTTCATTTATAGTGGTCTGTACTCAGACATGATAGTTTCCGCTTGTGCTTTGACTTGTATGCTCTGATTGTTGGGTCATGAGACCCATGTTTGTAATGTCTCGCTCCTCGGAGCCTATTGAATAAACTACTTGAGTCGTAGAGTCATTTTGTGATGCCATGTTGTATTGCACATATCGAGCATATTGTGTGTATGTTATTGAAATGCTTGGTATGTGTGGGATCTGACTATCTAGTTGTTTATCTTTAGTAGCCTCTCTTACCGGGAAATGTCTCCTAGTGTTACCGCTGAGCCATGGTAGCTTGCTACTGCTCTGGAACACTTAGGCTGGCCGGCATGTGTCCTTCTTTGTTCCTGTGTCTGTCCCTTCGGGGAAATGTCACGCTTTGAGCACCGGAGTCCTGTTAGCCCGCTACAGCCCGGTTTACCGGAGTCCTGCTAGCCCAGTGCTACAGCCCGGACCCACTTGCTGATGACCGACACGTTCGAAGCTGGGTCATGGATGCCTGTCCCTGTAAGTCTGTGCCACTTTGGGTTTACGACTAGTCATGTCAGCCCGGGCTCTTTATCATATGGATGCTAGCGACACTATCATATACGTGAGCCAAAAGGCGCAAACGGTCCCGGGCAAAGGTAAGGCGACACCCGTGGGGATACCGTGCGTGAGGCCGCAAAGTGATATGAGGTGTTACCGGCTAGATCGATGTGACATCGAGTCGGGGTCCTGACAATCACCGAGCCATGCCATGATGTCATGTTGCCAAAATGTGTTCGCAGATTAGATTTGTGGAAATATTATTCTCTCTACGGTGGTATGTGGAACTTATTGCAGGGTCGGACACTATACTTTTATTCGAACTCTTTTGTGGTGTATCCGGAGGAGGAACCCGCCTTGTAATGCCGACGACAACACTGCGCGCCGGACTCATTGTCATTGAAGCCTGGTTCAGGGGCTACTGAGGGAGTCCTGGATTAGGGGGTCTCTGGACAGCCGGACTATATCCTTGGCCGGACTGTTGGACTATGAAGATACAAGATTGAAGACTTCGTCTCGTGTCCGGATGGGACTCTACTTGGCGTGGAAGGCAAGCTAGGCAGTACGGATATGGATATCTCCTCCTTTGTAACCGACCTTGTGTAACCCTAGCCCCCTCCGGTGTCTATATAAACCGGAGGGTTTTAGTCTGTAGGACAACATACAATCATACCATAGGCTAGCTTCTAGGGTTTAGCCTCTCTGATTTCGTGGTAGATCAACTCTTGTAATACTCGTATCATCAAGAATAAATCAAGAAGGACATAGGGTTTTACCTCCATCAAAAGGGCCCGAACCTGGGTCAAACATCGTGTTCCCTGCCTCCTGTTACCATCCGCCTTAGACGCGCAGTTCGGGACCCCCTACCCGAGATCCGCCGGTTTTGACACCGACTGTTTCAGAAAACATTGTCGTGGCACGAAATTATAGCTCGTTGTCCTGCGCCTGGTACACCTTATCCTTGTTGGGATCCTCCATGTACGTTTGCCATCGCCACATGTATTTGTAGGCTATCTCCATGTACGTTTGCCATCGCCACATGTATTCGTGGTTTAAGAAAAAAATTAGTTATGTGGTTAACCAGTTTTAACAAATAATACTAGCTACCTAGGTCAACAATTTAGACAATGATTCTTGATGCTAGATTAAGTTTCAAGGTGTGTGAAAGAAGAGACTTAATAGAAATTTTGTCCCTCACACTAAGTTTCGGGGTGTGTGGAAGAAGATCATCCATCTTCGACACCCTCTTGTGTACGCAATGGTTCACTATTCTCAACTATGGTGAAGCCCAAGGAACTATTAGCAGATCATCGACAACCAGAGCCGATCAATTGCTAGAACCATTGAACAAAGCGAGACCATGTTGTCGACAAATTGAACCAAAGAAGCACTCAAGGGAAGCATAGCAAGAACATCAACCCTCAAAATCACATGTTATCTAGATCGCAACATGCATTACTCATAAAACCACTCATGATGCCATTGTTGGCAAACGTAATAGAAAACAAAAAAATCGCACCTACGATCATCCAAGATCAATATGAAGATGCATTACTGGTTGAGATCATGACCGTTACCATCACTGAGTTGCACCTAAAGAAGTACATGTCAGTGTAGATCGTACTTGGAATCCCTCATTGTCGGGGGAAACGCCACCTATGGGATCACTGGGATCCCTTCTGCTATGGTTAGCCGGCGCGAGGTTGTGCAAAGAGCGGGTCTAGAAGCCGGCACGAGGATCATTTACCCAGGTTCGGGCTGCGAGGATGCATAATACCCTAGTCCTGCTTTGGTGTATATTTGAGTGTTCTTTAGTTCTTGAACTAGCTATGATGCGTGTGTCGTCCAAAAGATCCGAATCCTTCTTCAGTACGCCTCGGGCCTCCTTTTATAGTCAAAAGGGGCTGCCACAGTGGCACACAGGAGGTGGAAAGATATATATCATACAAGCTTATCGCCTGTCATTACAGGACAAAGTGCATTAAATGCGCTACTTAGGTGTCCACTTGCTTTGTCGGGGGCAGTAACGAGGCCCGTCCCATCTGTCGCCGCTCTGCCTTGCTCTGACACGCGTCCAGGCCAACGAGGCATGCAGCGCTACGTAGGCTAGCAGGCTGCTGAGTTGGCGTGGTGGTAGGGTCTTCACGAAGATCTGTATGCCACCACGTAGGTGTCTGGCTAGTTGGATTAGTACCCACGTACTGCCACGTGGGTACTTGCTTTAGTTGGTGGGTTGGCCGCTGAGCTGGGGCGGCGATGGGGCGGCAAGGTCTTGCCGCGGTCTCGCGTATATTCCCGGCAAGGGTCTTGTGGGGGTCTTGTGAGCGCCATCGCAAGAGTCTTGCCGTGGCCTTGCGAGCGTCTTCGGCAAGGAGCCTTGCCGGGGCCTCGTGGGCATCCTCAGCAAGGAGTCTTGCGATTGTCTTGTCTTCTGGTCCTCATCTAAGATTTGTAGGCTCTCTGTCTTCACAAATATCTGCATGCCACCATGCAGGAACTTCCCGAGCCTTGGTTTCAATGCTGTCGATGGTGTCGGAACTGTCAGGCTCAAGGGTGGCTGCAATGTTGGTGTTGGGTGAGCTGCCGCGGCAAGGCTCTTGTCGGGGTGTGTAGGCTCCCCCGTCAATTGTCTTATCAGGAGGAAGCCTGTATGATCGCTCCTTATTTTGCGCCCTTAGTTGGAGTGCTGCTCCGGTAGCCTTGCACTTCTGCTTCCCTCCTCTGCCCTGCTAAGTGTGGTCGCGGGTGCGGCTCTCACAGCCCGTGCATAGGTAAAGGGGCACAAATGTGAGCCCCTACTTTTGTGCACTAACAGGAGCCCCCGGGCCTGGGCCACACATAAGCGCGACACCGTGTTGGGCTAGGCCCAAAACGGTGCGCGGGCACGTGGGGCGGAGTTTTCATCGCAGTAACTCTTTGCTGGTTACGCTTTCCCACGACCCGCGTTGAATGCGCGACATGGGGGTCGTGCGTGATGTGGATGTCATGCGCAGAGTGACCACAGCACGCTTGCGTCACTCCGTGGTTTCAATAGTAAAGAGGCGGTCCGTGTTCTCCTCACAAAAACAGAGGGAGCTGCAGAGGCGCGGCTCATTTACTATGTAGACTTGGGTCGTGGCCATCATGGCACCCGCGCCCTACGGTCACGGGGCACGAAACGGCCGCTCCACTCGCCATCTGAGTCCTGGCTCGCCCCCACGTGTCTTGCATGCGTCCGGGAGGGCAGGCGGTGGACATAGAAGGCGTGGGCTTTAATGCTGGGGCGGGGGCCGGGCATCGCTGATTGGGGTAGGGGATCGGTCCTGTTTCCTCGCACCTTCAGCGGTTGGATTGGCTGATTGGGGCGGTCGCGCAGGAGCTTGTTTGGCCTCGTCCCTTTATATATAAGGGGAGAAGGACAGCGTCGTCTCGCACCCATCTTCTCTCAGTCCAATCCCTTTCCTTCCCTTCGTCATGGCGAGAGAGCGTGATCATGGCCGTGTCCCCTGGGAGGCGACCAGGTCTTCTTCATGCCAGAGGGTGGCGGCGGTTAAAGAAGAGACGGACGCCCCAGGTGAAGGCCATGCTAGAGGCAGAGGCGCCGACTGGGGCCACGGTCATCGAGGTGGTCGTGGCAGAGGCGGGCGCGGACGGGGGACACCCGCGTTGTCACCATCTCTGTCGCCATCTCCTCCTACCTCGTCGAGCGGTCATGTAGGGGATTCGGCACTGGAATTTATCTTGCAACTGCGCGGGCTGCCTCGCAGCCGCCTTCGCCTTCCCGAAGCGTTTGCGAGGGTGTTGTAGATCGACCATCCACCGAGGCTAAGGCCTCACATGGAGGGGTGTTGCCATGGCAACATGCGGGTGAACATAGGGTTTCCCGCCCCTCATGTGATGATTCTTCGCCGGGGCTGGAAAACCTTTGCACATGCCCATTGCTTGATGGATGGGCATGTCCTCTACTTCTGGCTAGCGGAGAGCGACCTGCTCTCCATCAAGGTCTTCGGGCACTCGGGACATAGATTAGGGTGTTGTGCCGAGAGCTCAACCGATGGCGAAAGCTCCTCTTCGGGCGAGAGCGATGAGGAGGACAGCGAAGTGACGACGAGGGTAGCGGGCGGGGGGATGACGGGTCCGACTAGGCGTTGGACACACCATCCTTGGGTAACGCCGGCAGCACCATCATCTGCATTGCTAGCTCCTTGAACTTCTCGGGGTCGCCTCCTTGGGCGGTTGGCGTGGGAAGGCCGGGGAAGATGAAGAAGGCGAGCGGTGGGCCGCAAGTCGGAGTACGCGGGCACCGACGGCTTCATCGCGTATTGCCGGCCCACTGCCCCATCATTCGGCTCTTCTCCCGACACCATCATCACCAGCCCTCTTCTGGACGACCGTCGAGATGTTCTTTTGGTGTCTTCTGCTGCTCGTACTTTGCCTAGGCGCTCCTTTTGCCCTTCTGTTATCTTGTTCCGTTTCCTAAGGAGAGGGACAAGAAAGGGATTATGGGCATCTTATCTCTTTTTAGCTTTTAAGCCTACGGGCCTCAGTAAGATTTAAACCTTGTAACCCCCCTGCTCATGTATGCATTCCGTGTGAATTGTACTTGTTATCAACGTATTAAGGAAGAGAAGGGTGTTTGTCGGGTTTCTTATGCGCGTGGGCGAGGCCCGCACCAAGGAATGGGTCCTCGTTATCTTAAGATAAACATTGTGACCTGGCAATAGACCCGAGCGTCCTCCTGCCCCATAGCTCGACTACACTCACGCTCTTGGCGGACGTAGGGGCAAAGTAGGATTGGGCCCTTCGTCCGTTCCTTTCCCACCGCTCTACGACCAAGTCCCAGCCCAATGTAAAGTTTTTGGACACGGGGAAGAGGGAACACGATGGTATAAGAGTGAGCGAAGTCTCGTATGTTCAACTTTCATACGGAAGTAAGGAGTGGGGGATGAAAGACTTATCTGATTTTGCAGCCCCCTGGCAATCTTGGCTTGCCGCGGTCGGATCTTTGGGTCTGCAGCCCCCGGCAACCTTGGCTTGCCGGGGTTGGGGCGCCGGTCTATTCTCTTTCTTCCAAACAGCTTAGTAGAAATGTTCATGCGCCCTGCGAACCAAAAGGGATGGGAAAGAACAGGGAGACGCGCACCCGACCTCTAGGCTAGGGGTTAGTCGCTGCTAAGCACTATCAACCCTAACCGAGGAAGAGACTCAACCTAGCATGCAGGCTAAAACTTAGGGCGCCAACGCTTCATATATTTATGCTCAAGGTCTGTGCCTGGCTTTGTACAAAGCGTTACATGCCTTGCCGACAAGGCTTGTACAAAAAGGTGGTCTGCCGGGGGGGGCGGCAACCGCGCCTTAAGGGTAAAACTTGCGAAGATGTTCGATGTTCCAGGAATTGCTTACTGGAATACCATCTTCGCTCTCCAGGTGGACTGCGCCAGGCCTGGTGACTCGTATTACCCGATAAGGGCCTTCCCACTTTGGCGTCAACTTGTTGGAATTCTTGGCCGACTAAACAAGCTGAAGAACAAGGTCGCCTTCCTCAAAGCTTCGGGCATGAACCTTGTAGCTATGGTAGTGGCGAAAGGCTTGCTGGTAGCATGCTGCTTGCACAGCCGCCCGAAGACGATCTTCCTCAAGGAGCGTTGCGTCATCTTTCCGCAATTGCTCTTGCTCAAGCTCATCATAAGCGAGCACTTGGGGTGACCCGTATGTGAGTTCCGTGGGGAGAACTACTTCTGCCCTGTAAATGAGGGAGAAAGGTGTCTGGCTGGTGGCTCGATTTGGTGTCGTTCTGATTGACCAAAGAACCGCCGACAACTCATCAATCCAGCGCCTCCCGCACTTGTGTAGCTTGTCAAAAGTTCTTGTACAGAGGCCTCGCAATACTTCAGCATTTGCCCTCTCAGCTTGGCCGTTGCTTCGTGGGTGTGCAATAGAAGCAAAACTGACCTTGCTGCCAAGGTCTTGAATGTATTGCATGAAGGTGCGGCTCGTGAACTGTGTGCCGTTGTCGGTGATGACTCTGTTTGGTACACCAAAACGGCAGATTAGTCCCTTAAAGAACTTGACGGCTGGTTGTGTTGTTACCTTTCTCACTGCTTCCACCTTTGGCCACTTTGTGAACTTGTCGATTGCAACGTACAAGTACTCAAAGCCCCTGACAGCACGGGGGGGGGCCAGTATGTCGAGCCCCCAGACCGAGAATGGCCAGGAGAGAGGAATTTTTTGGAGAGCTTGAGCCGTTTGATGAAGCTTCTTCAAATGGAACTAAGACGCTTCACACTTGGTTACTAGTGCCGTTGCATCCTAGAGGGTAGTGGGACAGAAGAAACCTTGTCGGAATGCCTTGCCGGCAAGGGCCCTCGACCCTATGTGGGAGCCACACATGCCTCCGTGTATCTCTGCCAACAACTCCAGTCCTTCCTCCCAGGGGATGCACTTCAATTTCACACTGTTTGGTCTTTTTCTATACAGAACATCATCGACGAACTGATACATGGCAGACCGATGGGATACTTTCTCCGCTTCTTCCTGCTCCTCAATGAGTTCCCCGGTTTGGAGAAATCAAACAGTATGTTGCGCCCATGCCGGAGCCTGGGGCTCGACGACAAGGACCAAAGGCATCTCTTCTGCCATGGGGACGGTTGTCTCCGCAGCCAGGGCTTGGCGCCCTGCCAGAGTCTGTCCCCCCACGGTAGGCTCAGTGTCCCCTGCAACATCCTTGCCGGCGGCTGCTGGGAACTTGGCGGGAAAGTACTTGTCGGGGCCTGATTTGCTCCGCTTGTTCTGGTTTGTCGATGGTTCGACGGATGGTTGAGTTAGTCGAAGCACAAAGGTACCTGGCTCCACAGGAAGTTTGTGGGCAGCGCATTTCGACAAGTAGCCAACGATGCCATTCTCCACTCGAGGAACATGCTCCGCTTGTATACCGTCAAAGCGCTCCTCCAGCTTCCTCACTTCATCTACGTATGCCTCCATCAATGGGCTCTTCTAGTCTTTGTTAACTTGCTTGACGACAAGCTGTGAATCACCCCTGACGATGAGCTTCTTGATTCCGAGGTCTGCTGCGATCCTGAGACCAGCAAGCAACCCCTCGTATTCGACAGCATTGTTCGTTGACATCTCCCTGGGAAAGTGCATCTGGATTACATACTTGAGGTGTTCTCCGGTGGGTGCGACGAGCAGCACACCAGCACCGGCGCCTTGCAACGAGAAAGCCCCGTCAAAGTACATAATCTAGTCGTGACTTGTTTCCTTGCCGGGGAGAGTGGTCTTCTGGATCTCTTCGTCGGGCGTTGAGGTCCATTCTGCAATGAACTCTGCCAAGACTCTACTCTGGATTGTCGAAGTGCTTTCAAACTTCAACCCGAAGCTCGACAGTTCCAAGGCCCATTCCACAATTCTCCCGGTTGTGTCTAGGTCATGCAATATCCGTTGCAACGGGAGGTGAGTGACGACGTGATCTCGTGTGCTTGGAAGTAATGACGCAGCTTCCTCGAGGCCATAAGGAGGCCGAAGAGCAATTTTTGCACAACGGAGTACCTTGATCTAGCCCCCTACAAGAGGGAGCTGACAAAGTAGACCGGGTGCTGCATCATCATCTTCTTCTGCACCACTTCATTTGGTCGTATCGCTTCTGATCTGGTGGCGTCAGATTCTGTCGGGCGCTCTGCCTCGCCACTGGTCAGCCCTGCCGTTGCTATCACCTCCACATTGACCTCCCTCTACGCCACTAGTGCATCACTGACCACTTGATTTGTTGTCGCTCGATACAGCAGCAACGGTCTTGTGGTTTAGGCGCAACCAGTATTAGCGTAGAGGAGAGGTATTCCTTCAAATCCTGGAGCGCCGCTTCAGCCTCCGGGGTCCACTCCATTGGGCCCGCCTTTTCAAGATTTTGAAAAAGGGGAGGGCGCGCTCAGCAGACTTGGAGATGAATCTGCTCATGGCGGCAACACAGCCAGCGAGCTGACGCACATCCTTGATTCTCCTGGGCGCCTCAATCTGCTCAATGGCCTTGATCTTGTCTAGATTCGCCTCGATCCCAAGCTGTGACACAAAGAACCTGAGAAGTTTGCCGGACGGAATGCCAAAGACACACTTCTCAGGGTTCAGCTTGAGGTTGATCTTGCGCAAATTTGCAAACGTCTCTTCTAAGTCTTGTATGAGTGTTGCCTTGTCTTTGGTTTTGACCACTATGTCATCCATATAAGCTTCCATATTTCTATGTACCTGAGGGTCAAAACCAATTTGGATTGCTCTTGAAAATGTTGAGCCAGCGCTCTTCAACCCGAAAGGCATTTGCATAAAACAATACGTACCACATGGGGTGATGAACGCAGTCTTCTCTTCGTCTTCTCTTGTCATGAAGATCTGATGGTATCCCGAGTAAGCATCAAGGAATGATAGCAAGTCACACCCGGCCGTGGAGTCCATAATCTGGTCAATGTGCGACAAAGGGAAAGGATCTTTTGGACAAGCCTTATTGATGTCCATGTAATCAATACATGGCCTCCATTTCCCATTTGCCTTGCGCACCACTACCGTATTGGCCAACCACGTTGGGTGGAGCACTCCTCTGACCAGGCATGTCGCTTCCAACTTCCTGATCTCCTCTGGGATGAACTCTTGCCACTCTAAAGCTTGCTTCCTAACCTTCTGCTTGACGGGTCATGCATGAGGATAGACAGCAAGATGATGCTCAATCACCTCCCTGGGAACGCCGAGGATGTCGGATGCTTGCCATGCAAACACATTGACATTTGCCCGTAGGAAGGTGACGAGTGCGCCTTCCTATTTGCTATCAAGGGTGGAGCTTATAGTGAAAGCCCCTTCCGTGCTATCCTCCTTGACGGACACATTCTTGGTTTCTGGTGGTGCAGCTCTGGATTTCTTGCTCTTGTCGATGGAGCTCTCTGGCACATCCTCGATGGGAGCACAACACTCCAAAGAGGTGCGCTTGCCGGAGTGGGTGCGAGAGGTCTTACCGGTCTTCTTCCCTCCCCGGGCTTCAGCGGCAGGAGCCAGTGTCTTCGCGACAGTTGCTGCGACTGCCTCCCGGTAGAGTTGGTCAGCGCAAATCAGCGCATCCTTCTTGTCGGAGGGGACGGTGATGATGGTCATCGGCCCAGGAATCTTCAGTGTGTTGTAGGCGTAATCTGACGCCGCCATGAACTTGGCTAGTACTGGGTCCCCGAGGATCCCATTGTAGGGCAAGGGGATCTCGGCGACATCAAAAACAATCCTCTCTGTCCTATAGTTCAGCTCGCCTCCAAATGTCATGGGTAGCGTGACCTTACCCTTCGGCTGGCTTCTTCCCGGGTTGACTCCTTGAAACGTGCCCGTCTCTTCGAGGTCTCCATCAGGAATCTGTAGCCTTTTGATCACAACGGGCGAGATCAAATTCAGACCGGCCCCGCCGTAAACTAGCATTTTGCCACCTTGAGGTTGCGTATTGTTGGCGAAACCAACAACAACAAACACCCGACCAGAGTCGTGCGATCAGGGTGGTCCTCGGTGTCGAAAATGATAGGCGTGTTGGACCACTTCAGTGGCCTTTGAGCATCGAATGATGGTTCCGCTACTATGATCTCATGCGCCCACTGCTTGAGCTGGTAGTGAGAGGTGCGTAGCAAAGCACCACCGTCAACGCACATGGCCTATGTAGCTTTCTGGAACTCATGCTCGCCGGACTCGTCGTCCTCGTCATGATCATCGTCTTCTTGCTTCTTGTCGCGGCCTCAGGCGGGCCTTTCCTATTGATTTTCTTTGCCGCGGCGGCCAGCTTGGCCGCCATGCTTCTTGCCGGATCCCTCAGCACCATCCTGGCCTTTCTCCTTATCTCGCATCTCATATTCGGCTTTTTGCTTCTCTGCGAGCTGCTCGACTTGCCAGCAGTTTTGGAGGTCGTGGCCCTTGGTGAGATGGATCTTGCAGTACTGCTTGTCGGAGCCTCTTGGCTTGTCAGCAGTCGCCAAGGCCCAGCAAGCGGCGCACCCAGCAACTTCCTTGCCGGGGTCATCTGCCTTGGTCTTCTTGGCAGCAGCGGCGGCGTCGGATCCCTCGATGGCAAGCACGGCCTTGCCCTTGCGCTTCCTGTTGCGACGTCGACCCTTCTTTGTTGGGGCGGTAGCGTCTTCGTCTGAGGAATCGATTTCCACACTGGCGTCTTCGCCGGGGTACTTCCTTCCCTCTTTAGCCCGAGCACACCTATCGGCTAGAACGTAGAGTTCTGCCACATCCTTCACCCTATTCATCGCCAGCTCTTCACACATCTTGCGGTTACACACATTCTGATGGAATGCGCTGATGATAGCGGCGGGATGAACGTCCGGGGTGTTGTACTGCACCCGGCTGAACCTCTGTATGTACTTGCGCAGGTTCTCGCCTTCTTTTCTAGGGGATGATATGCAAGTCGCTTGCCTGGCCATGAGCTTGGTGGCCTCCCGTAAAGGCACCAACAAACTCATGGCACAAATCCGACCAAGAAGAAATAGAATCCACTGGCAAGTGCATCAACCATGACATGATGTTGGGTTTAAGCGCCAACAGGAAGTAATTGGCAAGCACCTTGTCGTCGCGAGCTCCGGCAGCTTGCATCGCGATGGTGTAGATGCTAAGGAACTCCGACGGGTGAGTCTTGCCGTTGTACTTCTCGCTGACGCCAGGCTTGAATGTGTGGTGAGTGGGCCACTAGAACTGCCGCAGCTCGCTGGTAAAGGCTGGGCAACCCACCTCGTAAGGTAGGCTACCAAAGCCCTCCAGAGCTGGGTGGTCCATAGTGGGCACTCTTGCTTATCCGACTGGTGGCGCGCTTTGCGTGCCGCTCGATAATGGTTCAAGCGTCTTCATGGGCTCGCTCCCGAAGAACTTGGCGTTGATCACGGTGAGTCTGTGGGTCGGACAATGCTACGGAAATGCTATCACAAGCGTCATCCCAACGGACCGGTACCCGTGGTAACTAGCGTGGAGGAGAATGCACCGTGGCCGCAGCGCCTCCGGTCCTTCCACCACTGGCGTGCAGTGGCTCGACAGAGTGTCGGCCTGAGGGCCCCGTTGGTCGTGGCTCGTCTTTGTTGGCGATGCCGACGAGGCTCGGGATGGTGGCTCTCCACTCGTCGAGCTTTTCCGTAGCAGGAGGGAAGTCGAGGAGCAACTGCGCGCGCACCCAAGCTTCTGCTGGTGTGTGTGGCGGTGAAAGCTGCATGGATCGTGACGCGCTCCGACTTCTAACTATGTTAGAAGGAGCTCTATCACGGCCTTGCGACTCCGCACCATTTTCACCAGCGCCTCGGCGTGCATGCTGGTCCAGCACGTCCCGCGACTGGTGCATAGGACTCTTCCCGAGGCGGCGACTGGGGTCACTGGTGTGGTGGCACTGCTCGTCGTGCACGACCTGGGAAGAGCGTGTTGCGGGCGCCGGCGTGGGCATACTAGAAGTCGCCGCGCCTCCTGTAGGCGGGACGCCGCCGCTCTTGGAGGGCCCCGCGCCACCTGTGAGGGGCATGGCTCTATTTTTGGATTTATCAGCGTGCGACGCGTCGTCTCATGCGCGAATGATGCCGCTCGCCGGGCTCTGGCTGCCAGAGCGTCGTGGGTGCTCGCGAGCCGCGCCTCGGCTCCCGCCCACGACCGCTCCATCACCCGCTCGCCCTGGTGCGGGCGGTTCGGCTCCAGATGAACTGATCGCCGTGATCGCCTTCTTCTTGGGAGCCATGGCGACAAAGAATTGCTAAACTAACTGCTAGACCGGATTTTCACAACCGCCACCCCCTACCTGGCACGCCAGAGATGTCGGGGGAAACGACACCTATGGGATAACTGGGATCCCTTTTGCTACGGTTGGCGGGCGCGAGCTTGTGCAAAGAGCGGGTCTAGAAGCCAGCACGAGGATCATTTACCTAGGTTCGGGCCGCGAGGATGCGTAATACCCTAGTCCTGCTTTGGTGTATATTTCAGTGTTCTTGAGTTCTTGAACTAGCTACGATGTGTGTGTCATACAAAAGATCTGAATCCTTCTTCAGTACGCATCGGGCCTCCTTTTATAGTCAAAAGGGGCTGCCACAGTGGAACACAGGAGGTGGAAAGGTATACAGCGTACAAGCTTATCGCCTGTCATTACAGGACAAAGTGCATTAAATCCGCTACTTAGGTGTCCACTTGCTTTATCGGGGCGATAACAACGCCCGTCCCATCCGTCGCCGCTCCGCCTTGCTCCGACACGCGTCCAGGCCAACGAGGCATGCAGCGCCATGTAGGCTGGCAGGCTGCTGAGTTGGTGTGGTGGTAGGGTCTTCATGAAGATCTTGAATCACTCACTTTCAATTATGAGATATATTGATTTGAGTGGGAATGCATTTTATATTAAAACAAATTAAACACTAGTGCAACATTAATTAAGAATAAATGTCTCTATGTAGTTTGCATTATAGTTGTAGAATTATGGCTCACAGTTCCACCTTTGCTATTGAAACTGATGGATTGTAATTTATCTGGTTGAATCTTTTATGTTTTAGAGGATTGTCATCTAAGAGTGCCAAGAAGGATTTTTTTTTTCCTACTGCATTCTTGCAATCCTCTCCTGCTCATGCTATGGATGACAAGACTTATGTGTTCCGATCCAAAAGGTTAGAATTACGTTATGGTCTGCTTGCTTCCAAGAAACTCGAACTCAAAATGTTTGGGATAGTTATGTGATATTCTTAGAACTAAAAATTGTTTTCAGAAACAAACAAAGGTTAAAAGATATATGATATCTAAAGAAGTGTTTTGTTTGTAAGTTCTAGTGAAGCATTCAACTATGTTTGAGACTAAAATGTGTAAGATCCGGAAGAACGCTGGTCATGAGTTGATGGTGAGAACTTAAAGAGAAAAAAACAAAACTAAAGAATGTAATGAGAGTTACATGACTATGGAAGTTCCGGATGCTACTCTTAAAAAATAGCTAATTCTTTTGTTGAGTGGGAGAAATATTGAAAGTAAAACTATAATAAGTTTAGAGGCAAAAAGAAAATAAGACTGGAATGTCCAGCTCAGGTCTGAATGTCATACAAGTTATAAAGATGTAGATAAAGTCGGTCAACTAAAATGTAATTCTTGAGAATTGTGATTAAATTGTTAAACACTATCTTCTTCGGGAATTGTGGTTAAAAGTTGATTACAAGGATACCAACTCGATTGCATGTTGTTGACAATCAATGGAAGAATTACTATGGCCTAATGACCAAGAAATGAATGAGGTTAATATATGTGTTGAAAATTTCGTAAAAAATATGATAATTTTTCATCAGCGTATTACCTCTGAATTTACTATTATAATTCATTGTAGAGTTTTGTACACTCTATCCCATTGCACAGAAGTTGCAAGAAGGTTGTTCGTAAGAGAGCAATAGTTTCTCAATGTAATGAACAAAAGGTTCATACTCCTATTGTGAATAGGATGTAAGTTATGAATATTGATGATAGAATTGAACATCTGAAAGGATCAGAAGAGGTGTCTAGAGGGGGTGAATAGACTCTTAGCAAAGAAAAGTAGCAGTTTTTAATTTCTTTAAGTTGAGGTGGAGTTTTAGCACAAGTTTAACCATTCACAATACATTTCAAGCAAGCATGACAATAGTATATGAGCAGCGGAAAGTAAAGCATGCAAGTTGCAAGAAAGTAAATGGATGGGATTGGAGTGTGCAAATGCAATTGGAGACATGGAGTTTTTGGCGTGGTTCCGATAGGTGGTGCTATTGTACATCCACATTGATGGAGACTTCAACCTACAAAGGGTAACGGTTGCGCGAGTCCACAGAGGGCTCCACCCACGAAGGATCCACGAAGAAGCAACCTTATCTACCCCACCATGGCCATCGCCCACGAAGGACTTGCCTCACTAGGGTAGATCTTCACGAAGTAGGCGATCTCCTTGCACGTACAAACTCCTCGGTTCAACTCCACAATCTTGTCGGAAGCTCCCAAGTGACACCTAACCAATCTAGGAGACACCACTCTCCAAAAGGTAATAGATGGTGTGTTGATGATGAACTCCTTACTCTTGTGCTTCAAATGATAGTCTCCCCAACACTCAACTCTCTCACACAAATTTGGATTTCGTGGAAAGATGATTTGAGTGGAAAGCAACTTGGGGAAGGCTAGATATCAAGATTCATATGGTTGGAATGGAATATCTTGGTCTCAACACATGAGTAGGTGGTTCTCTCTCAAAAAATGTATGCTGGAAGTTTAGGCACGTTCTGATGGCTCTCCTTCATAATGAAGGAAGGGTGGAGTGGTATATATAGCCTACACACAAAATCTAGCTATTACACACAATTTACCAAACTCGGTACGACCGAATCAGAAAACTCAGTCAGATCGATTCAGTTCATAATGTGACCGTTAGGCATTTCGGTGCGACCGATATGATCAACTCGGTGGGACCGGTGAGCTAGGGTTAGGGTAGAACCTCATCTCGGTTTGACCGGTTACACAAACTAGGAGGGACCGATTTTGGTAATAAGCAAAACAGAGAGTTGGTCAGGCAAACTCAGTGGGACCGAGATCCCATCGGTGAGACCGAATTGATTAGGATTTCTGGCAGTGGCTATGTCAAGTGAACTCGGCGGCGCCGGATAGATCAAATCAATGGGGCCGAGTTTGAATTTTGGTTTGGGACATATGTGGATATGATAAAGTGGTTGAGGGCTTTGGAGCATATCACTAAGCACTTTGAGCAAGCAAGCCATTAAGCAACACCACATCCCCTTTTAATAGTATTGGCTTTCCGATGGACTCAATGTGATCTTGGATCACTAAAATGAAAATGTAGAGTCTTGAGCCAATCCTTTGTTCTTAACATCTTGCAGGGGTTCCATATCCTCTTCTCCACGCCACTCCATTTGTTGAACTTATCTCAAACATACTAGATAAAACTATTAGTCCAACAAGAGATATGTTGACATTAATTACCAAACCCACCCAGGGAGCACTTGTGCTTTCAATCTCCCCCTTTTTGGTAATTGATGAGAACATACATCAAAGATCTAGCTAAAGATATAAAGAATAGCAAGTAAAGCTTTGGAAAGACATGTAACATGCATAGCATCCCCCTACATGTATGCATCCATGTAACTATGGAATATGAGAGCATGTGAATGCATAATCATGACAGAGCAAGCAATGAGTTATATGTATCTTGGCTATATGCATCAGAGCAAATGATATGAATATAGAAATTGTAGCTTCATGTTCATGATTCCTTCTTGCAAACACTATGTACATCAGCAAGAGATCATCATGCACATGAATGTGATGCATATACTTACCTTGTCATCTTAAGCTGGCTTAGGAAGAGATGAACCTGAGTAAACAAGGTTAGATAACACAAATACATCTACTAAACATAGCAAGAACTGCAAACCACAAGAGTACCAAGACTGGGATGACATGTAGATAATGAGTACTCGGTACTCCTATTGGGTATGGACATGTCCCCAAAGATAAAGATATAGAATGAATTCAAGGATTTCCTTCCCTAGAAGTCTTTCTCCCCCTGAATCTTCTAGGATAATGGGAGAAAATAGGGAAAATAAAATCTCAGAGCAAAACAAATTAGAGCACAACAACATAACAACCTAACATGTCTTTCCCATCTAAAGACATATGACTTCTCTCCTCTTGAACACCAAGCATCTGGGGTCTCTCTCTCTGTTTGATGCGATTAAGAATTCTCCCCTTTTGAAGTGATTAAGCTTTGATGTGATATCTCTCTCCCCCTTTGACATCAATTTCCAAGAAGGGATCTTCTGGATTGTGAGTCAAAATAGGTTTGGTCCTTGAGTCACAGAGCAAAGTAGCATATAGAGTGTGATGCTGGTAGAGGACAAGAATCATTGAGTGGAGCTGGAGTAAAAATGTAGGATGCAAGTGGAAAATTTTCTTCTCTGCAGTGAAATCAGTAAAGCCGAGTTGTATTCTTCGGTGGCACCGAAATGGTTCAGTTTGATCGAAAGCAACAGACCGGTGTGACCGAGTTCAACACAAAGATAACATTTGTCACCTCAGCTCACTAGGCAAAAAGGATCTCACAAACATTTACAAGGAATTAACTGAAGGATTTGCAATGAATTGGATGTAGGAATGCAGAACAAAAGAAAGAAAAGAAATCTAGATGAAGTATGCATGAACACAGAGAAACACTAGGGAACTTCATCTAGAATTGGTCGGCGACAAAGTCACCTATGTTAGAGTATATTGACTGAGGAGTCAAGTGAGAACACTTGATCGTAGGTCATACTCGTCGTTTAAGCTCAAAATGGGGACCATTTTTTGTTTAAGCATTTGATGTATTCGCATCTTGTTGAGTTGCTTTGACTCATGACTTGGGGTAGAGCTTCTCTAAGATGGAATAACGTACCTTGGGTGGTGGTGTTGATCTTGATCATGTAGTTGAACTTGTGTGGCATGCTCAAGGTTGATCTAGCTCATCAATGATTGGGAGCATCACTTGTAGTTTGAGTTTATCTACCTACATGGGTTATTCTTGCAAGGAAGAGCACTTGTGTATCCAAATTGACAATCATGAATTTGATACCAAATAAAATTTGATATATAGAAATGATCAAAGGATATGTTGTAAGATTTCATGCTTCCTTGTATTCAACCACCATATTGTAGAGACTTGGTGATGTAGAGATTGCTCAAGATGCGAGTGGATTGCAATCTCATAAATTTTGATTTATCCAAGTACCTACAAGGGTTAGATAGCATGCAAGGGTGCAAATATATCCAAGACATATGATCATCATCATAAGAGAAATATCAAGGATTAGTTAAAGGCTCATGCCTTGCATGTATCCAAATGGAGTTTCTACTCCAAGTTTGAAGCATCAATGATGTTCAATTCACCTCTCAAGCGGCAAAATACTTTCTCATCAAGCGTTTTGGTGAATATATCAACCAATTGCTTGTCGGTACGAACGTTCTTAAGATCAATGTCCCCTTTAGCAACATGATCACGAATGAAATGATGGCGAACTTCAATATGCTTAGTTCGATAATGTTTCACGGGATTATGAGAAATCTTAATAGCACTTTCACTGTCACAAACCAATGAAACATGTTTCGCACAGATCCCATAATCTTTAAGAGTTCGGGTCATCCAATGTATTCCGCTTTGGCGGTGGATAAGGATACCGAGATTTGTTTCTTGGAGGACCAAGACACAAGAGATCTACCAAGAAATTGACAAGTACCCTAAGTGGACTTTCTATCAACCTTGTCTCCGGCATAGTTTGAATTGGAGTAGCTAACAAGATCAAAAGAAGACCTCTTAGGATACCAAATGCCAAAGTTTGGTGTATGGATGAAGTATCTCACTATCCTTTTGACAGCCTTAAGATGACACTCTTTGGGGGCCGCTTGATATCGTGCACACATGCACACACTCAGCATAATATCAAGACGGGAGGCACATAGATATAACAATGAACCAATCATAGAGCGATAAACCTTTTGGTCAACTAGTTTGCCATCCTTGGTCAAGTCAAGATGTCCACTAGTAGGCATGGGAGTTTTCATACCTTTGCTTTCTTGCATGTTGAACTTCTTGAATAAGTCCTTGGTGTACTTTGTTTGAGAAACAAAGGTGCCTTCCTTGGTTTGCTTGATTTGCAATCCAAGAAAGAACTTGAGTTCACTCATCATAGACATCTCAAACTTCTCCGAAATTAGCTTTCCAAACTTTTCACTAAAATGGGGGTTAGTTGAACCAAATATGATATCATCAACATAAATTTGGCACAAAAATAACTCACAATTAACCCTTTCAGTGAAAAGAGTAGAATCAATCTTTCTAATCTCAAAACCTTGGTCAAGCATTTATACCACGCTCTAGGAGATTACTTAAGACCATAAAGAGCTTTGTGAAGTTTGTAAACATGATCGGGTTTCTTAGGATTAACAAAGCCGGGAGGTTGTTTAACATAAAATTCCTCCTCAATTTCTCCATTTAGAAAAAAACTTTTAATGTCCATTTGGTACAAGGTGATATCATGGTGATTAGCATAGGCAAGTAAGATGCAGATGGACTCAAGTCTAGCAACGGGGGCATAAGTCTCACCATAGTCCATACCTTCGACTTGAGTGTAGCCTTGGGCGACAAGACGTGCTTTTTTGCGAACGACTTGTCCATCTTCGTCTTGCTTGTTGCGAAATACCATTTGGTACCGATGATGTTATGGTTGTTGTCGGGCTTCTCGACCAATGTCCATACTTGATTTCTCTCAAAGTTGTGCAGCTCTTCGTGCATGGCATTTATCCAATCGGGATCTTCCAATGCTTATTCAACCTTCATAGGTTCAATATGTAATTGGCTATACGCCAAAATAATCTGAGATAGTATCCATACACATAATTCAAGTTTGGAACTTGACAGACCCTCTGAAAGACTTAAAGTCTAAAGTGTAGTGATGGATCCATAGATTGACAAACATAAAAATGGTCAATAATGCTTGACTTGTTACGAATAGTTTATGACACAATCAAAGAGTTGATTATGACGAGATTGTCTCATCATAATAATAGTTAAAGTCAGTTCAGATTAAACTAGCAATTACTAAATATTTTAGTTATCAGATATAACAGATGGATGTCAAAATGATTCCCATGAGATGGAAATAGAACCAAGGTTGTATATTTGATATGGTCCAAGGTAATTTTCTTGATCCAAAGAATGTTTGTAAGTTTGCAAACTTCAAGAGATCTAGTAATGATCTGAAGCAAGCATAGTGGAGTTGGAATCTTTGTTTTTGATGCTTGTATTTACAAGAAAGTAAGTGGGAGCATGATAATATTTCTAAACACTGCATGCATGACAAATTGTTGATTGGAAATTATATAAATTTCTTCAAACAAATTAAGACTTTATTGAAAATAGTTTTTCAAGTAAAGTACTTAGGCATATAGCCCTTGGATTTGACATAATAATGTATGAAGATAGTAGTGTCTAATCGGGCTTAGCCAAAATACATATTGGCAAAGTATTAAAGCAGATTAGTATGAAAATTGTCAAGAAGAGTTTTCTTGTTAAAGTCACATGGAAGGAGTTCTTAGCAAGAATCGGTATCTTGAAATACTGATGAGTGAAATGCATGATTTCACTTGTGTTAGTTCTATGATATGTAAATAACCAGATAAGTCCAGTACTCCAAGTAAATTGCGAGTGAAGTTACTAGAAAGGTCAAATGTTTGATCATGGGACAATAATGAAAATGTCATTGAGTACTGACAACATGTTTCTCGCATACGGAGAAGATGAAGAGACTAATGTAAGGAGTTTACATCAATAAATGCTTGATGTAAGTAGCTAGTGCATCAACAAAAATCTTCAATCAGTGCTCCAAGTGAATTTTGATTTCAGTTAAATGATTTATGGTGGCATAGTAAGTTGGAATTGGTCCAAGAAAGTTAGTATGGTGAGTTCTATAATAGAAGACTGAGTATATTGTCGCTTTAGAAGCAACAATAGAGGGTAATGAACGAAAGGTTCATTTATGAACTTGTTATGGTTTCTAGATGATTGTGCAAATAGAACACTGTTCTCAAAATAGTGATTCTATAACTCAATCTAAGGAATCAAAGGTCTTATCAGTGATTCAATATATACTGAGCTTCTTTCACACAAATTATGAATTTATGTGGAATCATGATCAATGCATTGAAATGCAAATGATACACACGGATCTGAAATTGTCAGATTCGATAGGACGAAGTCTATACCACAAGCAAAGCATGGACTGACACTGGATTGCCATTGGTGTAAAAGTGAACAGTGCTAACTAGATTCTTGACTCTAGTGCAAGTGGGAAACTGTTGGAAATATTCCCTGGAGGCAATAATATTTGTATTGTTATATTTCCATATTCATAATTAAGAGTTTATATTTCATGTTATAACTGCTATGATCCTGGAATATGTGATTCAGTGGAAAACTCATATGCACATGTGAAATGATAAACGGATAAAATAAATTTTCCTAGTCTCGCCACTAAGACTAGCTGAAGTGTTGTTTGTGATCACGTTTTCAGGATATTAGGATATCGTTAAGTGTAACGATAATCCTGCAACAACAATGAGATTATGACGTTGGAAGAACGATCATATTGAATTGACCCAAACTTGTTTGTTATGAATTGAGATAATATCGTCTCTATTCAATTGTAATGACATGTATGCTAACATGTGATTTTTCTCCTTAGACCATGAGATTATCATAATCACTTCTTACCGTATGGTGGGCTTTAGGGTTGCTCAAATGTCACCTCTAACACGATGATCATAATGAAAACTTACAGGTTCATCAGAAAGTTTGACAAGGGACTAGATACCTCGAGAGTGGGATTTTCTCCTCCAAAGATGAAGAGATATTATTGGGGCCCTCTTGGTATGAAGGCATCAATCATCCTCTGGTCAAACACAGGTGACTATTTGATAGGATGCCGGAACACAATAATGAGAAAGAAGAACAAAACCGGTAAAGAGGATTTCGGTGAGCATGGTGATGACTCAGGAGGATACCGATGCATCCTGGGTTTTGTAAAGTATCGCGAAGCAAAGGGAACATCACATGATAACCAAAGGTTCACTCGAATATCATTTCTGTACTTACAAGGACAAATATGGACGTCCACGGTCCCGCGGTCGTTCATTGAACGAACAGTTTCGTCCATGTCTATGTGTTACCAAACCTACAGGGTCACAAGCTTAAGGAAATCACGGTCCACTGAGTGTTAGTCATGAGAATATATTTATGGAATTATTTCATGAATATTCATAATGGTTTCGAGAGGATCCAGAAGTGTTTCGCGGTCACCGGACGGGTTTCGGTGAGTATCGAGTAATAACATGTATTTCCGATAAATTATATAAAGTTTACAGAGATGTTAATATATATAATGATCTATAAGTATTCAGAACATTTTGTATTTAATTTAAATATCAACGGGCCTAAAAAGGCCAAGAAGTGGAAGGAAACTTGGGCCAAAAAGGCCCAAGTGGGAAAGTGCCTCCCTTCCCTAAGTAAGGGGGCGAATAGGAGTGGGGGAAGAGTATAACTCCTCCTTCCCCTTGGCCGGAACCCAAGGAGGCTTTCCCTCCTTAGTGGAAGCCCTCCCTCTCCTCTCTAACCTTTATATACTTGAGGATTTGGCCCTTTTGTACATACATGTTTTGGAGCTTTATCTAGTTCTTCTAGTTCGAGTTCTAGTTTTTCCTAGTTGACTAATTAGAGCAAGGCTAATCCTCTTGTCCTCATAATTAGAAGCCCAGTGTGGTTCTAATCTCCTCCATCTAATTCTCTGGTGATGATTAGCTCTGAACAGCGAAGTGCTACTAGATCATGAAGGCTACACGCTTGCAACTACCGTCTTCTGTTCAAGGGATCGTTCGTGGGCGATACGAGGGATCGTTCATCGATGGTTCAAGGCACTCCAAGTACGATCTACACCAACACATTCTTCTTCTGTTGCAACTCGGTGACGGTAACGATCATGATCCCAACCCGTAATGCGTCTTCTTATTGATCTTGGGTGATCGTAGGTGCGATTTTTCTTGTTTTCTACTATGTTTCCCAACAGATCTCAGGTAGGGGCGAACAAAGCATCTAGATGTGATGTAACAAGGACACGGGGTTTTACCTAGGTTCAATGATGCGGAGCATCCTATGGTCATCCCCATGGACCTACCGTCGTCTCACCAAGTGCCAAGCAGACCGATGACACGAGCACGTGCTAGAGCTCTCGAGACCGAGGTGACATCTCTCCTTAGTGATATTCCATATGACCCACTTGAGACATGGCTACTACCTAAGTCCGAAATGTTATGCATGATCAGGTACCAAGAGGACCATCCCGAAGATGCACGTGAAGATGGACAAGTCCCCAAGTTCATGGATGAAGAGGACTGATGAAAGGAACCAAAGAAGTCCCCAGGACCCGGACATCCGGCCCCTGGAGCATCAACCGCAGCCGCCGCCCAGCAACCAAAGCTACAGGGCCCGGACATCCGGCCCAGCCCCGGAAATCTGGCATTCTCCACAGAACGCAATCGAAGCCACCCCAAAGATCCGGCCCGACGCCCGGACATTCGACCACTGTCTGTGCACAATGAAAGGGCTAAAGCCCATGTACCCCTTCGCCCCCTAGACTAGATATACTCGTCCTCCTCCACCATTTTAGGGTTAGCATTGTGATAGCTCATTTTGGAGATTAGAGCATTCCTCATCCACTTGTACCCCTACTCCATTGGAGACCGAGGCCTCCTAGGAGAAGATCCCCCAAGTGGATTCAAGACCCCATCAAGGGAAGATCCCCTCGTGGATTCAAGCCCCCATCTCCTCGCGGATAGGGAAGAACTACCAATTGCTTGTATCGTCCCTTGTTGTGTTTGGATCATTTGTCTCGTTGTGTACTCGGATCTAGCACATGTGTAATCGAATCTCGTTGATTTGAGTGTTTTCCTCTCGTTTCCCTCGTGTTTTCCCCTCGTGTGTTCTTCATGTTATTCACGGGATCCACTCCAATCGTGAAAGATCGGCCTGTAGGGTTCCACCCTACATCATCTTGGTATCATGAGCCATGGTTGATCACGATTTGGGGGTATTCCCCTTCGTTTTATAGCCTAATTTTGTTGTGTTTTGTCCCGATTTTGAAAATCCCCACAAAAATAGCCCTCCAATTTTTTTGTGATTTGTTGGTGTGATGATGTTTTGTTGGATTTGATCCGTGGATTTGATGTGTTACTCATAGATCTAGCTTCTCCTAACTTTTCCCCCAATTCCATCCACGAAACCCCTTGAATTTTGCCCTGATTTTTTTCTTCCCTACGAGATCCACCAAGTTCATCATGGATATGGAGCCACGGACATCCAGCCCGCAAGCCCGGACATCCGGCCTCCCGAAGCATCACTTCATCCATCGCTCCTTCTTCCGCCTAACTTTCGCCAATTTTGACCGGGTTTCCACCAATACTTCCGCATACCACCACCGCTTTCCGCAACCACCACCGCTTATCCGCTACAAACTCTGACAATTTTGACACATTTGCTTTGAGAATTTGAGTTGTGGTTTCCATTTCCTAACTTGATTCGGGTACTTAGGGACGATTCAACAATGACATCACCGTCGCTCATCTTCCCCACGGACTCGTCATCAACAACAACCACTTCACCATTTCACACCATCAACCGTAAGCAAGGGTAACTGATACGTCTCCAATGTATCTATAATTTTTTTTATTGTTCCATGCTATTATATTATCTGTTTTGGATGTTTTATATGCATTAATATGATATTTTATATTATTTTTGGGAATAACCTATTAACCTAGAGCCCAGTGCCAGTTCCTGTTTTTTCCTTGTTTTAGAGTTTCGCGGAAAAGGAATACCAAACGGAATGAAACTTTCACGATGATTTTTCTTGGACCAGAAGACATACAGAGGGCTTGGAGTGCACGTCAGGAAAGCCACGAGGCGGCCACAAGGTCGGGAGGCGCGCCCAGGGGGGTAGGGCGCGCCCCCCACCCTTGTGGGCCCCTCATGACTCCACCGGCCTATTTCTTCCGCCTACATATTCTCACATATCCCAAAACCTTCTAGGGGAGCCACGAAACCACTTTTCCACCGTCGCAACCTTCTGTACCCGTGAGATCCCATCTAGGGGCCTTTTTGGCGTCCTGCCGGAGGGGGATTCGATCACGGAGGGCTTCTACATCAACACCATTGCCTCTCCGATGAACCGTGAGTAGTTTACCACAAACCTACATGTCCATAGCTAGTAGATAGATGGCTTCTTCTCTCTCTCTCTTTGATTCTCAATACCATGTTCTCCTCGATGTTCTTGGAGATATATTCGATGTAATACTTTTTTGCGGTGTGTTTGCCGAGATCCGATGTATTGTGGATTTATGATCAGCTTATCTATGAATATTATTTGAATCTCCTCTGAACTCTTATGCATGGTTTGATATCTTTGCAAGTATCTTCATACTACGATTTGGTTTGGCCAACTAGATTGGTTTTTCTTGCAATGGGAGAAGTGCTTAGCTTTGGGTTCAATCTTGCGGTGCTCGATCCTAGTGACAGAAGGGGAACCAACACGTATTGCATTGTTGCCATCGAGGATAACAAGATGGGCTTTTCATGATATTGCTTGAGTTTATCCCGCTACATCATGTCATCTTACTTAATGTGTTACCCTATTCTTCATGAACTTAATACTCTAGATGCAAGCAGGAGTCGGTCGATGTGTGGAGTAATAGTAGTAGATGCAGGCAGGAGTCGGTCTACTTGATACAGACGTGATGCCTATATTCATCACCATTGCCTTAGATATCATCATAAATTTGCACTTTTTTATCAATTGCTCGGCAGTAATTTGTTCACCCACCGTAATATTTTCTATCTTGAGAGAAGCCTGTAGTGAAACTTATGGTCCCCGGGTCTATTTTCCATCATATAATCTTCTATTTTCCCTCATATAAGTTTCCGATGTACAATTTTAGTTTCCTATTTACTTTCTTTGCAATCTTTTACTTTCCGTTCCATAAACCAAAAATACCAAAAATATTACTTTACCATTTATACATCTATATCAGATCTCACTTTGCAAATAACCGTGAAGGGATTGACAACCCCTTTGTCACGTTGGGTGCAAGTTGGTGTTTGTTTGTGCAGGTATTTGGTGGCTTGTGCATTGTCTCCTACTGGATTGATACCTTGGTTCTCAAAAGTTGGGGGAAATACTTACTCTACTTTGTTGCATCACCCTTTCCTCTTCAAGGGAAAAACCAATGCAAGCTCAAGAGGTAGCATGAAGAATTTCTGGCGTCGTTGCCGGGGAGATCTATGCCAAGCTGAGACATACCAAGTACCCATCATAAACTCTCATCCTTCGCATTAAATTATTTGCCATTTGCCTCTCATTTTCCTCTGCCCCACTTCTAAAATGATTTTCGAAAAGATTTGCCCTTTTCTTCGCCCTTCTTCCGTTTGTCTTTCCGTTTGCTTTTTGGTTGCTTGTGTTCCCATGTGCCTTCTATTTTGCTTACATATTCGCTTGCTAAAAATCCATTGATATGGATCCTCATCTACTTTCTAATATTTTTAAAATATCCAATTATGATGAACCAATTTCTAGTGAGTTGAGTGCACTAGATTATCTTTATGAGGTTTTGCTTGAAATTCGTGAATCCAAAAATTGTGATGAAGTGTTGAAACAAGAAATTTATGAAGTGATTCATGATAGCTCCTTGGATGAAAAGCATGATTGCAATGATATTATTATAAATTCTATTAGTGTCAATTGTGTTAATGATATGCAAAACCTTAAGCTTGGGGATGCTAATTTTGCTATGTCTACTACTTGTTGCAATTATCATGATTGGGGTGATTTTTCTTATGATTTTGAAAATTTATTTAAGCCCCATGATGAATATGAGATTGATAATAATGTTTGCAATAATACTTAAAGTGGGTTTGGAAGAGTGTCGACTTTAGATCCCACATATTTGGATAATGTTCAATCTTAAGTTTTTGATAAAGTGGGTTCGGAGAGGTCATGACTTTATTTTATGATAATCCCACTATTTCGGAAAAGTGTCATCTTTCCATGCATGTGGATCATGAGGAGAATATTTTATGTGATAGTTATATTATTGAATTTGAATATGATCCCACATGTAATTATTATGAGAGAGGAAAATATGGTTGTAGAAATTTTCATGTCACCAAATTACCTCTCGTTATGTTGAGATTGTTGTTGTTCCTTTCTTCTTCCTTGCATATGCTAGTTTTTGCTTGCCTTGATAATTTGTTCGCTTATAAGATGCCTATGCATAGGAAGTATGTTAGACTTAGATGTGTTTTTCACATGCTAAATGATGCTCTCTTCATGTTTCAAATGTTATCTTTCATGTGAGCATCATCGTAATCTCAATGCCTAGCTTAATGGCAATAAATAATTTTACTTCCTGTTTTGCAATAAATAATTCATCTAGCCTCTTGTTAGCCAATGTATCTATAATTTTTGATTGTTCCATGCTATTATATTATCTGTTTTGTAGGTTTTATATGCATTAATATGCTATTTTATATTATTTTTGGGACTAACCTATTAACCTAGAGCCCAGTGCCAGTTCCTGTTTTTCCTTGTTTTGGAGTATCGCAGAAAAGGAATACCAAACGGAGTCCAAACGGAATGAAACTTTCGCGATGATTTTTCTTGGACCAGAAGACATCCAGAGGGCTTCAAGTGCATGTCAAGAAAGCCACGAGGCGGCCACAAGGTCGGGAGCCGTTCCCAGGGGGTAGGGCACGCCCCCACCCTTGTGGGCCCCTCGTGACTCCACCGACCTATTTCTTCCGCCTATATATTCTCAAATATCCCAAAACCTTCCAAGGGAGCCACGAAATCACTTTTCCACCGCCGCAACCTTCTGTACCCGTGAGATCCCATGTAGGGGCCTTTTTGGTGTCCTGTCGGAGGGGGATTCGATCACGGAGGGCATCTACATCAACACCATTGCCTCTCCAATGAAGCGTGAGTAGTTTACCACAGACCTACGGGTCCATAGCTAGTGGCTAGATGGCTTCTTCTCTCTCTTTGATTCTCAATACTATGTTCTCCTTGATGTTCTTGGAGATCTATTCGATGTAATACTTTTTTGCGGTGTGTTTGCCGAGATCTGATGAATTGTGGATTTATGATCAGCTTATCTATGAATATTATTTGAATCTTCTATGAATTCTTATATGCATGATTTGATATCTTTGCAAGCACTACTGCAGAATGCTGCTAACGTGACACTACGATCAAAGACCCTTCGATGAAACTGTATGTGGTGCCATAATCACAAACGGTGGTGTAAAAAATCATAAAAAAAGGTGCAAAACATTTGCGATGATGGATGCATCAAACCCGGTTCTGATTTTAGTTGCGTGTGCGATGCAGGGCATACAGTTTAGTTCAATTAACTATTTGCGATGAGGATGAACAAAATAAAAGGGCAGCCAGATGAAGGTGTGTGTGATATACAACATACGGTTCACTAAGATGAATTGTGTGTGATTAGGCAACACAATGGAAACGGTTCAACTGAACAAGATGTGTGTGATACGAGGCAAACGGGTCCGTAATCAGATATGTGTGCGAAGACCAATAATAACACAGATGATTGCTGCTAATAAGCCGTGTGATTTGCTCTGTCTAAAGAAGAATAACATGTATATATATAACTAAAATAAACATCCAATTACATAAGTGACTATACAGATCATTCGCACACACCTCAATAAACAATTGCATGCATTCTAAAGTAGGAGAAACGATCGTCTAGTCATCCACTTCTTGTGACGCTCCCGCCACTGCTCTGTGGCTCGATCCCTCATCTGGGGCAGGAAGAAGACACTTCCTCATGTCAACGATCCGCCCGTACATCTCGTAGCTTGTGTATGCGTCCTTGGCCGCGTACTTGACAAGGTGTTCATCCAGTCTCTCATGCCACACACTATGCCAGGCGTTCATGTCCTTCTTGCTATCATTCTTCATCTTCATGTAGTAGGGGTCGATGATGGCCGAGGCGAGGTCAAACAGGGAGTTTAGTTTGTTTTTGTCGCTGCCCAAGACCTTGTAGTGGTGCTTGATGTTGACAAGATTCGGGCATTTCAAGCCCGAAACCTTGAGCGCTTTTAGATCGTTGGTGGTGTACACCGTAGCGAAACTGTAGTCGGAGTTATTGATAAACCTGGAGAAATGTTCGTAAGGCCTCGTGGAAAGGTGGTAGTGGTAGACAAGGATGTCATGTCGCACACACAACTGGGCGACGGCAACCTTCTAATCATGCCTGGCACGACCGATGGTGTACTCGAGGTCGAAGCCGACCACTTGGTATTTGTCCTCGGCAAGGAACTGCTCCATAGTTTGGATGGAGCTCCCCACCGAGACCGGATCGTTCATGTACACCACCGAGAGGGCCTTCCCCCTCACGTGGGTGTCCACTACGTGATGCGTGGTGAACTGCCCGCCATTGTCGTCGTCGGCCGCTGGGAGCGCCATTGGAGCAATGGGGATCGCCATTGGAACCACTGGGTGTCCTCTATGTATGTGTCGTCGTGGGTGTGCTTATTGTGTCGTGTGACATGAGAGATTAAGGTAAATGGCCGCGGGAATAAATGGGGGCCGGGTAGCCTGGAATCTCGGCGCGTCCGCATGGCAGTTTTTGCAGCGGGTAACTGCATTGTCGCGCCACGCCCGGCGCAACCGCATGCACACGAACATGCGTGATCATGCGCCGGCCCCAAACACTGGTAGCACGCGTGGAGGGATGAGGGCAGAGCACCCAGAGGGATGCGAGAGAAGAATGCGCGTGGTGGGGCGCGAGCAGAGCGTGCCGCGGCCGCCTGAACTGCAAGCAACCACACGCATAGTGCAGTTGAACACGCAGGAAATGGTCGCCTACAAGCCGGCCGATAGTTGCGTCGCTGCGTAGAGAGCGGCCGTGTGCTACTACCTCCGTCTTGGTCTATAGTCCCCTTTATATTCTGTGCCATACTTTTCCCTCAAATTTAACCAACAAAATGTTAAGGCATGTTATAAAAATTACATAATTGGAAACTATGTTCAAATACGAATCCAACTATATAATCTTTGGCGAGATGCATTCGTATTTTATTAGTTAAATCATACTAAAACTATGTTCAAATATGAATCCAACTATATAATCTTTGGTGACATGCATTCGTATTTTATTAGTTAAATCATACTTATAAAGCAGGATGGGGGAATAGTAGGTAATTAAATCGCAAATGTTTTTTTATTAACCGTATGTTTACATGGCCTTTAGTCCTCCTCTCGCACGTCTTGTCACCCCGCTGCCGTAGACGGCTTACAACGCAAGCTTGCGCAGCATGCGGGGACGTTCTTTTGGCCAAACGGTGGCGCCAATGAATCGTCAGTGAGCCCGTTCCCGCGCAACCTCGCAGGTTCCCGCGCAAGCTTCCCGCCCGACTTGGTGAAATCCCCCAAAATCCCAATGCTTACCAGTCTGCTATATAAACCCTCACGGTCGGCGAGTCCTGCATCGCATTTTTCCCTCCCTTCCTGTAGCTTATCTCGTCTGCTTCTCCCACAATCGCCAATGGCACTAGTCCGTCGTTGTCACTCAGCCACTCCGCCATCATCAGAGGACAGCTCCAGCTGGGAGGCTACATTGCGGTGGCGGCTCAGTCCCCGTCGTAGTGTAGTGCGCGTGGCGTCCCTGTTGGGTGTGCGTGGAACACCACCAAACGCTCTGCTGCTGCTGCCCGTCGGCAGCTGTTGCCGGCCGCCATTGCCGCCACACCACCATCGAAATCTAGGGCCATCGCCCACTCCGCCACCACGGCCCAAACGCGGGAGGTGGCCGTTGTGACTGTGACCCCACTGTCAGCCACCATGGCCATCACCTGCTCCGCCACCGCGGCCCAAAGGCGAGAGATGGTGGTCGTGGCTGCCACCCCATCGTCGGCCGCCATGGCAGCCAGCCAACCGTCGACAACCGTGGTCATCACCCGCTCCGCCACCGCCACCCAAAGGCGGGAGGCGGAGGTGGATGCCCGCACGTGTGTCAGTGACCTTGCGTGCTACACCAAGTTCCTGTGGGAGGAGGAGGAGTGCCTCGTCGAGCACGCAAAGAGCCTTACCACCGCTGTGGACGCGACACACGCCGCCTCAGAGGTGAGGAATCAGCAGATCTATGAGGAGAACCACCGCTTCAAGAGGGGTCGTCTGGAGCGGCAGAGGGCGATCAAGGTGAGCGTCGCTGAAGCTGCAGTAGCGGCAGGTACCGTATTATACTTGTCCAGCTCGTTGGTAGGCTCCTCCTCATCTGCCTCTTACTGAGCGCGCTCGGCAGAGGAGAGGCAGCCGGAAGTAGTACAAAGCCCCTCCGTAGTAGTAGTATTTAGGGGATATTTTTTAGTTCATCTGACTATAGATGTGGTGGAACTGTACAATGTACTTAAAATTAGGTAGTACATAAAGTAGAACTAGCTATTTCAGTACGTGGTTGGCAACAATTGGTGAAAAGTTTGGTCGGTTTAGCTGTCGAGTTGAACTGTTTGTATAAAGAACAACTACTTAATCTATGAATGAAATCTATGCTTAATTATTGAATTTTATTTGCAAAAATTAGATACTGCTAGTGATTTTTAGCTTCATATTTTGACAAATCGCAGTGTTACAAAGTTGACAAATGACAATGTTACTAGATCAACAAATGTCAATCTTTCTAGTTTGACAAATGGCAACATACCCAATATGATAGATGCCAATCTTACCAAATTGTCTCTTAGTGGTTGCCCACGGGTCAACCATCATATAGTCTTCTATGATTACTGACACTCACCGCATACACATGAGCAAAACATTTCAACCGAACACATAGGAAGATAGGGGCTTATAGTTTCACCTCCCAACATACTCACCTCAAGGGTGATGTCAACAATAATAACTCGTGCTATCTATATTCAGCTGGACATATGTGCCTAGATCTTTCATCACCACATGATGCTTGCTAAAGGAGAAAAATAAAAAGGAATAGAAGGAAAACTTTGACTCTTTGCATAAAAGTAACTACATAAAAGTAAAAGATAGGCCCTTCGCAGAGAGAAGCAGAGGTTGCCATGCGCTTATTTGTTTGTATGCTCAACCACTTAGTGCAAAAGAATGTTACGTTGCATTGCCCCTTGTGATAGCAACCTTTATTATGCAGTCTGTCACTTTTATTCTTCACCATCACAAGTTCATGCAACAGTCAATTTTCTCTTACACTAAATGATCTCACACATTTAGAAGCAATTTTTATTGCCTTTTTGCACCGATGACAACTTACTTGAGGGATCTTGCTCAATCCCTAGTTAGGTATGGTGGACACTTGAAAATAAGATTTGGGTTTAAGGGTTTTTGGATGCACAAGTAGTATCTCTACTTAGTGCGGAATTTTTGGCTATCAAAGATAGGGGGCAAGCACCACATGTTGAAGGATCTATGACAATATGACTTCTATGTGAATATAAACAAACATAAACCATTAGGTTGTCTCTTCCTTGTCCAACATCAACAATTTTGGCATATAATATGTCGATGAGGGCTCACAATCACAAAAGATTTCTAGGATAGTATATTTATATGTGAATCTTCTCTTCCCTTACAAATTCTTTCATGAGTTGCATCATTGACTAATGTTATGTTTGTCAATCTCTAATAAAATTTTCTACTTATACTTTTCCTTATGTGGTGTCATCACCTACCATAAGATTAGCATATGATCTTTTCTTCATTTATTTCCTTTATTTCTTTTTCTTTCTTATTTCTTTTCTTTAATTGCAACATGAAATTAAAGAAAGCAAAAACTCAAACTAAACTTTATTATATAACTTGCACATAATTACAAGGATAGATCACTAAGCAAACTCTCAAAAAGAAGAATGGATCGAACTAACTTTTATTCATCTAAAGCAAAAAGATCGAACTAAAATAAGTAAAACCAAAAAGATAGTGGGATGATACGATACCGGGGCACCTCCCCCAAGCTTGGTGGAAGCCAAGGGGAGTGCCCATACCCGATACTCAATTCTCCTTTGGTGGTGAATATGATGGTGGTGGTGATGACAATTGTGCCTTCAACTTTTTCATATTATAGTTGAGGAGAGCAACTTCCTCTTTTAAATCGTCGACTTCCAGCTCCAGCTTCAAGATCTTGTCACATAAATCCCCTTTGCTTTTCTGCCGAAAACGAAAAGGAATAGATCAGTTTTAGACCGGTTAGCTCTCTTAGGGTGACTTGACTTCTTGAACTCCACGTGCATATCCCCGGGTTGAGGTAGAGGGACATCCTCCTCCTCCGAGCTTGAATCATCGATCCTCATCAAGGCAGCATCCTCCTCGTCATCGGTAGTTCGACCATAAGGAGATAGGTCCCCTTAGGTCTTTGGGTTAGCAATGAGATGTGAGACATAGCTCTCTCTGTCAGAGTCTTGGGACGACATATTTTCAGAACTGCGTAGAAAACAGCAAGAAAGAAGAACATGGGATTTCCCCGTGATACGGTGATCAACAGGTTCGGGAAGTATATATAGATTTTTTATCTTGGGGGACAAGCATAAGGTAGAAAAACGGAGTATGGAAGGTGTCCTAGGTGGGCACAACCCACCTGGCGCGCCCTGGTGTCTTGTGCCCACCAGGGGACGCTTTCTGGAAGTTTCTTTATTTCCTAATTTTCTAAATATTCCAAAACTGGTAAAAAAATATTTTTGCGGATTTTTCGGAGCCCGTTTACTTACCGTATCATGTACCTTCTTATTTTCATGATTGTGGAGTGTTCCGGAAGGACTCTTTTATGTGTTCTTCCGGTGTCAAAGTTTGGATAATATTACTTTCAACATTAATGGGCGTACCTGAGATATAATGTTTTATTCGTTGTCCATTGAAAACCTTCGGGTTAGTACCTTCGGAATTATTTATTTTGATGGCTCCAAACCGATAAACCTCCTCGATCACATATGGTCCTTCCCATTTTGAGAGGAGTTTTCCTACAAAGAATCTGAAACGAGAGTTGTACAAAAGAACATATTCTTTGACTTTAAACTAATGCTTTTGGATTCTTTTGTCATGCTATCTTTTAACATTTTCTTTAAGTAATTTGGCATTTTCATAAGCTTGGGTTCTCCATTCATCTAATGAGCTAATATCAAATAACCTCTTTTCACTAGCAAGTTTAAAATCATAATTGAGTTGTTTGATTGCCCAATATGCTTTATGATCTAACTCAAGAGGCAAATGACAAGTTCTTTCATAAACCATTTTATAAGGAGACGTACCCATAGGATTTTTATATGCTGTTCTATAAGCCCAAAGTGCATCATCTAATTTCTTAGACCAATTCTTCCTGGACCTATTGACAATCTTTTGCATAATTAATTTTATTTCTCTACTGCTAAGTTCAACTTGACCACTAGACTGAGGATGATAAGGTGATGCAATTCTATGGTTAACATCATACTTGGCAAGCATTTTACGAAAAGCACCATGAATAAAGTGTGAACCACCATCAGTCATTAAATATCTAGGGACTCCAAACCTTGGGAAAATAACTTCCTTAAGCATTTTAATAGAGGTGTTGTGATCAGCACTACTGGTTGGAATAACTTCTACCCATTTAGTAACATAATCAACAACAACCAAAATATGTGTATACCCATTAGAGGAAGGAAAAGGTCCCATGTAATCAAATCCCCAAACATCAAATGGTTCAACAGCAAGTGAATAATTCATAGGCATTTCTTGACGCTTACCGATATTACCTATTCTTTGACATTCATCACAAGATAAGACGAACTTACGAGCATCCTTGAAGAGAGTAGGACAATAAAATCCAGACTGCAATACCTTGTGAGCAGTTCTATCGCCAGCATGATGCCCTCCATAAGCTTCGGAGTGACATTTCCATAGGATTTGTCCCTGTTCATGCTCAGGTACACAACGTCTAATAATACCATCTACTCCTTTATAAAGATGTGGTTCATCCCAAAAGTAATGTCTTAAATCATAGAAGAATTTTTTCTTTTGTTGGTATGTAAAGCTAGGTGGTAAATATTTAGCAACAATGTAATTAGCATAATCAGCATACCAAGGAGTACTGTGAGCAACATTTATTGTATCTAACTGCTCATCAGGAAAACTATCATCAATAGGTAGTGGGTCATCAAGCACATTTTCAAGCCTAGATAAATTATCAGCTACTGGGTTCTCAGCTCCTTTTCTATCAATGATATGTAAATCAAATTCTTGTAATAAGAGAACCCATCGAATAAGTCTATGTTTACCATCTTTCTTTTCCATAAGATATTTAATAGCGGCATGATCTGTGTGAACAGTGTAACACCCACAATGCGACTATATCTCTCACGTGTCGGGGCACGACTTAGAGGCATAGCCGCATGTTAGTTTTGCCGCAAGAGGGGTAATCTTCACACAATCCCATGTACTGAATAAGATAGGGATAAAGAGTTGGCTTACAATCGCCACTTCACACAATACATAGATAAATCATACATCATCCAAAGTACAAACAAGGTCTGACTATGGAACCAAAATAAAAGAAGACAACCCCAAATGCTAGATCCCCGATCGTTCCAACTGGGCTCCACTACTGATCATCCAGAAAAGACACATAACAACAACCCAGATCTTCATCGAGCTCCCACTTGAGCTCGGTTGCGTCACCTACACTGGTATCATCAGCACCTGCAACTATTTGGAAGTATCCGTGAGTCACGAGGACTCAGCAATCTCACACCCGCGAGATCAAGACTATTTAAGCTTATGGGTAGGATAAGGTAATGAGGTGGAGTTGCAGTAAGCACTAAGCATATATGGTGGCTAACATACGCAAATAAGAGCGAGAAGAGAAGCAACGCAATGGTCGAGAAGCTAGAAGTGATCAAGAAGTGATCCTGAAACTACTTATGTTCATACATAACACAAGACCATGTTCACTTCCCGGACTCCGTCGAAAAGAGACCATCACGGCTACACATGCAGTTGATGCATTTTAATTAAGTCAAGTGTCAAGTTCTCTACAACCGAATATTAACAAATTCCCATCTGCCACATAACCGTGGGCACGGCTCTCGAAAGTTTATACCCTGCAGGGGTGTCCCAACTTAGTCCATCACAAGCTCTCACGGTCAACGAAGGATATTCCTTCTCCCGGGAAGACCCGATCAGTCTCGAAATCCCGGTTGCAAGACATTTCGACAATGGTAAAACAAGACCAGCAAAGCCGCCCGAATGTGCTGACAAATCCCGATAGGAGCTGCATGATACGTCTCCAATGTATCTACTTTTCCAAACACTTTTGCCCTTGTTTTCGACTCTAACTAGCATGATTTGAATGGAACTAACCAGGACTGACGCTGTTTTCAGCAGAATTACCATGGTGTTATTTATGTGCAGAAACAAACATTCTCGGAATGACCTGAAACTTCACAGAGCAACTTTTTGGAAAATATAAAAAATACCTGCAAAAGATGAAGGCCAGGGGCCCACCACCTCTCCATGAGGGTGGGGGTGCGCCTGCCCCCCTAGGGCACGCCCCCCTACCTCATGGGCCCCCTGGTGCCTCTCCGACTCCAACTCCAACTCTATATATTGTGTTTCGGGGAGAAAAAAATCAGAGAGAAGAATTCATCGCGTTTTACGATACGGAGCCACCGCCAAGCCCTAAAACCTCTCGGGAGGGCTGATCTGGAGTCCGTTCGGGGCTCCGAAGAGGGGAATCTGTCGCCATCTCATCATCAACCATCCTCCATCACCAATTTCATGATGCTCACCACCGTGCGTGAGTAATTCCATCGTAGGGTTGCTGGACGGTGATGCGTTGGATGAGATCTATCACGTAATCGAGTTAGTTTTGTTAGGGTTTGATCCCTAGTATCCACTATGTTCTGAGATTGATGTTGCTATGACTTTGCTATGCTTAATGCTTGTCACTAGGGCCCGAGTGCCATGATTTCAGATCTGAACCTATTATGTTTTCATCAATATATGAGAGTTCTTGATCCTATCTTGCAAGTCTATAGTCACCTATTATGTGTTATGATCCGTTAACCCTGAAGTGACAATAATCGGGATACTTACCGGTGATGACCTTAGTTTGAGGAGTTCATGTATTCACTATGTGTTAATGCTTTGTTCCGGTACTCTATTAAAAGGAGGCCTTAATATCCCTTAGTTTCCATAAGGACCCCGCTGCCACGGGAGGGTAGGACAAAAGATGTCATGCAAGTTCTTTTCCATATGCACGTATGACTATATTCGGAATACATGCCTACATTACATTGATGAACTGGAGCTAGTTCTCTGTCACCCTAGGTTATGACTGTTACATGATGAACCGCATCTGGCATAATTCTCTATCACCGATCCAATGCCTACGAGATTTTCCTATATTGTTCTTCGCTTATTTACTTTCCCGTTGCTATTGCTATCATCACTACAAAATACCAAAAACATTACTTTTACTACCGTTACCACTACTATCATATTACTTTTCTACTAAATACTTTGCTACAGATACTAAGTTTCCAGGTGTGGTTGAATCGACAACTCAACTGCTAATACTTGAGAGTGTTCTTTGGCTCCCCTTGTGTCGAATCAATAAATTTGGGTTGAATACTTTACCCTCGAAAACTATTGCAACCCCCTATACTTGTGGGTTATCAAGACTATTTTCTGGCGCCGTTGCCGGGGAGCATAGCTCTATTCTTTGAGTCACTTGGGATTTATATCTGCTTATCATTATGAAGAACTTGAAAGATCCAAGAACCAAGATTTATCCCTCAACTACGAGGGGAGGTAAGGAACTGCATCTAGCTCTGCACTTGATTCACCTTCTGTTTTGAGTAAGCTTGTGACACCTAAGCCTGCTTCTACTATTCGTTCTGATATGTCGCATGTTATTGATGATGTTACTTCTGCTATGCATGATACTTATTATGAAACTACTTCTATGCTTGATACTATTGTGCCACTTGGTGAATTTCTGGATGAACAACTTGCTAGGGCTAGAGAGATTGAAAATATTGAATCTGATAATACTGATGAAAGTGATGATGAAGAATCACTTGTTATTCCTGAGGGTTATGTTTTTGATCAAGAAGTATAACATCCCAAATTTTCAATTTGGAATGTTATACATTAGATCATCATTGCATATCATATTTTTATTTTGCTTTTTGGTTGATCCTAGAAATTCTACGCAACTCAATGACCCACGGAGAGAGTTGGGGATTTCGTTATTTTCATATTTGAGTTTTCTCAAATTTTGAGAATAGGATCATTTGATTTTATTTATTTTATCATCAATTATTTCTATTACAAAAATATGAGAGAGGGAATAAAATGACTTTCCCAAAATAAATAAATATTGAGGATTTAATAATAAAATCAAATAAGTTTTTAGTTCGGAGTTTTTCGGTGTTTTATTTGAATTTAGGAAAAATGTGCGTTTTCCAAAATTGCATTTAGGTCCCAAATAAATGTTCACCTTGTGCGGCTTGATTTTAGAAGCCCGTGAAAATTTATTTCGAAATTTATTTTTATTTTTGGAGTGCGTCATAAAAAAACGAACCGACCTACGGGCCGTGTCCGGCTAGGACTTCGGCCCGAGGTGGCTTTATAAGCCGGCCCAGCCCGGGGGAAACCCTAGCCCCGAGCCGCCCCAGCCGCCGACCCCGCCGCCGCCGCCTGCCCCGCCGCGCCGCTCGCCGCCGCC